>NC_136425.1:143187500-143787500 GCF_052625555.1 Lactuca saligna
TAGTATACATGCCTGCATTCATACTAAAATCAGTGTCACTAGGACAATACAAAAGAATTACGATTGTTGGACAACGCAAGTGGGCTTAGAGACATATAGTCAAAACTGGGAAGATATAGCCTGATCACCTATATTATCCGAGGGTTGACTAGCATGTGCCTAAGTTTAATTGTGTGGTTGCAACAATGCTAAAATCTTACCAACCCTACCACAATGAGAACAGTAGAGCATAACATTAAACTTAAAATACTATAGGAGTATTTGGTGTTACTATAAGTAATTCATACTTGAGAACTAAAATGGAATCTTCATTACTAAGTTGATAGTTGCCAAGTGGATACACTAAGGCTATATGTAATTAGGATGTTATAGACTTAGAATCTGTGAAAATTTTACTTTACCCATATTCTGTGTGAATTTGGAGTGAAGGTCACTTATTCGAAGGCCTATCCTGTTTCGATTACATATAACTGGTATGCACTTCACAAATAGCAATGTAACTAATGAAGATTTTCTAAATAATTATCTAGATAAACGTCTAATAATTATTTTCTTACCCCAATTCTCGCGTAGATTACATGGCTGGACTCCATCCCCACGACAACCTGTTCCTTCCGAACGAGGTTATTGCTGGATGGTTTGAAGAAGAGCCAGAAAATGATCATCCTATCCCTCTAAATGATCACCATGCTAAAGACCTTTCGGATGGTGCTAACTCCGAACCCGAGGTTGAAGATTTACCCAAGGCAGCTCCCATTCCAATTCCTAACCCTCGTCCGGCTTTTCATGGCTCGACGCCTCCATGGGTGGAATGTTTGGAAAACGTGGAGCGAAGGTCAAGATCAACCTATGCCGTTTAATGGAGACTGAAGCTTCTACAACGTAAGTGAAGGGAGCACAGCAGATAGAGTTCTACCAATACTGATCCGTAGAGTTGCCCGAAACGAGATTCAGGGCATGACAGCCTTACAACGTATCGCAGAAGTTGATACAAATAGAGGAATGCATATGCTTCGCACCAGTCGGCTTGAACATGCTCGTGAGAGGTCGGAGAGAGACCATGAGACCTTGCTGCAAGCACTAGCTGAAACTCAATCCAAAGTCATAGAGCTCCGAGTACGCCAGAGGGTGTACGAAAGATACCTTCTCGATATGCAACGACAACTGGCTGAACTGAGAGTTCTCCAGAGGGATGACCATCGCCAGGAGTAGATGCTTTACTTTATCTTCCTGGTTAAATGAAATCGTTTTTCTGTCTATGCCCGATGTGGCATTTTCTATGAAATTATCTTGTACTGAAAGTACTTTTGGTTAGGTTTTTATGTTGTCAAGAACTATCTTATCTGAATATGATGTAAGACCTTTACAAGGTCATTTTCCCAAATCTTTACGTCATGAATATCAAAGATATTGACAGTCGGCTAACTTATGTGTCATTCTTCATTCAAGTACTCTTATCATTCTTTCATTGGAGTCCATCTGAAACATGCTTTAGTCAAGTCATTAGACTATAGTAATTTAGCTCCGAAGACATTTCCAAATCTTTTTCAGTGGTTGGATCATGTTATTCACCAATCAACTATACCTCAGGTTGAACGGAAAACGTCTTGAGACCATTCTACAAACTCACTTCCATTCTGTACTAGGACTACATCATAGGGATGTAGGTCAAACTTTCGAGAACATACTCTTACTCTTTTCTTGAACAATCAAAGTACATCTAGGGTCAACCAGAATCGCTCACAAATTCCTTATCTTTCGTTTTACAGAATCATGTCGTCATCCGGAAGCAATCAGTCGAACAACGAAACCTCCGCTTTTCCTATGGATGCCGCTACCTTTCAAACCGCAGTTACTGATGGGTTTTGAGCATTCTAACACTTCCTAAGTGTACATGCAACCCTAATAACCTTGGATCTATGTTTGTCTAATTGTCATGCAAAGTTGAATTCCAAGGTTATATTCCTATCTAGCATACATGGGGAACAATTTTAACTTAATGTATAGATAGAATAACTTACCTTGTTGTTGTTTGTGTTACTTGAAACCTTGTGAGCCTAGCACCCCAAGTGTGATGCCTCAAATGCTTCACACAACACCAAATGCTCTTGGAAGAACTTATGAGAGAATACTCACTTCACAAAATCGGCCAAGCCCTCTTGATTCTTAGTGTAGCCGATTTTGGGTGGAGAATATGTTACTTATATAGTGTTGACACATCTAGGGTTAAACCCTAATGTGTCATGACTCTTCATTTCCATGACCCATGGGTTTGTAACTCCCATGGAGCATCCATGGAGCATCCTATGGGTGGAACCCAACTTGATAGTCCATGGAGCCTTTTAGCCCACTATACAAGATATGGATGATTTACATAATCAACCCATATATTTAATTAGTTATCTTTTGATCACTTAATTAATTTTAAATTAATTCTTGATCAAACTAATCAAATAATATTATTAATATATTAGAACTTATAATATATTAATAATCTCCAAGTGTTATTTCTCTCATTTAGTCTATCCAATTGCATGGTGCCATGCAACCCAAATGGACCATGCCGGATCGGGTCAAGTACATACCAGAAATAGTTATGGACTTAGACACCTAATCCAACAGTCTCCCACTTGGATAAGTCTAATAACTATTACTGCAAGTATGACTTCAGGAACCGATCGGAAATCGTAGCTCTTTTCAAGGTTTCTCGAAACTGAGAAGATGATGGTACGCCATTTAAGATAAGTGATCATATAATCCTCTGTTCTAGATATCAGTCGGACAAACACATGGAACAATGTCTTACTTATTGTCCAACAATTTGTTTCCCGATTTCCGATTTGTTTGACAAAGAACTTCATTGAACACATCAATTTAGTTCTGACCGGGCCCGGTACATAGGTCAAAACAAAATCATCGAGGGGCCCAGATATCAGCTTCTAATCCAAGAAGGAACAGATAAACTTCGACTCATATGTTTGTTCTACTACTCATTGGATTACACACAAGAGCGCGATTTATAACATCGAGTTACCAATGCGTTTTTCGTACAATCAATGCATAACCAACTTGTAAGTAACAAATCATATCTCTAGGTTTAAAGACTTATATGATATTACCGTCTCACGATCACTCGAGATAGAATTCCATGAAGTGATTCCAGTGAGCGTGGGTTGAGTCCAATGCTCAGAACTTATGAGCACTCATGATTGTTGTAGCCTTGTCCAAGACCTCTACAACCAAACATGACAGTCTTGATTCATACCTACTTCCGACATATGACCGACTGTGGAGGTTTGAATAATATGTTATACCAAACAAAATTATTCTGGAAGTCAAAACATGCAAAAGAAATATAGTAAACGATTGACAAGAGATAGCAACACTTTACTCATAAATAAAACACTTTTATTCATCATCAAATGTCAATTACACTTTACAAATTTCGAGGTTATCTAACTACTAAATCTAATATCATCCTTCAGCCCTATGCTCCGAGCATGTTGGAGATGCTTAACCCGAGTCAGTCCCTTCGTGAGGGGATCTGCCGGATTCTCATCTGATGATACCCTCTTTGCCACGAGGAGTCCTTCTTCGATCCGATGTCTGATGAAATGGTATTTTCTGTCGATGTGTCTGGATCTCCCGTGATCCCTTGGTTCCTTGGCTAAGGCAACAGCACTTTCACTATCACAGAAAATTTCCATTGGCTCTTTAATAGCTGGTACAACTCCAAGGTCTCCAATGAAGTTCCTCAGCCATAAAGCCTCCTTTGCCGCTTCGCTAGCTGCAATATACCCTGATTCACAAGTAGAATCTGCCACTGTCTCTTGCTTGGAACTCTTCCAAGAAATTGCTCCTCCATTTAGGGTAAATACCCAGCCCGACTGAGAGCGGAAGTTATCCCTATCAGTCTGGAAGCTAGCATCACTATACCCTACAACTCTCAAGTCATCACTCCCACCGAGGGTAAGGACCCAGTCCTTAGTCCTTCGTAGGTACTTGAGAATATTCTTTACCGCAGTCCAGTGTGCCTTGCCAGGGTTCCCCTGAAACCTGCTAACCATGCTCAGGGCAAAGGCTACATCAGGTCGAGTACACGTCATAGTATACATGATCGATCCTACAGCCGAAGCATAAGGTACTCGACTCATTTCTGCTATCTCAGCCCCAGTGCTAGGGCTTTGTGTCTTACTCAGTTTGGCGTTACTCTGGATGGGCAACTCTCCTTTCTTGGAGTCTTGCATTCTGAATCTCTTAAGAACCTTCTCCAAGTAGGTACTTTGACTAAGTCCAATTAGTCTTTTACTCCGATCTCTCAAGATCCTTATCCCCAAAATATAGGCAGCTTCACCAAGGTCCTTCATAGCGAAACACTTTCCAAGCCAGGACTATTGCAGGGTTGGAATGTCGTTTCCTATGAGTAGTATGTCATCCACATACAATACCAAAAAGCTAACTATACTCCCACTAGCCTTGACATATACACAAGATTCATCTTCACTCCTAGAAAAGCCAAATTCCTTGACCTTTTCATCAAAGCAAAGATTCCATCTGCGAGGTGCTTGCTTTAATCCATAAATGGACTTCTCAAGCTTACACACTCTATTAGGGTACTCGTTACTGACAAAACCCTCTGGCTGACTCATGTAAACATCTTCAGCCAACTTCCCATTAAGGAAAGCGGTTTTGACATCCATTTGCCAAATTTCATAGTCATGAAATGCGGCTATGGCTAACAGAACCCGAATAGACTTAATCTTGGCTACCAGAGAAAATGTCTCATCATAATCCACTCCAGGAATTTGAGAGAAGCCCTTTGCAACCAGTCTAGCCTTATAAGTGTGTACTTTACCATCCATGTCGGTCTTCTTCTTGAAGACCCATTTGCACCCTACAGTCTTTCGACCTGGTACATTCTCAACCAAGTTCCAAACTTGATTGTCATACATGGATTGTATCTCGCTATCCATAGCCTCTTTCCATTTAGCAGACTCGGGGCCTGCCATGGCTTCCTCGTAGCTGTTAGGGTCATCTTGACTTACTAGTGTCTCATCACTAATAAGTGTCTCACCTTCTGCAGTAATATGGAATCCATAGTAATGCTCAGGTGCACTCCTAACTCTCGTGGAACGCCTCAGAGGTACAGATTCGTCAATTGGCTCAACAGAAGTTTCCTCCTCAAGTTGAGGGCTAGAGTTTGAAGTTCCTTCACCACTTGACTCTTGAATTTCTTCAAGATCAACTTGCCTCCCACTGTCTCCTTGGCTTATAAACTCTCTTTCTCGAAAGACTCCTCTTCTTGCTACAAAGACCACATTGTCACTAGGTCTGTAGAGGAGGTAACCAAAGGATTGCTGTGGGTAGCCGATGAAAATACACCTCTCGCTTCGGGGTTCGAGCTTATCATGAGTCTCGCGTCTCACGAAAGCCTCGCAACCCCAAATCTTGATGTGGTCTAGTTTAGGTACTTTACCAGTCCACATCTCGTGAGGAGTTTTGGCAACTTTCTTTGTAGGGAATAGATTAAGGATATGGGCGGCAGTCTCTAAGGCATACCCCCAGAATGAGATTGGTAGCGAAGCTCGACTCATCATGGAACGAACCATGTCCAACAAGGTTCGATTACGCCTCTCAGCCACACCATTCAACTGCGGTGTCCTGGGAGGTGTCAATTGTGAGACAATCCCACATTCCCTTAGATAGTCGAGGAACTCTGAACTAAGATACTCACCACCTCGATCGGATCGAAGCATTTTAATGTTCCTGCCCAATTGATTCTCGACTTCCTGTTTAAATTCCTTAAATTTCTCGATAGTCTCTGACTTATGCTTGATTAAGTAGACATATCCATATCTACTGTAATCATCAGTAAAAGTCAAATAATAACGATTAGCATCCCTTGTGGCATGTTTGAATGGCCCACACACATCCGTGTGTATAAGGTCCAACAAACCTTCACCCCTTTCACACGAGCCTGTGAAGGGTGACTTTATCATTTTTCCAAGTAAGCATGATTCGCAACTATCATTTGACTTTAGGTCAAACGACTCCAAGACTCCATCCTTTTGGAGTTGGCCTATGCGTTTCTTGCTTATATGTCCAAGACGACAGTGCCATAATGATGCTTTATCCAAGTTATTATTATTGGTAGAATCAATACACAAAACATTATTTCCTAAGTTATCTACAATAGATACAGCTTCATACACACCATCACAAGGTAATGCTTTAAAATAAAGTACATTATTAAAGAAAGCATTAATCGAACCAACTTCATTATCAAATGAAAAGGTGAAACCTTGTTTGTACAATGCATGAAAGGAAATAATATTTCTTGCCATTTCTGGCGAATAACAACATTTATTCAAATCTAAATTTAACCCACTACTTAGCGATAAAGTATAAACTCCAATCTTGGTGACAGGTGTAACTTTCTTATTCCCCATGATTAAGTTTATTCTTCCTTGCTCCACATTCTCACTTCTTCCTAGTCCCTGCAAGTCACAACAAATATGAATACCGCAACCGGTATCAAGGACCCAAGATTTCGAATGGGGTGAGTTATTAGAAATGATAGTGTAAATACCTGCATGGTTGGGTTTGACTTTCCCATCCTTCACATCCTGCTGGTACTTTGGGTAGTTCCGCTTCCAATGAGCTTTTTCATGGCAATAGAAGCATTCAGCCTCTTTTGGGTCAGAAGAAGGAGTAATGAAACCTTTCTTGGTTCCACTTGAAGAAGAGCCATCAAGGGTCCGAGCCTTGGTACCCTTCGAAAATCTCTTTCTCTTCCTCCCTCGACTTTGCCCGATTGCCAAGACTGGAGTTGAGTCTGGAGTAGGAGTGATAGCAACCGACTTCCCCTTAAGACCTGTTTATGCGGTCTTGAGAAGTCCCTGAAGTTTGCTGAGGGTGACCTCTTCCTTGTTCATGTGATATGTCATGCGGAATTGATCATAACACGATGGTAAGGAGTGCAAAATGATATCTATTGCAAGCTCCTTAGGGAAGTTCACATTGAGCTTCAGCAAACGATCCACATACCTTTGCATTTTCTGCATGTGGCTCGTGACGGACTCTCCGTCCTTCATCATGGTTGTTATCATGGAGCAGATGACTTCGTACCTCTCTTGTCGTGCACTTTGATGGTATATTTCCATCAAATCTTGGTGCATTTCATAAGGGTAGAAGTCCTCATAAGACTTTTGGAGTTCAGCTGTCATGGTGGCCAACATGATGCAAGCCACCTTGGTTGCATCTCTTTCATGAGTATGAAAGTCAGCGATCTCCTGGGGAGTTGCAGTGAACTCATCAATTTCCTTAAGCTCCTTGTCAAGGACATATTCTTTGTCCTCGTAGCGGGTAATCATCCTGATGTTTCTGATCCATTTATTGAAGTTGGATCCATCAAAGGTGACTTTCCCACACAAACTCATAAGAGTAAAGGAGCCATTAGGATTCGAGCAAGAAGCATTATTTGAAGACATCTGAAAGAGAAGAACAAGTTTAGTTTAGATTTAAGAGAGTCCTTAATAAAACACCCAAATGTAATATTAAGGCTAGGATCCAATCACAATATAATATAACTTAGAAGAGGTATGCCGTAATCTAAGCTATACCATATTTGAAAGGTAGGTGAATGACGATTCACCAATTTCCACCATGAAAACCGAAATATTAGATATTTAGTTTTTATTGGTTTTAGAAATTCCTAGATTCTTTGAGATTCAATGAACTTTTCAAAGGCATGTTTCAATCTCGGACGTGCCCTCCAGGTTTTGTGTCTGGGATGCCGAGGATCACAAAACGAGGTGTGAAGTAACCATGCAAATCACTTGGTACCCTTAAAGTTTATCACTCAATCGATGTGCCGGTAAACCACACACGCTCCACCGATACTATAATAAACCTTAAGTCACCCTTTACCTACCTTGTTAAGTCCAAGTTAGTGTGCCGGTTAACCACACACGCTCCACCAACGACTTAGACAAAGTGTAAAGTGTAATTTCATGGATTAGCACCTTATTCACATTTTTCCTAAAGTAACTAAGATTGGGAATTTAATAAACATTTAGTTACTTTATTATATTCATCATACTTTGAATGAGAATTTATAAGTCGTTGTCTTACCCGTTCGGCTAACGACCCTCCACCAGTCAAGCAAGCGGTGGGTGAGAATATACACCCATTAAGTCACCATTTTATAGGCAACAACCTTATACCCACCTTATAGACCGGCTTCGTGAATGAGGCATACTAGCGGTAAGACGACTTTATTCTTATACATATATATATATATATATATATATATATATATATATATATATATATATATATATATATATATATATATATATAATTATTAAATCATCATAATATAAGTATAAGGGTTGAATTTTAACTTTTAAAATTCTAGGGGTTGGAACTTAAAGTTTTAACTTAACTTTACTTGTTCTAAAACTTGAGGGCAAGTTTTGTAACTTTCAAAACTTTTCATTTCTTGTAACTTATGAGTTTAATAGAGTAATAAAATGAAGACTCTTCATTTTTCTAACTCTTGTGTTTTCTTTTAATGGTTTTAACTCAAGTGTGACTCTTGGTTTTCCATAACTTAAGGATAAGTTATGGACTCCATTAAAACACATTATGATCAAGAATTAATCTACCAAATAGGTTACAAATAATTCCTATGATCATCTAAAACATCATAAGAACAAGAACATGAATATGAACACAATCAAAAATTACATTTAAAACTTTGTAATTTTGATAACTAGTTGTTGTAAATGAATTAGCAAAGACATTACACCACCAAAAACAAGTTTTCAATTACCAAAACAGTTTAGGGTAATGTTTCTAATTCATTTCCAGCAACTGAATCGAAATTCTGCACTCAGTCGACCCTACTCGCCGAGTGCATGAACTGACTCGCCGAGTTGGTTGAAGATACTCATGGACTCGACGAGTCCCCCCTATAGACTCGACAAGTCCATTCGCAGACAGCAAAATTTCCGATTCTGTTTTCAACTTTTAAGCACAAATAAGAGCAAACAAGCCTAGGCTCTGATACCACTGATGGGTTTTGAGCATTCTAACACTTCCTAAGTGTACATGCAACCCTAATAACCTTGGATCTATGTTTGTCTAATTTTCATGCAAAGTTGAATTCCAAGGTTATATTCCTATCTAGCATACATGGGGAACAATTTTAACTTAATGTATAGATAGAATAACTTACCTTGTTGTTGTTTGTGTTCCTTGAAACCTTGTGAGCCTAGCACCCCAAGTGTGATGCCTCAAATGCTTCACACAACACCAAATGCTCTTGGAAGAACTTATGAGAGAATACTCACTTCACAAAATCGGCCAAGCCCTCTTGATTCTTAGTGTAGCCGATTTTGGGTGGAGAATATGTTACTTATATAGTGTTGACACATCTAGGGTTAAACCCTAATGTGTCATGACTCTTCATTTCCATGACCCATGGGTTTGTAACTCCCATGGAGCATCCATGGAGCATCCTATGGGTGGAACCCAACTTGATAGTCCATGGAGCCTTTTAGCCCACTATACAAGATATGGATGATTTACATAATCAACCCATATATTTAATTAGTTATCTTTTGATCACTTAATTAATTCTAAATTAATTCTTGATCAAACTAATCAAATAATATTATTAATATATTAGAACTTATAATATATTAATAATCTCCAAGTGTTATTTCTCTCATTTAGTCTATCCAATTGCATGGTGCCATGCAACCCAAATGGACCATGCCGGGTCGGGTCAAGTACATACCAGAAATAGTTATGGACTTAGACACCTTATCCAATAGTTACAACTACCGTGATGGCTGCCATGACAACTGTCCTTGCGCACCGTAGCGTTATTAGCACAATCAATACTAATGATAGGATGGAAGTTTCCAATCATGGTATCCATCCAGGAAGTCGCCAAACAGTAACTGTCACAGGCTTGCAAAGCCGAAAGACAGAGAACAAGAAATGAAGGCGTCAAGATCAGAAAGGACACAAGAAATCCCAAAAACTTGTCATGCAACAGCAACAAGTGGAAACCCCTGCCATTCCCGTACCGAGCAGGCCATACGAGGGAAAACCCCTGAAGTGTGATAAGTGTAGTTTCCATCATCGTGGGGCTTGCCATGAGATGCAATGTTGCAATTGCCTAAAAATATGGCACCATGCTCGTAACTGTGGAGCACCGGCACAACCCATCACTCATGTTCCTATCATCGGGACCAACCCTACACACGAGAGTAGTGATAAAGCCGAACGCTTTAGGAAGCAATTTCCAAGGTGGAGTAATGAGGAAGGCACTCGTGTCCACATAACACTGGCTAAATACCTCACTTCCACCACCAATGTTGGTGCTGTCCAGATATGTCACCAATGCAGTGAAATTGGACACTTCAACAAGAATTGCCCTATAACAAAGAACTCTGGCACAGACGGGAAGATTCTCAGGATCACAGCTGCAGGAGAACCTACTCCGGAACCCTCGTTAATGTAATTTAGGCATTTCGTTGTAACACACTTATAAACTATCCAAAATTAGTGCAACTAGAGTCTTACCTTTTGCGAGATCCTATCTGTATAGGGATCCTCGTGCTGCATGTACTTATCTTTTGTAGTATAGCCTGTTCGCAGCAATAGTCTTGTAATTAGATTATGATACTGTAACTCTGTTCATGGTTGCACGGTTGTGTTTTGTCTGTAAACGCCTTATGTTCAAATCTAATTTCTTTAAGTTTCTGTATGATTCCAATATTATCATACGACCCGATTCAATTTGATCCTCACAAAAACAGCTCCATGTGTACATCTCTTTGTAAGTAAATGTGGTTTTAGCGAAGCCGTCATATCAAGAACACTGAAGTACTCATGCATGGAGTACCTCATAGTTCTTTTCTTTCCGAAGAAATCCCCGAAGTACCACTCGTGCAGTACGTCAAGTTCAATCCAAGGATTCATGCGGATGATCAATCGTTGAGGAATGTATACATAAGAGTGATATATAATCAAGGTTCTACAGGTTTAGAATTGATGATTTTGCTTTAACTCTTTTCCTCGTTGGGATGTGAGGGTAAAGAAAAATCAGTTATTCGACTACCTTTTCAATCTTAATTATATACGACTCGTATACACGAGATTTTGATTGTGAAACCGTGTATGAATTCTAATATGAACTTCAGGACGGAGAACTGCCTAAGTCTACGAGTAATCACATCGTCATGTGAACAAACTTAGAACCCAGTATGATTCCCGTAAACAAATCGCCCTACAGTCTAAACATCTACGGAGATACAAGAACAATACAGACGACTTAACGAACTACAAAGAAATAGAATTAGAAGACTAGGCTTCTCACCCTGGAGAACCCCGGTCATATTCTTCCAGATATCGACGGATTGCATCGTATATACCTCGGATATCGAGGACTCCGTCAAGATTTTTCATTAGAAATCTTTGTCTCTGCATCGCATAGATGAAATGGTTGAGAAAACTCAAGTAAAGAATTACTTTCAGAAATGGATCTGAGATTCGAATATCACCAGTTCGAGTGTTAGGGAAGGGTGCCTGGAAGATTAACTTCTGAACTCGATGCGGACACTTCGAGTCCGTAGTGATACCCTTCGGATAGGACCAATACGCCCAAAGCATTCATGAGTTAATGAATAGAGTCCGTCTGTCCTACTTGGATCAGTTCGTCATTCTCCATGTAATGACTTACTTATCTACCCTCGTAGTAAGAAGGAACCCATGGAAACATTACCTTCGGAGGAACTTACGCGTAGTTCTCTAAACAAGAGTTTTGAAATTGAAGAGTAAGATTTCCTATGATACACTATTAGTGATGTGAGAAATTTTGAGTACTCTTACAATTTGTCAAAACCGTTGAAAATTTGTCGACACCAGAGACGCCAACAAACATTCGCCAAATTCTAGGTCTTACAGACCTACTGTCATAGTTCATTCAGAACTCCTCGCAAGTTACATAAACCTTTTCGACTTTGACCAGCAAGGGGTGGCCCTTGACTAGGAAGTTTAGCAAGAAGAAGAAACCTTGGAGATTCCAAGTGAGAGACCAAGTTCTTTAGGAAAAACTCACTTTGGGAATGGGTAAATACGTTTCACTCCGCGTGAAAAGCTAAATCCAAGTTAGTCAGGACCCCCGAGATTCTTACCAGAATCGGTTTTGCACGTCGCACAAACTAGACCTACTCCGCGAACTCAGTAACGTACACTCTACTCTTCGCGTCTCAATCGTGAAGTTGTACTTTTCCATTGGGACTCTTGTAAGTCCACTCGTCGAAATCCTCACCTTCATATTTGAACTGCAGTTACCCTCGGCCGAGAGGTCAAGCGGACGAAGCAACGCAGTCTCCCGTTAGTGAAGGTTTGTTGGGATACCAACCGAGGACCCGATTTCACTTAGGAGCGCTCGAACCAATTGATTAGGAAGTTTCCTCCTCTCGACTCGATCATTCGTACCTACTTCCTTACCTAAATTCTAATTTCGGGACGAAATTCCCTTTAACAGGGGGATGATGTGACACCCCGAAATTTCAATTCGGTCAAACCCTAAAAGTCAACCACTTCGTATCATAAGTCAATGTAATTATTTCTTATTTTTAAGAAATATAAAATTCGTTTGATTATTTTAATATTATTTTTAAGCGAACGGGTGAAAGAAAGTGTTGTCTCGGGTTTTGATTTTTGGAAACCCGCAAACACTTCGCGTATTAGAAACATCCGACCAAACTTTTATGTTTGGTTCGAAAAATCATCCCAAAAATCCGTAAACTCATGCTTATACATGAGTTTACTCTCCATTTGTGTTTACTCCCCACAAGTCAAAAAGAGTAAACTCCAAGAGATCCTCTCAAGTATCATCCAAGTTTTTATTCTAGATCTTCAAACTAGTAAGTGTTCTAACCGTTTCAAGTTGGTATATCACTTAATCTAGTGATTGTACATCCTTTAATCCATTCATTTATGTGTTTTGATTAGTTTTTCCAAAACACCAAGAACACACACTAGTGTTTTTAGACTTAAAGTTCATTTCAAGCTTCCACAATGTAAGTACTTCTATCCTAGAGTCATTTTAAGATTTCTATAAATGTTTATACCAAATAAAACTCCCAAGAACACCAAAATAAAGGTATTCACGGTTTTCGGAGGTCCCAAAACCGTAAACACCAAGTATAAAGCCAAAATGGTGTGTTAAGGTGCCTAGATGCTTCACAATACCTTAGGGACTTGTATAGATCCATCCTCAATGAGTTTATCACCCAAAAATAACCAAAACCTTTCATTTTCATGTGTTTACGGTTTAGGGATGTCCTTAAACCATAAACACCCCAAAACGTGTGTAAATGTCCATTAAAAGTCCCATGGTTGTTCCTTATGACTAAATCAAACCTAGACTAGTGCCATGATTGAGCTAAGGACTTGAAAATCCCAAATTCCATAAAATTTGGTGCTTAAGGTAGTAAACTCATGGTTTTAAGGTAGTAAACTCATGAGAAATGGTCCTTAGAACATAAACTCCATTTAGGAGTGTTTTGATGCCACACAACACTTCCTAAGGCTAATTCGTGAAGTAGGAATGCTTGGAATAGCCTAGAAGACTTCAAATCACCAAATGGTCAAAAGGTTAGGAGTTTACGACCGTAAACTCAACAGTTTATGACCGTAAACTCAAGGGGTGTTGATCCTTAGGGAGTAAACTCATTTTAAGAGTGTTCCTTGAACCCCAATCACACTAGCCTTTCCCTAAAACACTTAGGTGCAACCCTTGAGACTTATAAAACTTGTGTAAAGTGTTTAGCATGTCCTAGAGTGTCTTAACTTTGTTTATTAGTTGTTTAAAGACTAATTTTGTATATACATATATCCTTATATGTTATTAGGATCTTTGTGCGTGTCTAAGTCTTCACTTGACACCAAGCACTTATCCGACACTTCGTTCCGATCCACATACTACAAGTGAGTTCATACCCCTTAATCAATGTTTTAATTGTTTTTAAATGTTTTATGGGGGGGGGGGATACAAGTAAAATCATGCTAATTATTATATCAATCACATGTGATTAATAAGTAGAATTATGCTAGTTGTGATATCAATCACATGTGATTAATATGCAGCATTCAAATGATTTACTATACATTAACCGTTTTACCAAACAAGTTTTAAAAATGATTTTCTTAAATGTTTTATATGTTTAAAAATCCTTATTAAAATGATGATTACACACTGTATGATCCTATTTCAAACCATTTTACTCTGATCTGTTTTACTCCCAGCTGTTATCAAATCGTTTTACTTCAAACTGTTTTTATAGATTGACATCAAGTCGATCTTTTCTTAGATAATAATTATGTTCAAAGGTTTTACAAAACTTATTTTATGCTTTTATATTATCAATTGCATGCCTATATATGTATAGTTATATAAGAAATGTTTAAAAGACTTAGGAAGACTATCCACCCTATTTCCTTTTCCTCGATTTGGATGTGGTCTGGTGGGATATCGGGTAGCCGTCCGAAGGTCGTTTCAATATTAATTATATATCATATGTACATATATAGTCATAAAGGTCCTTCCAGTTCATCCAATGCCCTTGGGTAGCAAGGGTATACATCCGTGTCCATACGTATCAGTTAGATTAGTAGTAAGCTACCATATGGGTAGTTTAGGGAGATACTAGAACTATTACTAGAACGCGATATCATACAATGAGTCCGTTCATTCATGAGTCAATACTTGCTAGATAGAGAGAGAACACACATTACAGTTAGTACAAACAGTACATTACTATACATGCTAGATAGAGAGAGAACACGCGTTACAACTAGCACACGCAGAACATTACAGTACATTACTATACTATTATAGAGATACATCTACATGAGTACACTTACATGAGTATGTTTACATATATACACTTTTATGAGTAATTTTACATAGATATTATAGGATGAGTTCTATTACATTTTATATGTATAGACTCTGTTATAAAATCCTCATTCTTATCTTTACCTTGTGATACAATCACATAATCGACGTGATAGATTGGATTTAATATCCTAGTACAAAAGGATACGTTGCGGGATTAACCATTCCTAGAATCTTTGTTAGCTACAGAGGTAAAAGCACATCCACGAATGTCAACGGCTGATATCATTATAGGTATACTTTAAGGGACTGACTATTCTTACACCCAGCTGTTAGCAACAGAGGTAAATGTGCATCTACGGATGTAATTAGTTAACATTGTTTGTTACCATGGTACCAAAGGGTAGTACTAAGGCTACATTCAGAGCAGTTAGGTCTTGGTAGAAGACTACATTCAGAGCAGCTAGGTCTTGGTAGAAGACTACATTCAGAGCAATTAGGTCTTGGTAGAAGACACCTTCATATAATAGTAGGAATCATAGGGATTTCTAGGGTTTTCAAACTTTTACAATTGCTTTACAAACATTTTCATACTTACAGTTCATATACACTTTCAGTACTTACAATTCACACATACAAATTCTTACATACAAATTCATACATACAAATACTGACTTACAAATTTAGACACTAAAATACTTATGATCTCACCAGCTTCAAAGCTGATACTCGCTTTCAAAATTACTTGTATCCTCAGGTCATCTATAGACAGGTACCGATGCAAGGTTTAGAGAAGATGGAGCTTGTTCAAGACTCATCTTTCATTTTGATTTACGCTTTAGTGTCTATTATAATTTGACTGAACATACTTGTATAATAATTATTTTATTAATGCAATGGATGATGTTGTTGCTTGTTTACTACTTTTCATTATTGTGATACTGTACATGACGTCCTCCACCCCAGAACGTTTCTACCGTTCTTGCTTTTCGGGTGTGACATCATTAAATAAAAATCATCATCAATCGTTAATTGGGTCAACGGTACACAAAAAAAATTGATTAAGTCAATCAAAATCGATTTGATGACTAAAACTCAAGAACCGGACTGAATCAATAAGCGAATCAAATAGAAATTAAGAATCGTAATGTTCAATCGTAAGACTTCCGTGATTTAGAAAACTGATATTTCTAACAGCGACATAAGAACAAGAAAATGATTAGTGAACCTAAACAATGGGTTTTCTAGATGAAACAAATGCACAGTAAACGATTAAAAGAAAGATTGGGCTCAATGACATTGGCTGGAAAAAAATTATAGGTAAAAAGCAATTGGGTCATTATCGGTGGAATTTAACAGTGACAAGAAATTCTTTACTGGCAAAAAAATGAATAAAAGAGAATAAGATCGAAATCACCATGACGAAGAGTAACTGAATACATAAGTTTCCATGAACAGTAGATTGAACAGAAATCTTGATTCCATACCGCCAAAAGACCAATAATCTTCAATATATGTGCAGAAAATCACCAAACCAAGAACCGATACTTCAGAAATCAATAGATCTTCAAAGACCCGCTCTGATACCACTTATTGGGATTAAAACTCTAATTGAGATTTGATGAACAAGATGCGGAAAATAAGAACAAACACAAATATGAAGATTAGGTCGAATGATCACTCGATTTATTGAATTGTGAGGAATAGATTACAGTTAAGAAATAAGAATCTAACTCTACTAGAAACCTCACAACATGGCGGCTACATTTTGCCTCACTCTTAACCCTAATTGTGAATAATACATGACTATTTATAGGGAAAAGACAAGTCTTGGGCTTTTAACCTAGAATTCATCAAAGGGGCCCATTGCCATCATCCATGGAGTGCTTTGAAACCCTACAATCTCCCCCTCAAAGTATGGAATGGATGACAATGATTTAACATCCAAAACAAGCATCTAGCGAATAAAAAGATCTTGCAATGAGGAATAGACGAAGCAATCCACGAATCTTGATTCTTCAATAGTCTTCAAACATGGGCTCTAGGATAATAAATCAAGCACTGAAGTAATGTATTTAAACTTCATTTTCGAATGTAATCCCAAAAAAACTTCATGAAAACCAAGCCCACCATAAAAACCCATTTCAGAACAAAGAAACCGAATCACTTCTTGTCTTTGAGGAGCTCCCCCTCCAAGTCACAATGATCTTCAAATACGCTAATGATATAAGCCATCAAAAAATATCATGTAACAACCCAAAATTTATGATTCGTAATGCCATTTGATCGAGAAAATACTAGAATTCGGAGATATAACAAGTCCTTAGCAGAGAACGATAAAGAACTTCCGCTGTAAAGGATAGTTCTCTAGAAAAGCTTTAGCAGAGCACGATGAAGAACTTCCACTGTAAAAGCTACCTTCATAATTCTACCACAAGCTTTATCAAAAATCTTCAACTTTGAAAAGTCACAAATCCAATTTCGAATGGCCATACCAAATTCTCCCTCGATTTATAATCGAAAACGTGATTATAAAGCCTTCTTATGGTCATGAGAATGATCTTGAATGGATAAAAATCAATGTGCTCCCTCCACGACAAAATGATATATACAATGAAATATAAAATCCGGAAATGTCGTGAAAATCTGACATTATCATGAAAAACGACTTTCCGAACCGCCAATACTTAATGACATCTTCAATTTTTCTGTTCACGAAAAAATATGTGCGTTAAAAAATCTAAAACTGTTCACCATCCCGTAAATTTGCAAACTTTTCGAAAAATGGGCTGAAACTGTCACATTGCTGAATTTCTTGGACTGAAAAGACTATTCTGCATCAGTTACCCTTTTAATTGTAATAGTTTCTGGAATTGGACAAAAACTGCCAAGTCACAAAAAATACCGGGGCCAGAATCATCAAATCATTGAAGTTGGAGGGGCCAAAAACGAAAATTTATGTCATCTTGCTCAATTGTTTACGGAGAAATTAATAGAGGCTGAACCAATTGTGAAACCCAGCAACTACGAGACCCATTAAAATTGTGAGTTACTAATCAGAGCCAACAGTTTCGTTATTCTGATATTTAGAGCTTTCGACGGAGAATTTACAAATCTTAATTTTTACATTCAACATTGACATCCAATTACGAACAGGTACACGTCCTTATTCGTAGCAAATCAGTTAGTCTCAAATTTTGACTTTTATGGTTTGACTCGCAAGAACATCTTCTCAAACATTCCGATAAAATCCAGTCCTGATTTCTTTTCCAATTCCGAATGATTCTTCCAACGATATGCCAATATGGATTCTAAGACCTGCACTTCAATTCCCAAAATTAACTATCAATCGTGAACAAGGATTCTGTTCGGAACATCAAACACACATATCATAGTCATTTCGGTAAAGCATTCTTTTCCGATCAAATTCACATGTGAGACCATCCTTTACAATTTTAACCATAAAAATCGGAACCCAGTTCAGTTCATTGTTCTTCATCAATTCTTTATCGATTCTTCAAACAATCAGTTCATCAATATGATTCCCCTGATAACATCGAATGAGAATACTAGACCCAAAATCACAAACGATCATACAGATAACAAGAGATGATTCTCATTAAATAAAAATCATCATCAATCATTAATTGGGTCAACGGTACACGAACAAAATTGATTAAGTCAATCAAAATCGATTTGATGACTAAAACTCATGAACCGGACCGAATAAATAAGCAAATCAAATAGAAATTAAGAATCGTAATGTTCAATCGTAAGACTTTCATGATTTAGAAAACTGAGGTTTCTAACAGCGATATAAGAACAAGAAAATGATTAGTGAACCTAAGCAATGGGTTTTCTAGATGAAACAAATGTACAGTAAACGATTAAAAGAAAGATTGGGCTCAATGACATCGGATGGAAAAAAATTATAGGTAAAAAGCAATTGGGTCATTATCGGCGGAATTTAACGGTGACAATAAATTCTTAATGGCAAAAAAAATGAATAAAAGAGAATATTTCACACCCCCAAATCAGAATGGCGGAAACATTCGGGGGTGGATGACTTCACGTAGTATTACAACGATTGAATATTGTAAAGAAAATAACACAACCATCATATATATAAAAATGAAAACGTATATTGTTGCGTTATACATGTTATCAAAAGAATATTACAATATGATGATAAATGTTTAATGATAAAAACATCCATTGTGTTCCTTCTTACAAAAGCTGGTAGTTTACCTGTATCACTGATTCCCTGAGAAATACAAGTGGTTTTGAAAAGTGTCAACAATTAAGTTGGTGAGTTCATGAGTGTTCCGAGTTGAAAAGTATATTCCTTTTAGTAGTAATTTGGTAAACGAGGTTTTTAGAAAATCCATTATTTTCTTGTAAAATGAAAAAGGTTCCAAAGTTGGAATGTGTTAGTAACTTTTATAAACAATTGATAACAATAATTTAGTATGAAAATATAATGTAGGAATACTGCGATGCACATATGAATCTCGTAAATCAATCTTGTTTTATACTTTTTATGTGAGTTTTATAACCATACTGATGACACTGACGGCCTGTAACAACATTCTTCAAGTGTTGCAGTGTTATGACATTTGTCACCCCAGACCTGCCGGTCTAACTATAGCTAGTAGTTTAGGTGCGGGATTGTCAATCCCGTATAGATCTATACACAAGTATCACGCTCTCTCTCCAAGAGATTATGGTATATAATACAGGACTTGAAATGCATACAAAAATGTACGTTGAAGTTTAAATGTCTCACATTACCTAGTATAAATAGATTTACAATGAAATGACCTTACTTCTTTTGAAAGTGTTTCGTTTTTCAAATTGTATAAAAATGTAGGATTGACTTGCTAACTATACCCATTATAGTTTTTCAGATAGTATGTTTCATTTCGTAGACATAACTTAGTGATATAATCGCCCTTGTATACGTAAGATGTTTGTATCGATATTCGAAGTTAGAATTTGTATTTATGTTTAGAAAACGATACTTTTAACGTGTAATGTACTTGTATTTCCCCCCTAAAACATGAAAAAGGATTGAAAAGTAGGGGTATGAACTCACTCGTTAAGTTTGAAGAGAGGGGCTAGAGTTGAGCAGAGTTTCGATCGCGGATAGTTGCGTCGTCGGGCTCTTCGGGGATCTCTGCAACGTAAATCTTTCGTCGGGGGCTCGAGTGCGGAAACCGAGGTGAGGGGAGGGTCTCCGGAGCTTAAAAGTATGAGAGAATGGCTGGGGGATTGTGATTTGTGTGCAAAAACTCGAGCTTAAGCCTTCTATTTATAGGCTGGATTTGCCTCGTACGCTGGGCGTAATTTTGGAGTACGCGGGGCGTACTCACGTACGCAGCGCGTACGTCGTTACGCTGGGCGTAGAGATACATCATGGCTTACGGCTCCTGGCTAGCTAGGCGTAGCTTGGGCGGGCCGATGGGACTCGACTCTGGGTCTAGTACGCGGGGCGTACTCCCAGAGTACGGGGGGCATAATCCCTGCTTCCAACTTCTAAATTCCGTAACTTTCGCGTACGAGCTCCGTTTTTCGCGTTCTTTATATCCACGCGTAGGTGAGATTATGCTCTACAACTTTCATTTAGGCTCCGTCGGCTAGTTTTGACTTTATTTTTAATGATATAATTTTAATAGGCCGGGCCTCCTAAAGTTCGTTAAAATTTCATAGGTTCTTTATTCGACGTCGGTTTTCGTTTGTCTTTTGATTGTTTTATTACCACCTAGGAGATCTTCAACTTCCGTTTAGATGGCGATAGCTAAATAACACTCGATCTTTAATCCGAGTTTTTAGCCCTCTACTACTGTTACGAAACTTTGAAAATTCGTAACTTCTTCATACGAGGTCCAATTTGGGCGATCTTTTTATGCACGCTCATCTTTCAACGAGATCTACGGCTTTTGTTTAGATACTTTAAGGCTAAAATGTATTTTATTGAGATTCCACTTTTTACGTCAAATTATGTTTTAACGTCGTGTCGTAATTATACGAGTGGTTTTAATTCCTTCAATATAACTCGGTTTTGAGTGTTCTTTATGTTTTTGGAAACCTGGGCATGATATCTAATATTCGATGCATCCCAACTTAGATACCTGAATACTTTATTTTCGAGGTTAATTTCGTTGTTTTTAGCTTTCGAATGTTTACAATGCTTTTGGGAAAAATAGGGTTGTCACAAAATAAGATCGAAATCACCATGACAAAGAGTAACTGAATACATAAGTTTCCATGAACAATAGATTGAACAGAAATCTTGATTCCATACCGCCAAAACACCAATAATCTTCAATATATGTGCAGAAAATCACCAAACCAAGAGCCGATACTTCAAAAATCAATAGATCTTCAAAGACCCGCTCTGATATCACTTGTTGGGATTAAAACCCTAATTGAGATTTGATGAACAAGATGCGGAAAATAAGAACAAACACAACTATGAAGATTAGGTCGAATGATCACTCGATTTACTGAATTGTGAGGAACAAATTACACTTAAGAAATAAGAATCTAACTCTACAAGAAACCTCACAACGTGGCGGCTACATTTTGCCTCACTCTTAACCCTAATTGTGAATAATACATGACGATTTATAGGGCAAAGACAAGTCTTGAGCTTTTAACCTAGAATTCATCAAAGGGGCCCATTGCCATTATCCATGGAGAGCTTTGAAACCCTACAATATCCCCTTCAAAGTATGGTGTAACGCCCGTAGATCCAGGCTAGTCAATTGAGAGATAATAGGGGTCGAAAACGACTTTTCGACAAAAGATTATTTAGAATAAATAATCTTAACCAAGATGTAGAATATGTATCAAGGGTTCCGTACATATAAAGAACGTCAAAATCTGAGTGATAACGAAGAAGTTATGGCTCGTCGAAGTTTTACGGCAAAACCGGCACAACACGACGCAACGTAAAAAGTGAATTTACGATAGAAGACTTTTTGGCCTTAGTGATCTAAACAAAAGTTGTATAATATGTTAACCTAAGAGCGCCCATAAAAAGAATGCCCAAATCTAACTTCGTATGATGAAGTTATGATTTTTCTATGATTTCGCTTAGGAGTGCACGGCCCGAAACTCGAATTTTAGTTCGAGCGGTTTTTGGCCTACGCGACCTAAATGAGAGTTGAAGATTTTATTAATAGGAACTCAAAGGTAAAAAGATAGATGAAAACAAAGTCCGTATGAAGGAGTTACGAATTCTTCGCGGTCATTTAACAGTCCAACATCCTCCTACTGTTAAATTTATGATCGGTCGAGAATTGGCTGACGGAGTCAAAATGAAAGTTGTAGATATTATTTTTACCTAGGTATGGAGATCGTATGCGAAAGATATGGAATAAGCTTAGTCTCTACTCTTCGAGCGTGGCGAATTCGATACAGTTTTGTGAGTCCGAGATAGAATGACAATTAGCCAACGGGGTCTAAATGAAAATTGTAGTACTGGTAAATACCAACGTGTGGATATAATTGACGTTGGAAATAGAGTTTGTATGTGAAAGATATGGACGAAGCGTAGTCGCTACTCTTCGTGCGCGATAAATACGATACAGTTTTTGTAAATCTGAGATAGAATGAGAATTAGCCGACGGGGTCTAAATGAAAGTTGTAGTACTCGTAAATACCAAAGTGTGGATATAGATAACGTAGTAAACGGAGCTCGTACGCGGAAGATACAGATGAAGCGTAGAGGTTACTTTACTATAAAATTCCTATAAATTAGAGATGAACTCTTCATAATTTCTTCACACCATAAGCCTTTCTTTCACTCTCTAACTTCTCTCTAACCTCCCTAAACCCCTCCCAAGTCTAGGGAACCTCCCTAGCACGAGAAGAAAGCCCCGGAGCGCCTGACAGACCCGAGAAGAAAAGCTTTCGGCTCGTAAACGCTGCTCTAGCGAAGCCCGGTTTCTATAAAACCCGTTGTAAGTGAGCTACGCCTACGTTATTTTTAATATAGCTTTTATTCAATTATAGTAACGTTATTAAGAACTTATAATAAGTAATTGGTCTATTATTATGGGTTATATAAGTATTGTTTAATGCTTATATAATAGTAACAATAGCTAGACTATTAATTAGTCTCGGAGAATAATAGACTAAACTCTAATGGTAATAATACTAGGTTTTTTCGAAGGAATTTTTTTTTTAAAAGCGAAGCGCTGTCTGAGCTCGGAATCACAACCGTATCAAGTGAGTGCATAGTTACTTTCATCTTACACATAGATATGAAGTATTTTATATAAACTACGTGCTATGTGTGTATATTATCTGAATACTTGTTGTCTATGCTGAATGAACGTTTCTATACATGTTTTAAATGATTTAAATTGTATACGTATTTTATATATACAAATATGTTGGGTATGACATGGGTAGATGAATGATGAGAGATAAAAGATAATGTGAGTAAACATTGGCAGCTATAGACTTAGTGCCTAATAAATAACATCGGCAACTATGGACTTAGTGCCTATTGGACAAACACTGGTAGCTATGGACTTAGTACCTGTTAGGAATTGGTAGCTATGGACTTAGTACCTATTAGATAAACACTGGTAGCTATGGATTTAGTACCCGATGAATAAACTATAGCAGCTATGGAATTAGTGATTTACGAACGAGCATTGGCAGCTATGGATTTAGTGCTAGTCCTATAAATCTGGAAGTAAGGGACCTCGGAATAAACGAATGCATGATAGATGACTCTTAGGATAAATCCCTAAGAGTAAAGAAGCTAATGGGGATGGGTAATTCGGTTGATTGTTTGATTGTTTAAACATAATAATTATATTATTGTGGGTTGAAAACCCTACGTAGTCACCAGGTTTCCCAACCTAACCCACTCAGTTTATTTATGTCACAGGGGTTGTTATGAAGTCACATTACACTGAGAAATTAAAGAGATGTAGATCACTAGTGTAAATAAATGTATGTTCTGTTTATGCTTATGTTTCTGTATTGACGATGACATCCCAAACGTTTTAAAATGAATAAAATACGCTTCTTCGAAAGTGTTATGATAACGTATTTATCGTATTTTTCTGGGAACAAATTCCGCAACATTTTTATGAAAATAAATACTCTGATTTTTACAAAGCATAAACAAAATCAGTCTTTTCTGGCCGTTAAAATGGGGATGTCACAGTTGGTACCAGAGCATTAGTTTAAGCGAACTAGGAATTTGTAGGAAATTTCTAGACATAAACTTAGAATGCTAAGCGATGATTGTGAGATGAGTGTCTGCTATATTTTAGACACAAACACCCGTTTATTTTAGGAAATATGTCTAAAATATTTTATGTGCTAAATGTTTTATGTTATAGCTATAAAGATGTCTTATATGCTATTATTTGTTCGGATCTATGGCATGTTGCCGACCGGATCTGGAAATTATTATGGTATTAGAACTGGCATATAACTTTTCGGTGTGAGAATATCGTAAATAAAATCTTTCCTATCTTAAAATTCTCGCCTCGATACACCGAGCTTCTGCCAGGGTGTACAAAACATCATGGTGAAGACAGACTAGGAAATATCCGAGGAAGATGACAACCCGAGCCTAAGAATAGGATGGGTCATGTATTGGCCGTTGTGCCTGCATCCGAACCTATCACAATGGCAGAAGTTCAGGAAGTAATGAGAACCATGATAAACTGACAAAATATAGGAAATGATATGGCTTATGATAGTGAATGATACCTATCGAAAGATATCATAAGAGAGGTATCTTGCCTTTAGAATATGTCTGATAAAATAGTAGTACGTCTAGAGAAGAACGGTACATCTGAATGTACACATTTGATTGGCGGGATGATAGAAAGATTGGTGTAATTCCTAAAGCTTTCCTATCATCTGGAATTTCCATCACTAACCGAATTGAAGCAGAATTGATGATTGAAGATACGCGTGGAAGAATTCCTAATAGAGTCTAGGGAAATTTTTATGATTATTTGGACACACTCGTGTGTGTTAATTTTTTTTTGTGATTTTAGGATTTGGGGACTGCGAGACAATACTTGGGACGAGTATGAGTAGGTGTGAAAGGTAGTAGATGCATATACTACCGGAAGCATAGGACTCACGCTTGACTCAGGGAAACTCACAAGGTTACCAAGAAGCCAATAATTGATTCCATTTTATTCAAGCATATCGTTACCATCGTTTCGGTAATGACTAAGAAGATTGTTGTTATTCCGAACCTAGTGGTCATATCAAATTGAGTCCGACTACGATGAGTACGATACTTGGTTCAGAGAACCAAGTTCGATGTAGCATCTGACTTAAACCAGAAGATTGAAATGAAAGTTAACCAAGGCGATCAGTAGAAGTATCGTGATGATTGTTAAAGAAGTTGGTAGCTAGAAATGCTACACGTTGAAATGTGATTGTATCACATTAGAACATGAAGGAAGGTATTGTCTGTTTTGGAATTTCACTCTAAGAGACCTGAGTCTGAGCGTTGCAATATACGATGAGAGGTTATTAGAATGTGACACATCGGCCTATTGTAGTAATCAAATATACTTATCTTAAGTTTGTTAAGAAGAAGAAGGAGACTCCATTAAGGATCGAGACCATGACTTGAAGTTCATAATTTGGAGTCTAATGTGAGATAAGGAGCAAGTGCAAGATCAAGCACCACCTGCAGTCAAGGAGTCCAAGAGTTAGAAACTTGTTCGAAGCAACATAGAAGTTACGGTTATTACTTAGGATGAAGAGATAACATATAGAGTCATCATGTGATCCCTGTTTCGTTGATGATTTCGAGATGTAATCATCCTAAGGGGGAGATAATTGTATCGCCCGTAGATCCGGGCTAGTCAATTGAGAGATAATAGGGGTGGAAAACGACTTTTCGACAAAATATTATTTAGAATAAATAACCTTAACCAATATGTAGAATATGTCTCAAGGGTTCCGTACATATAAAGAACGTCAAAATCTGAGTTATAACGAAGAAGTTATGGCTCGTCGAAGTTTTACGGCAAAACCGGCACAACACGACGCAACGTAAAAAGTGAATTTACGATAGAAGACTTTTTGGCCTTATTGATCTAAACAAAAGTTGTAGAATATTTTAATCTAAGAGCGTCCATAAAAAGAATGCCCAAATCTGACTTCGTATGAGGAAGTTATGATTTTTCTATGATTTCGCTTAGCAATGCACGACCTGAAACTCGAATTTTAGTTCGAGCGGTTTTTGGCCTACGCGACCTAAATGAGAGTTGAAGATTTTATTAATAGGAACTCAAAGGTAAAAAGATAGATGAAAACAAAGTCTGTATGAAGGAGTTACGAATTCTTCGCGGTCATTTAACAGTCCAACATCCTCCTACTGTTAAATTTATGATCGGTCGAGAATTGGCTGACGGAGTCAAAATGAAAGTTGTAGATATTATTTTTACCTAGGTATGGATATAAAGAACGTCAAATACGGAGATCGTATGCGAAAGATATGGACGAAGCTTAGTCTCTACTCTTCGAGCGTGGCGAATTCGATACAGTTTTGTGAGTCCGAGATAGAATGACAATTAGCCAACGGGGTCTAAATGAAAATTGTAGTACTGGTAAATACCAACGTGTGGATATAATTGAAGTTGGAAATATAGTTTGTATGTGAAATATATGGACGAAGCGTAGTCGCTACTCTTCGTGCGCGATAAATACGATACAGTTTTTGTAAATCTGAGATAGAAGGAGAATTAGCCGACGGGGTCTAAATGAAAGTTGTAGTACTCGTAAATACCAAAGTGTGGATATAGATAACGTAGAAAACGGAGTTCGTACGCGGAAGATACAGATGAAGCGTAGAGGTTACTTTACTATAAAATTCCTATAAATTAGAGATGAACTCTTCATAATTTCTTCACACCATAAGCCTTTCTTTCACTCTCTAACTTCTCTCTAACCTCCCTAAACCCCTCCCAAGTCTAGGGAACCTCCCTAGCACGAGAAGAAAGCCCCGGAGCGCCTGACAGCTCCGAGAAGAAAAGCTTTCGGCTCGTAAACGCTGCTCTAGCGAAGCCCGGTTTCTATAAAACCCGTTGTAAGTGAGCTACGCCTACGTTATTTTTAATATAGCTTTTATTTAATTATAGTAACGTTATTAAGAACTTATAATAAGTAATTGGTCTATTATTATGGGTTATATAAGTATTGTTTAATGCTTATATAATAGTAACAATAGCTAGACTATTAATTAGTCTCGGAGAATAATAGACTAAACTCTAATGGTAATAATACTAGGTTTTTTCGAAGGAATTTTTTTTTTAAAAGCGAAGCGCTGTCTGAGCTCGGAATCACAACCGTATCAAGTGAGTGCATAGTTACTTTCATCTTACACATAGATATGAAGTATTTTATATAAACTACGTGCTATGTGTGTATATTATCTGAATACTTGTTGTCTATGCTGAATGAACGTTTCTATACATGTTTTAAATGATTTAAATTGTATACGTATTTTATATATACAAATATGTTGGGTATGACATGGGTAGATGAATGATGAGAGATAAAAGATAATGTGAGTAAACATTGGCAGCTATAGACTTAGTGCCTAATAAATAACATCGGCAACTATGGACTTAGTGCCTATTGGACAAACACTGGTAGCTATGGACTTAGTACCTGTTAGGAATTGGTAGCTATGGACTTAGTACCTATTAGATAAACACTGGTAGCTATGGATTTAGTACCCGATGAATAAACTATAGCAGCTATGGAATTAGTGATTTACGAACGAGCATTGGCAGCTATGGATTTAGTGCTAGTCCTATAAATCTGGAAGTAAGGGACCTCGGAATAAACGAATGCATGATAGATGACTCTTAGGATAAATCCCTAAGAGTAAAGAAGCTAATGGGGATGGGTAATTCGGTTGATTGTTTGATTGTTTAAACATAATAATTATATTATTGTGGGTTGAAAACCCTACGTAGTCACCAGGTTTCCCAACCTAACCCACTCAGTTTATTTATGTCACAGGGGTTGTTATGAAGTCACATTACACTGAGAAATTAAAGAGATGTAGATCACTAGTGTAAATAAATGTATGTTCTGTTTATGCTTATGTTTCTGTATTGACGATGACATCCCAAACGTTTTAAAATGAATAAAATACGCTTCTTCGAAAGTGTTATGATAACGTATTTATCGTATTTTTCTGGGAACAAATTCCGCAACATTTTTATGAAAATAAATACTCTGATTTTTACAAAGCATAAACAAAATCAGTCTTTTCTGGCCGTTAAAATGGGGATGTCACAGTTGGTACCAGAGCATTAGTTTAAGCGAACTAGGAATTTGTAGGAAATTTCTAGACTTAAACTTAGAATGCTAAGCGATGATTGTGAGATGAGTGTCTGCTATATTTTAGACACAAACACCCGTTTATTTTAGGAAATATGTCTAAAATATTTTATGTGCTAAATGTTTTATGTTATAGCTATAAAGATGTCTTATATGCTATTATTTGTTCGGATCTATGGCATGTTGCCGACCGGATCTGGAAATTATTATGGTATTAGAACTGGCATATAACTTTTCGGTGTGAGAATATCGTAAATAAAATCTTTCCTATCTTAAAATTCTCGCCTCGATACACCGAGCTTCTGCCAGGGTGTACAAAACATCATGGTGAAGACAGACTAGGAAATATCCGAGGAAGATGACAACCCGAGCCTAAGAATAGGATGGGTCATGTATTGGCCGTTGTGCCTGCATCCGAACCTATCACAATGGCAGAAGTTCAGGAAGTAATGAGAACCATGATAAACTGACAAAATATAGGAAATGATATGGCTTATGATAGTGAATGATACCTATCGAAAGATATCATAAGAGAGGTATCTTGCCTTTAGAATATGTCTGATAAAATAGTAGTACGTCTAGAGAAGAACGGTACATCTGAATGTACACATTTGATTGGCGGGATGATAGAAAGATTGGTGTAATTCCTAAAGCTTTCCTATCATCTGGAATTTCCATCACTAACCGAATTGAAGCAGAATTGATGATTGAAGATACGCGTGGAAGAATTCCTAGTAGAGTCTAGGGAAATTTTTATGATTATTTGGACACACTCGTGTGTGTTAATTTTTTTTGTGATTTTAGGATTTGGGGACTGCGAGACAATACTTGGGACGAGTATGAGTAGGTGTGAAAGGTAGTAGATGCATATACTACCGGAAGCATAGGACTCACGCTTGACTCAGGGAAACTCACAAGGTTACCAAGAAGCCAATAATTGATTCCATTTTATTCAAGCATATCGTTACCATCGTTTCGGTAATGACTAAGAAGATTGTTGTTATTCCGAACCTAGTGGTCATATCAAATTGAGTCCGACTACGATGAGTACGATACTTGGTTCAGAGAACCAAGTTCGATGTAGCATCTGACTTAAACCAGAAGATTGAAATGAAAGTTAACCAAGGCGATCAGTAGAAGTATCGTGATGATTGTTAAAGAAGTTGGTAGCTAGAAATGCTACACGTTGAAATGTGATTGTATCACATTAGAACATGAAGGAAGGTATTGTCTGTTTTGGAATTTCACTCTAAGAGACCTGAGTCTGAGCGTTGCAATATACGATGAGAGGTTATTAGAATGTGACACATCGGCCTATTGTAGTAATCAAATATACTTATCTTAAGTTTGTTAAGAAGAAGAAGGAGACTCCATTAAGGATCGAGACCATGACTTGAAGTTCATAATTTGGAGTCTAATGTGAGATAAGGAGCAAGTGCAAGATCAAGCACCACCTGCAGTCAAGGAGTCCAAGAGTTAGAAACTTGTTCGAAGCAACATAGAAGTTACGGTTATTACTTAGGATGAAGAGATAACATATAGAGTCATCATGTGATCCCTGTTTCGTTGATGATTTCGAGATGTAATCATCCTAAGGGGGAGATAATTGTATCGCCCGTAGATCCGGGCTAGTCAATTGAGAGATAATAGGGGTGGAAAACGACTTTTCGACAAAATATTATTTAGAATAAATAACCTTAACCAATATGTAGAATATGTCTCAAGGGTTCCGTACATATAAAGAACGTCAAAATCTGAGTTATAACGAAGAAGTTATGGCTCGTCGAAGTTTTACGGCAAAACCGGCACAACACGACGCAACGTAAAAAGTGAATTTACGATAGAAGACTTTTTGGCCTTATTGATCTAAACAAAAGTTGTAGAATATTTTAATCTAAGAGCGTCCATAAAAAGAATGCCCAAATCTGACTTCGTATGAGGAAGTTATGATTTTTCTATGATTTCGCTTAGCAATGCACGACCTGAAACTCGAATTTTAGTTCGAGCGGTTTTTGGCCTACGCGACCTAAATGAGAGTTGAAGATTTTATTAATAGGAACTCAAAGGTAAAAATATAGATGAAAACAAAGTCCGTATGAAGGAGTTACGAATTCTTCGCGGTCATTTAACAGTCCAACATCCTCCTACTATTAAATTTATGATCGGTCAAGAATTGGCTGACGGAGTCAAAATGAAAGTTGTAGATATTATTTTTACCTAGGTATGGATACAAAGAACGTCAAATACGGAGATCGTATGCGAAAGATATGGACGAAGCTTAGTCTCTACTCTTCGAGCGTGGCGAATTCGATACAGTTTTGTGAGTCCGAGATAGAATGACAATTAGCCAACGGGGTCTAAATGAAAATTGTAGTACTGGTAAATACCAACGTGTGGATATAATTGAAGTTGGAAATAGAGTTTGTATGTGAAAGATATGGACGAAGCGTAGTCGCTACTCTTCGTGCGCGATAAATACGATACAGTTTTTGTAAATCTGAGATAGAAGGAGAATTAGCCGACGGGGTCTAAATGAAAGTTGTAGTACTCGTAAATACCAAAGTGTGGATATAGATAACGTAGAAAACGGAGCTCGTACGCGGAAGATACAGATGAAGCGTAGAGGTTACTTTACTATAAAATTCCTATAAATTAGAGATGAACTCTTCATAATTTCTTCACACCATAAGCCTTTCTTTCTCTCTCTAACCTCCCTAAACCCCTCCCAAGTCTAGGGAACCTCCCTAGCACGAGAAGAAAGCCCCGGAGCGCTTGACGGCTCCGAGAAGAAAAGCTTTCGGCTCGTAAACGCTGCTCCAGCGAAGCCCGGTTTCTATAAAACCCGTTGTAAGTGAGCTACGCCTACGTTATTTTTAATATAGCTTTTATTTAATTATAGTAACGTTATTAAGAACTTATAATAAGTAATTGGGCTATTATTATGGGTTATATAAGTATTGTTTAATTCTTATATAATAGTAACAATAGCTAGACTATTAATTAGTCTCGGAGAATAATAGACTAAACTCTAATGGTAATAATACTAGGTTTCTTCGAAGGAATTTTTTTTTTTTAAAAGCGAAGCGCTGTCTGAGCTCAGAATCACAACCGTATCAAGTGAGTGCATAGTTACTTTCATCTTACACATAGATATGAAGTATTTTATATAAACTACGTGCTATGTGTGCATATTATCTGAATACGTGTTGTCTATGTTGGATGAACGTTTTATACATGTTTTAAATGATTTAAACTGTATACGTATTTTATATATACAAATATGTTGGGTTTGACATGGGTAGATGAATGATGAGAGATAAAAGATAATGTGAGTAAACATTGGCAGCTATAGACTTAGTGCCTAATAAATAAGATCAGCAACTATGGACTTAGTGCCTATTGGACAAACACTGGTAGCTATGGACTTAGTACCTATTAGGAATTGGTAGCTATGGACTTAGTACCTATTAGATAAACACTGGTAGCTATGGATTTAGTACCCGATGAATAAACTATAGCAGCTATGGAATTAGTGATTTACGAACGAGCATTGGCAGCTATGGATTTAGTGCTAGTCCTATACATTTGGAAGTAAGGGACCTCGGAATAAACGAATGCATGATAGATGACTCTTAGGATAAATCCCTAAGAGTAAAGAAGATAATGGGGATGGGTAATTGGGTTGATTGTTTGATTGTTTAAACATAATAATTATATTATTGTGGGTTGAAAACCCTATGTAGTCACCAGGTTTCCCAACCTAACCCACTCAGTTTATTTATGTCACAGGTATTGTTATGAAGTCACATTACACTGAGAGATTAAAGAGATGTAGATCACTAGTGTAAATAAATGTATGTTTAGTTTATGCTTATGTTTCTATATTGACGATGACATCCCAAACGTTTTAAAATGAATAAAATACGCTTCTTCGAAAATGTTATGATAACGTATTTATCGTATTTTTCTGGGAACAAATTCCGCAACATTTTTATGAAAATAAGTACTCTGATTTCTACAAAGCATAAACAAAACCTGTCTTTTCTGGCCGTTAAAATGGGGATGTCACATATGGAATGGATGACAATGCTTTAACTTCCAAAACAAGCATCTAGCGAATAAAAACATGTTGCAATGAGGAATAGATGAAGCAATCCACGAATCTTGATTCTTCAATAGTCTTCAAACATGGGCTTTAGGATATATAAATCAAGCACTGAAGTAATGTCTTTTAACTTCATTTTCGAATGTAATCCCAAAAAAACTTCATGAAAACCAAGCCCGCCATAAAAACCCATTTCAGAACAAAGAAACCGAATCACTTCTTGTCTTTGAAGAGCTCCCCTTCCAAGTCACAATGATCTTCAAATACACTAATGATATAAGCCATCAAAAAATATCATGTAACAACCCAAACATTATGATTCGTAATGCCATTTGATCGAGAAAATACTAGAATTCAGAGATATAACAAGTCCTTAGCAGAGAACAATAAAGAACTTCCATTGTAAAGGATACTTCTCTAGAAAAGCTTTAGCAGAGCCTGATGAAGAACTTCCACTGTAAAAGCTACCTTCATAATTCTACCACAAGCTTTATCAAAAATCTTCAGCTTTGAAAAGTCACAAATCCAATTTCGAATGGCCATTCCAAATTCTCCCCCGATTTATAATCGAAAACGTGATTATAAAGCCTTCATATGGTCATGAGAATGATCTTGAATGGATAAAAATCAATGTGCTCCCCCGCGACAAAATGATATATACAATGAAATATAAAATCCAGAAAAGTCGTGAAAATCTGACATTATCATGAAAAACGACTTTCCGAACCGCCAAGACTTGATGACATCTTTAATTTTTCTGTTCACGAAAAAAATATGTGCGTTAAAAAATCTAAAACTGTTCACCATCCCGTAAATTTGCAAACTTTTCGAAAAATGGGCTGAAACTGTCACATTGCTGAATTTCTTGGACTGAAAAGACAATTCTGCATCAATTACCCTTTTAATTGTAATAGTTTCAGGAATTGGACCAAAACTGCCAAGTCACAAAAAATACCGGGACCAGAATCATGAAATCATTGAAGTTGGAGGGGCCAAAAACAAAAATTTATGTCATCTTGCTCAATTGTTTAGGGAGAAATTAATAGAGGCTGAACCAATTGCGAAACCCAGCAACTACGAGACCCATTAAAATTGTGAGTTACTAATTAGAGCCGATAGTTTCGTTTTTCTGACATTTAGAGCTTTCGTAGGTGAATTTACAAATCTTAATTTTCACTTTCAACATTGACATCCAATTACGAATGGGTACACATCCTTATTCTCAGCGAATCATTTTGTCTCAAATTTTGAATTTTATGGTTTGACTCGCACGAACATCTGCTATAACATTCCGATAAAATCCAATCCTGATTTCTTTTCCGATTCCGAATGATTCTTCCAACGATATGCCAATATGGATTCTAAGACCTGCACTTCAATTCCCAAAATTAACTATCAATCGTGAACAATGATTTTGTTCGGAACATCAAACACACAGTTCATAGTCATTTCGGTAAAGCATTCGTTTCCGATCAAATTCGCAACTGAGACCATCCTTTACAATTTTGACCATAAAAATCGGAACCCAGTTCAGTTCATTGTTCTTCATCAATTCTTTATCGATTCTTCAAACAATCAGTTCATCAATATGATCCCCCTGATAACATCGAATGACAATACTAGACCCAAAATCACAAACGATCATACATATAACAAAAGATGATTCTCATTAAATAAAAATCATCATCAATCGTTAATTGGGTCAACGGTACACGAACAAAATTGATTAAGTCAATCAAAATCGATTTGATGACTAAAACTCAAGAACCAGACCGAATGAATAAGCAAATGAAAGAACATATTTTTATGGTTTGAGCTAGGCATCATTATGTATTGATAATAGTGTTTTTATTTAAGTTTCTGTGAGTTGTAGTGTGATGTGTGCTGCGGCATATGTGTGTTGCGGCTGCACACACTGTGTGTGGCAGCATACATCTGTTTGGCAGCATTCTAAGGTGTGTACTATATATATAGCTTCTGAGATATGTCAGATAGTTTGATTTTTGCTGGTGTAAGAACTTGGCTGCAGCTGTATTTCCCTCAAGATGTACCTGACATTTATTGAATATAAATGTGTGCATGCTTGTTTTTAATTCTTCTTCTTCTACATCTCTTTTATTAAATTAACTTCATTGATTACTAGATTGGATCTTTAGTTTTGGGACTTACAATTGGTATCAGAGCAAAATTTGGTATCATTTGAAGTTACTTTTTGATTAAAGTACTGTTGAAGGTTTGCTGCCAATTGTGTGTGCAGTTAAAGTGTTTGCAGTTAAAACTTGTGTTGTTGACTGTGTGCGGTTAAAGACTGTGTGCGGTTAAAAATTGTGTGCGGTTAAGGTATCTTAAGTGTGTGCGGTTAAAAAAATTGTGTGCGGTTAAAAACTTGTGTTGTGTGCGGTTAAAGTGTTTCAATAGTGCGCGGCTCAATTTAGTGTGCGGTCATCATTTGCTGTGTGCGGTTGTTTTAGTGTGTGCGGCTGGTTTAGTGTGTGTAGCTGATCTAGTGTGCGGCTGGCTGAGTGTGCGGCTGAGAAGTGAGTATTTAAAAGTGTTAGTGTGCGGTTGAATATTGCTCAAATGGAATGTCAAAACATGACTGCTCATCAAGATCTGGATGCAATTATGGGAACAACTACTCGTATTCCTAGATTGTTATCAGCTGAAGGATTTCCTGAATGGAAATACCAAATTGAAAAATACATTAAAATGAAGGATTTCAAAATTTGGAGAAGTATCTTGAGAGGACCAATTCGGATTACTTCAACTCTAGAAGATGGAACAGTAATTGACAAACAGATTGAAAACTATACTGATGATGATTTTGAACGAGTTGAAGAACAAGAAAAGGCTCTTGCCACACTGACTATGGCATTGTCTCCTGAAATTGCACAAGGTTTTCGTGAGTATACATCAGCAAAAGCATTATGGGAAGCACTCATAGCAGTTTATGAAGGAAATGAAGACATGAAGCAAAGCCGACAAGACATGCTCCGATAGAAATTCAACATGTTCAATTATGTCGTGGGAGAAACATTGGAAAATCAATTGCAAAGATTTATCACATTAACCACTGAAATGAGCTCTACGGGTGTGATGGTTACAAGGTCTGAAATCAACAAGAAATTACTTAATTCTCTTCCAAAATCATGGGACATGAATGTCTCAGTGATTAAAAAGACAAAAGACCTGAACCGTTTAAGCTTGTCTGAAACAATGGCAATCATCAAAGCTTGTGATCTTGATGATAAACAAAGAGAAATCAATCATGTCAACTCGTACTCTTCAGCCAATCTTGGAATTCAAAACAACAACACAGCTTTTTCCAGCTTTACCACCCAACAAAATATTCAAAACCAGGTTCCCCAAGTTCAACCTCATGCCATCCATCAAAACACACCATACATCATACCTAAAATACAACAAACTCAAATTCCCCAAACCATATCTCAAGTTGGTTCTAATGTTTTTCCTTCCACAGACTTTTCAGTTCAATCTCATGAAATTGGTTCCCAAAGTTTACTTTCAAAGGAAAAGGAGGAAAATATGGCTCTAGCTACTGGGTTAGTGAACTGTTACAATGCTTTTGTTGCTAGAGACCTCTCTCCACAACTCTCATTCGCTAATCTTGATCAAATTCATCCTGAAGATGTGGAAGAGATGGATATTACTTGGCAAATGGAAATGGCTGTATTCAGGGATAAACAATTCTCAAAAAAGACTGGAAAGAACAGCTGGGTATAAATTCAGATAAAAAGATGGGTTTTAGTAAAGGAAAGTTACGTTGTATAATTGTCACGAACCAGGACATTTTGCATGGGAATGCCCAAAACCTGATCAGCGAGCAAACTCTGACAGAACCATGGTGCCAGTGACTTATGTTCACAACAACAACAGAGGATCATCTTCAAATAATCAATCTGCAAACATGGAAATGGTAGCTCAATCGTTCAACTGGGAAGATCAAGTTCAGGCCCTAAACATTTTGGGACCTGATAAGGCAAATCTTGCTCAAGTCAAGGATGCAAATAAAGAGATGGAAGCAGATCCAGAGGAGGAGATAATGAATTTGCAGTTTGCATTCATGGTTCAGACCACTCCTGAACCAGTCACATCTGAGGTTAGTGAATTCGGTTGTTCTCAATCTTGTATTAAAAATGTTAAGTTTCTAAGAGATCAAATTGAATTAATCAAAAGAGAGAACGAGGACTTGAAATATGAGGGATATACTCTTAGAAAAAATCAAAAGCCCTTAAAAACTCAATTAGAAAATAAAACAAAAGACTTTAAAAAATTGCAAGAGGATTACAGCTACAAATGTGAGAACTATGATCATCTCAAAAGAAAACTTGCTGCTGTAACTATAGAACTTGACACATTGAAAAATTGTTTTGAAAAAGCTGAATTTAATTTCAAAAAATTCGATGGGTCAAGTGAAAAGATTGCAAAATAAATAGAAGGTCAATCGCACTGGAGAGATATCACTCATGGTAATCAAATAAAAGTTGGATTAGATTTTGAGAGTGTCCCTCCTCCTTTTAATCACAATTATACTGTTATCCCTATGTCTCAAGAAGAAATTGACAGAGAACCTTGCATGGTGTATGGAAAGTCAGCTTTTGAGTAGAAAATACAGTCCAGTTATGAGGATTTGCATACTAACGTTTTTACTTCAAATGCAGGTATATCAATAGTTCAGGGGGAGCATACAGCTGAAACTTTTGAGTCAAGTAATATTGTGATTGAGTCTGGTGTTAATTACAGTAATGAGTCTGTGTCAAAATCAAACACAAATGTTTTTGTGTCAGGTGGTGTTTTATTTCAGTCTGACAATGTTGTTTCTAATAGTTAATTACAGTAATGACAATGTTTTTGTGTCAGGTGGTGTTTTATTTCAATAACCAGTAATACAGGTAATCATACGGATGTACCAACTAACATATATCATAAATCATCAGGTAATCATACTTATCTACTACATACTCAACATAGCATCAATCAATATACCAGGATATCAAATCTAGTGGGCCGACCTTGGTGCCTTCAACCCTTTAGTATAGTGAGGAATACTCACATCACAGTCTGAAATGTAGTTGAACCGATCACTGCTGTAACTGCTGGCTCGATCGATCACCTATAGAATTAGAAGTGACCCAAACTCAATTCACTACACAAATTACCCAAAATACCCCTAAGCCAAACTTGGTCAAACCCATGATCATAGTCAATACACACTCAAAAAGTCCTATAGCCTCTTGTCACGTCATCACCCTCTAGTGGTCACGCAATGACTTAATAACACAGAATAGTCTTGGAATCTCATCCTCACGTTGTGATACATAGGTGTCCACGTCGTGGGGACGCTCTAAATAGAAAAACTTAATAAAATTCCTAATCCTTTTGGACATGCATCCAAAACTTCCAGGGTGTCTTATCTACTTCAAAACATCATAAAAATCATGGCGTTTTGGAAATGCATGTCCAAAGAAATATTAGGGCACAAAAAGAAGAAATGACACCAAATCAGATGCAAGAGTCTCAAGACTCATCCATACTTAACATTTAGCACCTATTTAATCAAATGGAAGTTAGAGATCCATAAAGTTGGAAACTTTATGGATTCCAACCACAATATCATCAAATCCACGAAGGAAAGTGCATAAAAACCTAGATCTAAGCTTATAAATCATAAAGGTATGATCTCGAAAACTCCTAAAGATCGAGAAGAGGTGAAAATGAATGATGAAGAGGCTTGAGTGCTGAGGTGATGGGTAGATGCTCTTCATCTTCTTCTCTTTTGCTAGAAATGACCAAAAATGAGCTCAAAATCAACTATGGAATGTTAGGTCACAAAGGGGAGTGTTGAGAGGTGATGGAAGTTGAGGGTCGGCTAACCTAACCCTAACTTCCTTTAAATACATACACAAGCCTCAAAATTAGGGTTGTCCTCTCATATCAGCTACAAGATGTGAGCCATATATGCTCACATTTTCAGCCCAAATATGATGCACGTTTTCAAACATACCTCTCATGACGTTACAAGCCTAGTTCATGTCGTGAGCCAGGTGAGACTTGCAAATTTAAATAAATGTAATGATTACCTGAACTGTGTGTTACAATTCTCCCCTACTTGAATTAGACTTCATCCTCGAAATCTGATGTAACGAATAGCTCAAGATTATGCTCTCGCATCTCTGCCCCGGGTTGCCAAGTCCATTCGGAACCCTTTTGATGTTGCCACTGGACCTTGACCAAGGACACCTCCTTCTTTCGCAATGCCTTCATCTTGCAATCTAGGATCACCGTTGGTATCTCAATATAATTCAAGCAATCATCAACCTGATTATCATCCAAAGGAAAAACCACTGAATCAACAGCCACACACTTCTAAAGCTAGGAGACATGGAAGGTTTTTTGAATTTGACTTAGATCCTCAGGAAAATACAACTTATAAGCTACCTTACCAACCTTGGAAATCACTCGAAATGGCCCAATATAACAGGTCCCAACATGCCCTTCTTCCTGAAGCATATCACACCCTTCCTGGGTGATACCTTCAGTAGTACCATATTGCAGAACTAGAACTCCAACTTTGATTGGAGCCTATCATCGTAACTCTTCTTCCAAATCTGAGATTACCGCAACAAACTAAGGTACAACACTTCCTCCCATAGAGGATCTCGAATGGCGGCACACCAACACTGGAGTGATAGTTGTTGTTGTAAGAAAACTCAGCTAAGGGAAGGTAGGAATCCTAACTCCCACCGAAATCGATCATATAGGCTCACAACATATCCTCGAGCATCTGAATGGTCCTCTCACTCTATCCATCGATTTGTGGATGATAAGAAGTGCTTATAACGCCCGTAGATCCGGGCTAGTCCATTTAGATACAATGAGCATCAAAAATGAGTTTTTTATGGAATATTATTTAGAAGGAATAATCTTCACCAAGTCGTATTATATGTTACAAGGATTCTGTATATATAAAGAACGCCAAAATCCGAGTTATAACGAAGAAGTTATGGCCCGTCGAAGTTTTACGGCAAAACCAACACGACACCGGGAAACGTAAATAGTGAATATTTGATAGAGGACCTTTTAGCCTTAGTAATCTAAATGAAAGTTGTAAAATATGTTAAACTGAGAGCATCCATAAAAAGAACACCCAAATCTGACTTCGTATGAGGAAGTTATGAATTTTCTACGATTTAGCATAGCAGTACACGACCCAAAACTCGAATTTTAGATTGAGCGGTTTTTGGCCTACGCGACCTAAATTAGAGTTGAAGATCTCATTAATAGGAAATCAATGGTAAAGAGACAAACAAAAACGGAGTTCGTATGAAGGAGTTACGAATTGTATGCGGACATTTAACAATATAATCTCCTTGTACTGTTAAATTTAAAATCGGTCAAGAATTAGCTGACGGAGTCAAAATTAAAGTTGTAGATCTTATTTTTACCTATGCGTGGATATAAAGAACGTCAAAAACAGAGCTCGTATGCGAAAGTTATGAGTTTTTGAAAATCAGCTTATTTCCACCCTGTGTTCGGCACCACGTGTCAGCACCAGGCGCAGCCTTGGAGCCTATGCAACACCACAACGTGGAGAGAGCCACCACGACGTGGTGACGCTCCAGGAAGCCTATAAATAAAGGTGTAGCGGTTGCCTCATTCCTCGCACATTTACCAACTTCTTTCTCTCTCTAGAATCTCTTTCTAAGCCCCCAAACCCCCAAAAAGCCTATGGAACCTCGGTAGCACGAGGCGGAAGCCCCGAGCACCTGACGGCTCTGAAAAGAAGAGTCTTCGGCTCAGAAACTCTGCTTCAGCAGAGCCCGGTTTTTAGCAAAACTCGTTGTAAGTGAGATACGCCTACCCTACTTTAAATATAGCTTATATATAAATATAGAATCGTTATTATGAACCTATAAATAAGATTTATCAGTAATTCAAAGTTGTCATACTGATTTATCTACTTACGGGAATGATGTCTAGGCTGTGATTTAGTGAGGTGTCTAAAGTGGGATTTCCAAACAGTATACTTCGTATACCAAACGGACCCTACCTCCAATATGATCCTACCTGGTTGTTCCTTACTTGATAGATCATGAAGTAGAGTCTGGGTTAATGATGAATCTAAAATTATAACTAGTCACAATAAATATTAGACTAAAATCTAGTGATAAAAATACTAGGTTTTGTCGTATGAAATCATATTGTTAAGAAGCAAAGCGTTGATCAAATTTCGAGTCGTCACTTTAACAAGTGATTGCATGGTACCTTTCATCTTACACATAGATATGAGGTATTTTATATAAACTACGTGCTATGTGTGCATACTATATGAATACTTGCTGTCTATGCTGGATGAACATTTTTATACATGTTTTAAATAATTTAAACTGTATATGTATTTTATATCTACAAATATGTTGGGTATAACATGGGTAGATGAATGATGAGAGATAAAAGATGATGTGAGTAAACATTGGCAGTTATAGACTTAGTGCCTAATAAATAACATCGGCAACTATGGACTTAGTGCCTATTGGACAAACAATGGTAGCTATGGACTTAGTACTTGTTAGATAAACGATGGTAGCTATGGACTTAGTACATGTTAGATAAACGATGGTAGCTATGGACTTAGTACCTGTTAGATAAACGTTGGTAGCTATGGACTTAGTACCTACACTGGTAGCTATGGATTTAGTACCCGATGAATGAACTATCGCAACTATGGAATTGTACTTTACGAACGAGCATTGGCAGCTTTGGACTTAGTGCTAGTCTTATAACCCTTGAAGCCAGGGACTTCGGAATGAACGAATAGATGACTCTTAGGGTAGACCCTTGAGAGTAAGGAAGATAATGGGAATGGGTAATTGGGTTGATTGTTTGATGTGTAAACATAATAATTATATTATTGTGGGTTGAAAACCCTGTGTACTCACCAGGTTTCCCAACCGGGCCCACTCAAGCTTATTTGTATCACAGGTGTCGATACGAAGCTACTTTACACTGAGAGATTAATGAGATGTAGATCACTAGTGTAAATGAATGTAAGTTCTGTTTATGTGTATGTTTCGGTATTGACGATGACATCCTAAATGTTTAAAAAGATGAATAAAAATACATTTATTCGGAAATGCTTTGATAACGTATTTATCATGTTTTCTGGGAACAAATTTCACATCATTTTATTAAAAGAAGTACTCTGATTTTTATAAAGCATAAACAAAATCGGTCTTTTCTGGCCGTGAAAATGGGGATGTCACAGTGCTAAATTGCAACCTCGTACCCAGTTCCTCATGGAACCTTTGTCAAAACAATGAAGTGAATTGAACATCCCGATTTGTTACAATAGAAAACGGGTGTCACACCCCCGAACCAGACAGCGGAAATGTCTGAGGGCTCGTGTGACATAAATTGAAATATCATCACAATGAATATACATGAAACATAACACAAACATCACCATGCATTAATACATTACAACTGACCTTGTTCACATCAAGTACATTGTTTTCATGACATATTTCAAAACATAAATTGTCTGTTGATTAGCATCTCACAAACAAAAAAATTTCCTGAAACACACTTGGAGGTTCTTCGGTCTAACGATTTCCTGAGAATACAAGTTATTTTGAAAATGGTCAACATATATAATGTTGGTGAGTTCATAAGCATGTTTGATATAAAAATGGTTTGTATTGTTTTGTAAAACCCAGAAAATCCGATATTTTCTGTAACAAAAACTGTTTACAAAAAGAGATATGATGATCCTATAAGTGTATATGTATGTGATTCCAAAACATGTAAAAGTGAATGCCTTTCGTAATTGTTCCTTGCATTGTAGTTGATGTATGTAAAAGTGAATAATGTCGTTCTCTGGAAAAACCGATGTTTTCCAATTTAAATGGTATGGTAGTTTTGTATTATTGTATGAATCACTTTGCATCGTCACTATGTATGAATATGATTTCCCATGAATACTAAAATGGTAATGGATCTTTATGTGAGTCGTTATAACCATGCATAATAATGACTAATTTGCATGTCTTGGCATTTGTCCAAACGCCGGTTTTGATCAAGATTTTGTCACCCTAGACTGGCCGAGTCTAACTGTAGCGAACAGTTCAGGTGTGGGGAAGTCACGCCCGTATAGATCTATACACAAACTCTCGCTCTCCCTCCAGGAGACTCTGATTATAACTACACGCTACGACCGACACTTATTAGTGCCACCCGTTATTTCTCACTAAATCCCAATGAAATTGAATAACTTTGCTTTAAAACTCGATTGATATTTACATGAATATGAAGTAAGCCTAAAAGATATGAAAGAGGACAATGATGGCCCACTAATCATATATGTTATTATAGGTTGTCGAGTATGCTACGGACACGTTATAGCCCATTAAGGATATGATAAAACTTTAGGGCCATATTAGCAATGCAAATAGGCCACTAAGGCCCAATAGCATGTTTAAGCTGATGAAGGCCCATTGGGCATGTAATTGGGCCACCAAGGCCCAATAAACATGTTTTGATTATATTGGGCCGAACAATCGTATAATTGGGTCATGAAGGCCCAATAAGCATGAGTTGGAAATATTGGGCCCAACCATTGTATCGTTTATCTGTTTGTCGATATAAGTTGTAGTATGGAATTTGGTTTACACTTAGTGTTTACTTTTGATGTTAAAATACTCAATGTTGGTTTATAACGATATTCTTAGTTTTTATAAAAATACCATTTTCAAACCTCCAAGTTGTAAAAATTTATATCTTTGATCCAATTGTTTAGAAATTTACATTTTCAACAAAATTTACATTTTCAACCCTTAATGGTGCAAAATGACACTTTTAGTCCTTTTTGATGAAAAATGACATTTTAGTCCATTAGATTATTTAACTTGGCATTTTTGGCCCAAAATAAAATCTTAAATTATAATTTCAGCCCAAAATACAACTTTTGACATTTTCAACCCTTATTTGTTAAAATTTTACATTTTTGGCCCATTTGCCGTAAGTTTTACAATTTTGGCCCAAAATCTAAAAACTTTGCATTATTAGTCCAATTTAGAAAAAAGGGTCATTTTCATCCCCTGAAGTAGTTTAATTATGTTTTTGACTCATAATTTTATGAATTTATAATTTCAGTCCCTAAAACTCTTCATTTACGCAAATTTGGGCCCAAAAACCCGTGAGGCAAAAATATAAGCCCATTAAGTAAAATTTTATATTTTTGGTCCTTTGAAAAGTATTATTTTCATAAAAATAAGCTTTTATATAAATAAATACTTTATAGCCCTCATAAAACCAAAAATTATCAACTTTCAACCCAATCTTTGTTATTTTTGCAAAAATGACACTTGTAAAGTTCTTTGGCTTTATTTTTCACTTATTAAAGTTAAGGACTCTTAGATATATGATGTATGTTGTTTATTATGTTTTTGTTTATGAATCTTTCACATTTTAGCTATAGATCTCGAAATATATTATATTAAGTATTAACACATTATCACAACATAAACCAAAGAAATCACATATAACATGCAAACACACATAGATCAACACATAACACTTGTATTCCCCCCCCCCCCCCCCCCCCCCCCCCAAAAAAAAAAAAACCCAAAAACAACGGGGTATGAACTAAGATTTGCTTGTTGTTCTCAATTTTAAAGAAGAATGAAAGAAGTGTTGGATTAGTGTCTAAGTTCATAACTATTTTGGTATGTACTTTACCCGATTATGAGCATGGTCCTTTTGGGATGCCTTCTCCATAGCAGTATGTAGGATGAATTAAGGAGAGAAAGGTTTAATTATGATTTATTAATATATTATAAGAATAATATATTAAAGGAGAAATCATATTGTTTAATTAATATTAGTCAAGAATTAATTAAGAATTAATTTAGTGACTAAAAGAGATTAATTAAATTAAGGGGACTGATTTGTAATTATAAGATAGTTGCAAAGTTGGGCTTAGGATCCATTAGATGGCAATGGACGAATTCTATATGGAGGACCATAAAGAAATCGTCCAAGGGTCTTCTGGAATGGTCCATTGGACTGCTTAGGGCTTAAGCAGTCAAATTAGGGTTTCCTGGTTGAAAACCCTAATAGCCTACATGTATATAAATGACCCTTAAGCCCCAAAAACGTGGGCAAGTCTTCCTTTAGGGTTTCCAGCCGTTTTTGGTGCCTCCTCTCTCCTCCCTCTTCATCCAAGTTGCTTAGTAGTATTTGTGAGTCCATTAGAGGTGCAACACTTGAGGCACTAAGCTTTTTAAAGCAAATCAAAGCAAGGAATTGATTGTTGTTACTATATAACAATCAAAGGTAATTACTAAACCCTTATTTCAGCTCTTTTATGATAGATATAGGGTTTATAGCTTTGGATATTCAATTGCATGTTCATTAGACAAACAAGATCCAAAAGCTATTAGGGTTTGCATGTACACCATAGGAATGATGTTTTGCTTAAAACCCATCAGTGGTATCAGAGCCTAGGGCTGTTTGTTTGATGTATTTTATGCTTTGGTTGATTATTCATGCTTAAAATCGAATTTTTTTTTGGTTCCGGTGGCTGGACTCGCCGAGGCCATGGCTGAACTCGCCGAGTCCATAGTGAACTCGACGAGTCGGAGTCGTAGATGGAGCAGATTTCAGGATTTTGACTTGTTTTGGATGTAGATAATTACCTAAAATGTTTTATATTAATAAAATCCTATTTTTATCAATATTTGGAGTTTATCCTTGCCAAAATTGAAGATAATTTTCAAATTTAGATAATCTTTTGTTTTATTAGATAAATATTGATTATTTGTGATTTAGATTTGAATTATCTTGTGAAAAAGTTTCAATTTCCCCCTTTAGGTTGTATAGTTTAAATTTGAACTTAAAAGTTTTGTTTTTGAAATTTAAATAGTTAAACCTCAATGTTTTGAAAAGTTTCAAAACTTTCCCTCAAGTTTTGGAATTTAAAATTTTGATTAAAACTTTAATTTTGAAATGTGTAAACAATTGGAGTAGATTTCGGGATTTTGACTTGTTTTGGCTGTAGATAATTACCTAAAACGTTTTATATTAATAAAATCCGACTTTTATCAATATTTGGAGTTTATCCTTGCCAAAATTGAAGATAATTCTCAAATTTAGATACTCTTTTGTTTTATTAGATAAATATTGATTATTTGTGATTTAGATTTGAATTATCTTGTGAAAAAGTTTCAATTTCCCCTTTTAGGTTTTATAGTTTAAAATTGAACTTAAAAGTTTTGTGTTTGAAATTTAAATAGTTAAACGTCAATGTTTTGAAAAGTTTCAAAACTTGCCCTCAACTTTTGGAATTTAAATTTTTGATTAAAAGTTTGATTTTGAAATGTTTAAATTCTAAACCCTAATGTTTTGAAATGTTTCAGAACTTGCCCTCAAGTTTTGGAATTTAAAATTTGATTAAAAGGTTAATTTTGAAATGTTAAATTCTAAAACCCTAGTAATTTTAAAAGTTCAAATCACACCCTTATGGTTTTATTAATTAATTAAAGTGTATAATTAAAGGAGATTTAATAAACCCATAAAGTTTTGGTTTACATTTAATTAAATTAAAAGTATAATTTACTAAATTAAACCACCTAGTATTTTAAAAGTGTAAAATACACCCTATATTATATATATAACATTAAAAGTCTAATATTATATATATGAGTAAAAGTCAGTCTTACCGTTAGTAGGCCTCATTCACGAAGCTGGTCTATAAGGGGTGTTTAAGGAAATTGCCTATAAAATGGCGACTGAATGGGTATCCACTGTTACCCACCGCACTCTTGACTAGTGGATGGTCGTTAGCCGAACGGTTAGGATAGGAAAGAAACCTTCCATTATAAGTATAATGAAGTACAAAGTAACTAAATGCTTATACAAATTCCCAAATCATAGTTACTTTAGGCAAAATGTGAAATTGTATGCTAACCCATGGTATTAAACTTCGTACCCTTATCAAACATTAGTGAAGCGTGTGTGGTTAACCGACACACTAATTTAGGGATGACATTGGTGGAGAAGGGTGGCTCGATGCTTATCATAGATCAATGGAGCGTGTGTGGTTAACTGGCACATTGATTAGGTGATAGTAGCATTGGGTGCACCACGTGATTCGTATGGTTATTCACACCTTATTTGTGATCCTCGGCATCCCAGTCACAAATTGTAGAGCATAATCGAGATAAATATGCCATTGAAAATTTCAATGAATCTCAAAAGACCTAGGAGTTTCAATTCATTTAAAACTTAAACTTCCTTTTCGTTTTTCATGGTGGAAATTGGTAAATCGTCATTTACCTACCTTCAAATATTCTACGACTAAATTACGACATCACTCTTCTAGGTTGTAGAGTATTGTGTTGGATCCTAGCTTGATGTTTCATTTGGGTGTTACATCAAGAATTCTAATCAACTTAACTTGAATTTTCTCCCGTTTTGTAGATATCTAGTTCTGATAATCATGGTCTTCCCAAATCCCATGGAACAAGCTTTCCGAATGAAGATGATGTCCCACGATATGATCGAGGAACAAGAGATCATGCGTCACTTCCTCCACCTCCTCCAATTGTTCTCCCTACCCCACAAGTTCAAAGGCTTGAAAAGTTCAAGCTCACTCAAGCCCTATTGGCAATTAAGCATGAAGATGGAAAGTTAGTGTGTGCACACGTCTTAGAGATGAAGTTACTCATTGATATGTTAAGGATGTTGGGTGTCGATATCTCAGAGATGTTTGCTGTTAACTGGGTTCTTCAGTCACTTCCTAAATCATATAGTTGTTGGATTAGTGTCTAAGTCCATAACTATTTTGGTATGTACTTGACCCGATGGTGCATGGTTTTTTTGGGTTGCCTTCACCAAAGCAACTTGATTGGAGAAATAAATAATGAGAGAGAGGTTATTATGAATTATTAATATGTTATAAGAATAATATATTAAAGGATAAATCATATTTGTTTAATTAAGATTGGTCAATAATTAATTAGGAATTAATTTTGTGATCAAGTGTAATTAATTAAACTAGAGGGGCTGATTTGTAATTATGTGATAGTTACAAAATAAGGTAAGGATTATCTTAAATATAGGGTGAACAAATTGAAGGAGATAATGCCTTAGAATTCGACTAGGATAAGGGTTTCTAAGACTTATCTTATGGTTACTTGGTGGGCAAGCAACTAGATAAGGATAAGGACTAAAACCCTAATCTTTACACCTATATAAACCCCCTAAGGCTCATTAATTCGTCTAAGCCTTCCCAAGAAGTCCTAAGGACGAATTCCTACCTCTTTCCTCTCTTTTTATACCTTCTCCATTTGCTCTTGGTGTTTGTAAGCCATTAGAGGAGTGACACTTGTGACTCTAAGCCTTCCAAAGTTAATACAAGGAGATTTGGGATTGTTATTGCTACATAACAATCAAGGTAATATCTTAAACCTAATTATATGTTAATATCGATTTCCATATTATAGAATTAGGGTTTATAGAGATTCAAAGCATGTACAATAGAGAAACCTAGATCCAAGCATTAGGGTTTGTATGAGCACATAGGATGTCTTATGACCAAAACCCATCAGTGGTATCAGAGCCTAGCTTGGTTTAAATTGTATTGATGCATTGTATAACTGAAAAAATTCAATTTTTGGTGTTCTGGAGGCTGGACTCGCCGAGTCCATAGCTGAAATCGCCGATGTCACACCCCAAAACCGGAATGGCGAAAACGTTCTGGGGTGGATGACGTCATGTCAAGTATCACAACACATGCATTATAGTAATCAAAGTACAACAAAACATTGCATTAATAGTAATAGTTTTACAAGGTTACATTACAAGTATTCAAAGTATGCAAGTAAATATAATAAATACAGCAAGGTACTAAGCCATCTTCATCAATAGCTCCGAGGGTGTACCTGTCTAATTGCTGACCTGAGAATACAAGTTATTTGAAAAACGAGTATCAGCATTTTTACAAATGCTGGTGAGTTCATAAGCATTTAGTGACATTTCATTCAAATAACTTAAGAAAGTAATAGTTTAAGCGATTTCAATGTATTAGAGTCCTTTCCAGAAAATCCTATATTTTCTTTAATAAAAGCAGCCTTCGACCAAGACTGGTCAGGGATGTAAGGTAAAAGTAGTTTTCCCTAAATTGCTATCATTATCAAAATATTGCATTTGATTATTGGGGAAACCAACGACATCAGGGAATATCCTATGCCTCAGCAGTGAGGACTGCTGACTAAGGCAAAGAACCATAGACTCTAGGGGAGTGTCGAACTAACGTCACGTATGGTTCAGTCTCACAATTGGAGACACAGACCCCAGAAGGTACCAAATGAAAGGTACAGCTGGTAAGGTCTAAAACAGTGAACGCGGACCTAAGACGATACCAAATGAAAGGTACATCTTGCAAGGTCAAATCAGTGAAGACAGACCGCAGACGATACCAAATGTAAGGTACATCTCGCAAGGTCAAAACGGAGACTACAGACCGCATACAGTATCACATGAAAGACACATCTAGCAAGGTCAAATAGTGTGACTCTGAAAAAGGTGACATCAACATACAGTGTAAATCGTTGACGAAATACCGTTACCTTAAAGCCATGAATTATAAGGCAACTCAGGATACTCGTAACCATACTGACTAGAGTTCTAGACGCCCTACAAGCATCTATATAATGTGACATTTGTCACCCCTTGGCTTGGTAGGTCGTGAACTGTAGCTAGCAGTCAGGGTGCGGGGTTGTCAATCCCGTATAGGCCTATACACATAATGTCCGCTCTCCCTACAGGAGACTCTGGTTACCAACTAGACGACGGAGAAGGCCGCGTCCCAAAGATGCATCCCAAATAGAGGATAGTGTGTTACTAGGAGGGAGTGGGTTTCTAATGTAAGTGTAGACTAGAGGTAGAGACTCTTAACAGAACTGACTGGAGGATTCCCTTGTTGGATTAGATGTCTAAGCCCATAACTATTATTGCTATGTACTTGACCCGAGAGTAGCATGGTCCATTTGGGTTGCATATAATCGGGACAATTTGTTAGGATGGACTTTTGAGAGAAGGTTATTTATGGTTTATTAATATATTATAAGTTATAATATATTAATATGAAATCATATGTTTTAATTAGTATCGATCAAGAATTAATTTGGAATTAATTTAGTGATCAAAAGAGACTAATTAAATCTATGGGGACTAATTATGAAAATTAGTTGTATTTATATGTGTTGAGCTTATGATCCATGTTGGACCAAGTTTATGTATGGATACATAAAGAGTTGGGCCACATGAACCATGGATCATAAAACCCATGGGTATGGATTATGGGTTATACCCATGACCCTTGGAATCCTACATATAAATAGGTTACTCCATAGCCAAAATCACCACTTCTTTTCTTAGAGAAATATGGAGGTGTTTTGGTGCATGGAATTCTCTCTCAAGAGCCACCTTTGTCCTAGGTGTGTTGTGATTCCATTTGAGGCATTTCATACTATTGGTGCTAAGCTCTTAAGGCCAAATACATCAAGACTTCAAGCCACATAAAAGGTATGTTTCCCTAACTAGTATATTATATGGTTTATGTCAAATGCATGCTAGTTATAGGTTTAATGCCTTGGAAACCATTTGCATGTATAATTAGTGAAAACATAGATCCAAGGTATTTAGGGTTGTATGTGCACCATAGGATGTTGTATTATACCAAAACCCAATAGTGGTATCAGAGCCATGGGTTGTTTTCTACTATATTTGAGTCACTTTACTACAAGAGTTGAATTAAATAAATTTATTAAAAGATAGAATGATATGATTATTTTATTTGTTCTAAAAGTTTGATATAAGTGGTTTTAAGGAGTTACAAATTTTCTCATAAAATTTTGGAACTCAAAAGTTTTTTTAAAGTTATGATCTTAAGAGTTTTGAAACTTCCATAAGTTATGGATGTGAAATGTCTCATTTATTAACTCTTTAGGTTATGAAGTCCAAGAGTCTTCAAAGGATAATTATAAAAGTTTCAAGATTTGTATTTGTTTATATGATTATCTAATTTCTTGAAAATTGTTGATGTGAATTATCTTTACTTATGAGTTTAATATAGATCATAGAAAAATTATTTGATTATTGTGTTAATTGGAATATTTGATAATAATGGTTTTTATGAACTCCATAACTTGTCCTCAAGTTATGGAAAGTGAAGAGTTTTTCTTTTTAAAGTGTCATTAAGACTCATAGGTTTGAAAATAGAAGAGTCTCTATTTTTAATGTCATCATTAAATGATTTAATGTCTTCCATAACTTGTCCTCAAGTTATGGAACTTGAATTTTTTTTTTTCATTAAACCTTAATTAAACTCATAAGTTATGAAAAAGTCAAGAGTTTTGAAAGGTTTCAAAACTTGTTCTCAAGTTTTGGAATTTGTAAAGTTACCCCCCATGTATACTTTAATTCCAAACTAGACCTTAGAATTTTAAAATTTAAAATTCAACCGTTATACTTTATAATGTTATAAGTTAATAATATTTATATATATGTATAAGAGTAAAGTCAGTCTTACCGTTAGTAGGCCTCATTCACGAAGCCGGTCTATAAGGGGGGTATAAGGTTAGTGCCTATAAAATGGCAGTTTAATGGGTGTCCACTCTTACCCACCGCTTCCTTGACTGGTGGAGGGTCGTTAGCCGAACGGGTAGGACAAGGACTATAATTCTCCCTTCATTAAAAGTATTAATGATAAATACTAAGTAACTAAACCTTTTATAATTACCCAATCTTAGTTACTTAGGAAAATGTGAATAAGGTGCTAATCCATGAAATTACACTTTGCACTTTGTTTAAGTCGGATAGTGGAGCGTGTGTGGTTAACCGGCACACTAACTCGTATTTAACAAGGTAGGAAAAGGGTAACTTAATGTTTATAATAGTATCGATGGAGTGTGTGTGGTTAACCGGCATATCGATTAAGGGGTAAACACTTAAGGGTGCCAAGTAATTTGCATGGTTACTTCACACCTTGTTTTGTGATCCTCGACATCCCAGTCACAAAACCTGAAGGGCACACTCGAGATTGAAACATGCCATTGAACAGTTCAATGAATCTCAAAGATCTGGGAGTTTCAAAGCCAATTAAAACCTAATTATTATTTCGTTGCTCATGGTGGAAATTGGTGAATCGTCATTCACCTACCTTCAAATATTTTATAGCTTGGATTACAGCATCCCTCTTCTAAGTTATAAAATAGTTTGTTGGGTCCTAGCCTTAATATTTCATATTGGGTGTCATATTAAGGACTTTAAATCAATTATCTTGAATATCTCCCAAAAGATGTCTAGTTTAGACATTTATGATCTTCCCAAATCTCTTGAAACAAGCTTTCCTAATGAAGATGATGTCCATTGGAAATCATACTTCTTTCACCTCCTCCAATTATTCTCCCAAACCCACAAGTTCTTGAAAAGTTTAAGATCACTCAAGCCCTATTGGCAAGGCAAGGTCTAGGTGTGGTCACATCTTGGAGATGTAGTTACATATTGACAAGCCGGGAGAGTTGGGTGTCAAAGTCTTGAGAAAGTTGGTGGTTCAATCACTTTCTAAGTCACATAGTGAGTTCCTTTGGGACACCTATGAAATAGACTATGACAAGACCCTTAATGATCTTATCTATTTGTTAAGATCAACTTCCTTAAAACTTGATGGACATTGACAATAGTGACACATGAAATCCAGAAAAGCATTCTCTTCCTAGTGGAAAGGGATCGGCCATAGTCAACTTGGTTGATCAAATGGTAAAGAGAAAAAGCTAAGTCTGTGATAGTCTTGTGTACCATTATCAAAGGGTCCATATGTTTATATTGCCAAAGGAAGGGGCATTGGTTGCGAAGCTGCCATGTTTACCTAAGGATGTTAAAGTTAATAAGTTTGACTCTACTTCAGGTAAAGTCCACTATCTAACTCTGCTAAGTTTCTATTCTGAGATTCTTATTACATGATGTGACTGGGTCACATGTTGATGTTTTAAGAATCAAAGAAAAGTGAAGGAACTTAAAGAAAAGAATATGTTGAATCTGATCGCGTAGATGGATTTCTATCGCGTAGTTTGAAGATCGGATTCTTGAGCTACTTCTTAGGAGTTATGAGATATTGCTTAGGAATAGATAACAACAAGTTTTCATATGGATTGTAAGGATAGTTTTTTCCGAAAAGTTTTTAAAATAAAAGGAAAAAAAATATGATGATTTTATTTATTTTAAAAATATCCTTACAATGGCATTTGAGGAAAAAATGTTGCTTATATGATTCCATTAATAGCAAGAGTGGAAATATGAAATTGATTATTTCATTTGTGGTAATGTCTAAATTTACCAAATAAAGGAAAGATTCTCATCACCCAAGTCTCAATTGGACCGGAACTTGGAATCATGCAAGGTGTATAGCATGATGAATGAGAACTTTCAAGTATTGGAAAATTAAGACTAATTAGTTGTTCACATGGATGTGTGAGTAATGTGAAGGACTAAGGGATCGAGTACACATTCTTGTGCACTGGTCAAGTCCACCACAAAAGATCGATAAGACTATTCGTCATAGTTTACTAAAGCTTAGTAAATATGGTTATACTTACAAGCTTAAGTGTAACTCTGAGACATTGGAAAAGGTTCCAATGTAAGGCAGAGCGAACAAAAAGAATCAAATTAGGTAGAAGGATAAAAGTTTCTCAAATCTGAAAAAATGGGAGAGTACTTTAGTATCAGTTTTTGTGATCATGTTAATGATTAAGAAACCATATCAAAATTAGTTCTCTAAGGAAATCTTAGTGCATTCTTATGACTAAGAAGAAGGGATCTTGAATTGTTGAAATGGTTAAATCAAAAAGATGAGTCATACTTCATTCCAATACAAGTCTTAGAGTCATACTCCAAGATTGTAATTTGAGTGACATGTCTTTAAGAAGGTTTAAAACACGTGTCAAATGTAAGAGTAAAAGTTTTCCACTCTTGTACATTTGAAATTGGTAAGTTGTGATGTTTTGGATAAAACAAAGACCAACTTAGGCCAATTGTGTGAAATCTTTTTCTTGATTAGAATCCGCACTATCTCTTGGATGTTTGACAAGGGAGTCTTATAGGTCAAGAGGACAGTGGGAGTCTTAAAGGTCTTGAAAGTCTCAAGAACTAATCAATAATAAAACCTAAAGTTCTTCACTAGCACACGACTTGAGGTTTATAACCTATCGTGTTGACATAGTCTGTGCCCATTCCAGTTAAAGTTGAGTTCTTAGAGTTCTCAATTGGTTGCACAACAACTTGGAAGCAATGGCAGGCCCTTGAGCTGCCAAGTGGCAAGAAGTTAAGATTGAGTTCAGTCCATATGAGTTTGGATTTGTCATTATCCTTGTCTTGTGACTATGGTTTTAACAATTCACATGGATAAGAACACATACACCATTAAATCTAAGTGTCATAAGGTTTCTCTCCGATTCATGAAAATGATGGCGAGGAAACATTTTCACTAAGTAGATTTTAGTTAGATAGCAATTGTGATATTTGGATTCTCAAAGTCATTAGTGGAGCGTGTGTGGTTTACCGGCACACTAACATGGACTTGTGAGAAGTGGCAAAAAGGTCTAACCATTATGATTACGGCATCCCTGTTCATAATTGTTTAGACACACAAGTGTGCTATCTAAGGGAAGGTGTATGATTTTGATAAAGTTCTATCAAAACAATCCAGTATCAGAAATCTGAAATTTGGTAAGAAAGTCAATAAAGTATTGATTTCTAGAAGTCCAGCTGATTTCTGTGTACATGTCATAGCTAGTGGGAGCATAAGTGTTATGCTAATAATCATCATGTTAGTGGGAGCATGATAATTATGATAAAGATTGCAAGTTAGCAATGTTAATTATAGAAAACAAAAGGTTTCAATTGGGAAAAAGTTGTTTTGCTATAATTAAGGGAGAGGAAATTATACTTCATCTCAAATCTATAAGCTTAGATCGTGAGGTTTTAATCATTTAGTCAAGGATATATATATATATATATATATATATATATATATATATATATATATATGAATTTCATGTTGGAATGGCTCAACATAAGGAAATTCTATATATGGGTCCATTATTTGCGTTCTTAAATTCGATTATGATTACGACATCCCTTTTCATAATCTGAATTATGAGAACTTGGCAAATAGAAATGGAAATGTTATAGCAAAAGACTGGTTTAGTCTTTATGTGAGACATCATGAATCGTGTCCCATATGCTTCAGATATAGGATCGATTACATGTGATATATTCATCCTTTCTAAAAGTTTCCAAATGCCTGGGGCATTAAGGAGGGAAAAGGTTTAGAACGGGATATGACTAAAAGGATTAAACAATTATCGAGGACAATCTAAGGTTTACCAAAGATTGGTTGCTCAAGGACAGTTGGAAGTATAGTGATAATTCTGGAAGGACCATATTGACTTAATTTGTAAGGAGGCAACTCTTGTTCAGAAGTGATAGTCAAAATGGAATCTGGAAATGTTTCAAAGTTAGAAAATTTTCAATCTGTGTAAGATTAAGGAAACTTAATGCAAGAAGGATGTTTCCAAGGAGTTGATCTCCTTTGGAATGCTCTGTAATGATTGTTGTCAAGTCTTTCTGACTTTGTGCATAATCATTACAAGAGGATTAATGCATATAAGTTTAGAATCTAACAGATTTCAGTAAATGGCATGAATTTCGAATTCTTACATTTATAGTAAGGATTTGGGAGTGTGAAAAGAGAATCATTGAAGTTATGTTCAATTGATCTAGTTCACAAAGTAAAGATCATAGAAAAACATAGTATGTATACTTGGTGTATGGCATGACTAGTGTTTAGAAAACATAGTGTACATGCTTGGAACATGGGACAACTATTGTTTTAAATTCAAGAATAAAGTTGATAGCTGAAACATTATACAATGAATAATGTGTAATCATATGGTGATAAATAAAAGGTGTTTTATTTATATTCATAAATTCTGAGACCATATTGGATTCAATTATTATTGTGTTTCACTTTGCATGTTTTGACTTCCCGAATAAACTAGGTTATTCTTCCGGAATGACTAAGTTATTTAAACCATCCACAGTCGGTCATATGTTGGAAGTAGATATGAATTAAGACTGTCATGGGTTGGCTTGTAGAGGTCTAAGGTGTTGGACAAAGGGCTACAACACTTATGAGTGCTCATAAGTTCTGAGTATTGGATTCAACCCACGCTCATTGGAATCACTTCATGGATTTTATCATGAGTGATCATGAGATGATAATATCTTATATTCTTCAAACCTAGAGATATGAGTTGGTTGTACATTGATTGCACGAAAACACATTTGGTAACTCGGTGCTATAAAGCGTGCCTTTGTGTATGATTCAACAAGTAGTAGAACATGCCATATGAGTCGAAGTTTATCCATTCCTTTTACCTTCGGGATAAAAGCGATATATGTGGGCCCCACGATGATTTGATGATGACAAATGGAAGTGCTCGGCCGGGCCAGGACAAATTTGATTTGTTCAATTAGTCAGTCGTCATAAATCGGAAATCAGGAAACAACAAATGGATAGAGAGAATGATTATAATCCATGTCTCAGTCCATATGATATCTAGAATGGAGGAATATATGATCCCTTATCTAATGGACAAGTTCGTTGACAAGATCAGAGTTCGACAGCGGCTTTAAGAGCTACGATTGCTAGTCGGGTTATGAAGTCGTACTTGCAATAATAGTTTTAGACTTATCCAAGTGGGAGACTGTTGGATTAGATGTCTAAGCCCATAACTATTATTGGTATGTACTTGACCCGAGAGTAGCATGGTCCATTTGGGTTGCATATCATCAGGACAATTTGTTAGGATGGACTTTTGAGAGAAGGTTATTTATGGTTTATTAATATATTATAAGTTATAATATATTAATATGAAATCATCTGTTTTAATTAGTATCGATCAATAATTAATTTGGAATTAATTTAGTGATCAAAAGAGACTAATTAAATCTATGGGGACTAATTATGAAAATTAGTTGTATTGATATGTGTTGAGCTTATGATCCATGTTGGACCAAGTTTATGTATGGATACATAAAGAGTTGAGCCACATGAACCATGGATCATAAAACCCATGGGTATGGATTATGGGTTATACCCATGAGCCTTGGAATCCTACATATAAATAGGTTACTCCATAGCCAAAATCAACACTTCTTTTCTTAGAGAAATATGGAGCTGTTTTGGTGCATGGAATTCTCTCTCAAGAGCCACCTTTGTCCTAGGTGTGTTGTGATTCCATTTGAGGCATTTCATACTATTGGTGCTAAGCTCTTAAGGTCAAATACATCAAGACTTCAAGCCACATAAAAGGTATGTTTCCCTAACTAGTATATTATATGGTTTATGTCAAATGCATGCTAGTTATAGGTTTAATGCCATGGAAACCATTTGCATGTATAATTAGTGAAAACATAGATCCAAGGTATTTAGGGTTCTATGTGCACCATAGGATGTTGTATTATACCAAAACCCAACATCCCTGTATGTCCATACTCATATATATAGTATATAAGTAATGAACCAAACGACTTTCAGACGGCCACCCGATCCCACCAGACCACATCTCAATGAAGAAAAGGAAATAGGGTGGATGAGCCTTCCTAAGTCTTTCAATCGTTACTTATATGTATCTATATAAGCACCGACGTACATATAACTACGACTGACTGTGTAATAATTGAAGACATATCATCGTGGTGTGAATTCATACAATGTGGAATAACAGAATCATAAAGTATAAGTGTATCCAGTATAAGTGATTCTTGTGAAGTAGGAGTGTCTAAAGAGTGAAGTAGTAGCGGTCGCAAGTGAAGTAGAAGTGTTGAACAAGTATAAACGTATCATGAAGTAGAGACGACAATAAGTGCAGCGAGGGCGTATCAAGTATAAGTGAAGTAGAGTAGATATCTAGTATAAGTGAAGTAGAGTCGATATCAAGTATAAGTGAAGTAGAGTCGATATTACTAAGTAAGAGCATGAATAAGTATAAGCATCATCAAGTATAAGAGACTATAGGTATAAGTGAAAGTGTTACCGAGTCAGAGTATAAAATAAGTATAAGTGAAGCAACAGTATTTAATAAGTAAAAGTATACGTCAAAAAGGGAAATCTTTAATGAAAAGCCTTTATGTACTGAGAAAATCACAATTTGTATTCCTTTGTAAAATACGTTTAAGACCTTAGAGGATCTTTCATAAACCAATTTAGAATGAATTTGAATAAATCAGTATAAGTAAAAGTTATGAAACAGGTAAAAATCATTTTAGTGTCCCACTTGGTAAAACAGTGTAAAGTGGTAAAATCTTGTGCATGCGGGTTATCAATCATATGCGATTGACATGATAACTGGCATGTTTAACCTGTATTCCCCCCCCCCCCCATAAAACATTTAAAAGCATTTAAAAGGTTCATTCAGGGGTATGAACTCACCTAGTGTAAGTAGGTCCAACGAGAGTGCTGTTTGGGCGTTCGGTGCCACGTAAGGACTCGAACACACACAATGACCTAGTTAACATATGATAACATATGTTTACATGTGATTAGCACATTTAATACTAATTAAACAAATATACGCGCTCACAGGAGCGGAAAACACTTTGGCTAAGTGTTTGGGTGTCCCGGGTAGTGTTTAAGGGTGTGAATGGCTAAGGAATGGAGTTTGCTATCCAAGAATACCCCCTTAATACATAGTTTACGGCCCAGGGACTACTCACCATGAGTTTATGGCTGTAAACTCATGGTGATGGGTTCTAGGGTGTTTTAAGGCTTCTAGCTTGTTCATCGGATTTTTCTAAGTGCTTTTCATGAAAGGCATGAGTGGATTTGAGGCTTCTAAGGGAATTATATTGGAGTTTACGGCCAAAGGACCACTCCTAAGGGAGTTTACGGCCGTAAACTCTCATACCTTGTATTTTGTGAAGTCTTAAGCCCTAAATACCTTCCTAGCAATTTATAATGAAGTGTGACGCCATTTTGGGGGATTAAAACTACCATTTTAGTGTGTTTTGGGGAGTTTACGGCCTAGACACTTTCTTGGGCCGTAAACTCCTTTTTACCCCACCATTACATGTGTTTAAGTCCTTAAATCCATCCTAGTATTTTATGGTAAATGTCTAAGGCCATTTGGGGGTAAAAACCACACTTTTGGGCTCATTCAGGGGTGTTTACGGCCAAGGTATAGACCTGGCTGTAAACTCCTTTTAATAATTCATTTTGGAGTGTTTCAAGGGTCTAAAATCGAGAGGATAAGTTCCTAAATTATGTATGAGACCCTAGGATGAGTTTGGAGTGCATTTGGGACCATGACTTAGGGAGTTTACGGCCTATGCATGTGCTTGGGCCGTAAACTCTTCTTTGAGTCCGTCCATGCATTTTAGTGTTTAAACACCCCTAGGGTATATCCCCTAATAGTTTCTAAGCTTGTGGTCAAGTTTAAAGGCATGATTGGCACCATTTTAGGGGTTTACGGCCCTAGAATGTTCCTGGGCCGTAAACTCCTTATTCCATGCCTTTCTTGGATGATTTTTGGGCTATAAACATAAATCACTATGTTTAGAATAAGCTAGGGTAAGCGGACTTACAATTTGGAAGCGTTTGGTTGCGGTTTCGGGGCGAAAACGGGTCTAGAGAGAGAGTATAGAGAGAGTGTAAAAAGTCTCCAATGGACTCCACTCACCCTTACATAGGGTTTTTAAGTCGGGGCACAATGGAATTCTACCCGATACTACCGTTAAACGGGGCTTTTGGTCGCACCCGATTTAGTGGTCGTAACTATAAAACTTGACATTTTCCAATTTAATGGAAATGTGTGTCATGTGTTTTTATTTCCTTTTATCACGACTTAACGGCATATAAACATAAACAATTGAAATATTTATTAACTTTGATGACTTCTCATTAACGGAACTTTTGAACAGTGGAATATTCCGTTGATGGTAACGGGGAATTGTAACGGAACAACTTGGGTTGTCACATCATCCCCCCGTTAGAGAGAATTTTGTCCAGAAACTTAGATCTAGGCGAGGAAGTAGGTATGAATGGCCAAGTAGAGGTAAGATAGTACTTCCTATGTGGTTGTCCTCGCATTCCCAAGTGATCTCTGGTCTGTGTTTATCATTTCAACAGACCCTCGCGTACGGGATGCGGATTTCGTCTTGTGTAGCTAGTGGGTTCCAACTGGTGTATCTACAAGGTTAGGGTTCTCGATGGATTCTATCAAGATCAGTGAGGCACGAAGAGTTTTGTCGGGAAATCACATATCAAGTCTAAGAAGTGGATCGATCAGGTGTGAATCTTGTGGTATATCTGAAAGTAGTAGCGGTATGAATAGGGTTGGACCATATCTCCATGAGGATTCTCGGATGGTCCTAAACTCTTGGAAAGGAGTAGAGCTTTTCAGTACTAAGAACATAGTGTACTTCTATGGCAAGATCAACACTGGCGTGATCGCCATTCCAAAGTTCCTAACGTTCTCACTTGTACTGGATGTGTAGTCCTTCAGGTTAGTCCTTAGGAAGTTCGGGTGGTCTTCGGTTTCGTGTTTTCTTTCAACTGGCTGATAGAGACTTTCTAGATTGTCGTGTGGATTGCGCGACTATGTGTGACAACTGTCAATTCAGGTCATTCTTGGACTCATGCATCTTTATAATAACCATTCATGCACAACATGCCATGACCTAGTAGTATAAATTAGGTCAAAAATCTTGCATAAACTAGGATCCAACTAAGGTCTAGGACTAATATACTTGATACTTACAATTCTAGTAAGTTGCTTAGCTACAATAGGAAATGCCAATACTATAATTAGAATAAGCTTCAAACTTTGTTATAATTGAAATAGGGTATAAAACTCTAAAAATAAATTAAAACACTCTAATTATACTTCAACATGTTGTTGAATACCAAACAATGTTCCAAAAACCCTAAAGAGCCAAAAATCCAAAGTTATAAAATATAAAGCTTAAAAACTTTATAAAATTTGACTATAAACTTCCTAGTATCAAATTATATTAATCAAATTATGGATTATACCAATGAACTAGAAATATAAATTACAAGTATTAATCATAAATTATTTGTTGAAAACAAGATTTTTAAATAAATCAAATTGCTTAATAAACATTTTATAAAAATGAATGTTTTTATATAAAATATGGGAGGGAAGTTTATAAAGTTTAAAATTTAGGAGAGAGGAGGCCAAAAGGCATGCAAAAACCGGCCATCACCTCTCCCCATGCCCTCTCTCTTCCCCAAAACACAATCATCAAGCCTAAACCCTTACTCCACCTCTTCCACTTCACTCTCTCACTTCACTCTCTTCTTCCTTCTCTCTAAACTCACGAAAATCCTCTCAATCCTCTGCAAAATTTCCAGATTTTGAATCCCTTGAAGTGTTCTTACTTCTCTCAAGATCAAAACCAAGGTAAACAACAACATCTTCTTCCATAGTTTCATGGTTAAACCTCTTTTTCTTCTTAGTCTTCTCTACTTTTCGGATTCTATGCCTTTCCATGGCTAGAAATATTTATTCTCCCCTTGTGGTTTGTAGATTCTCACCATAACACAATGCATGTGTTAAAGATGGTGAAAATCCGGGATCAAACCCATGCAAGGAGTGGAAAAGAAGCACATATGATCATGTGACATCAAAACATAATATTTCATGTTCTTCTCCATTTCTTGTGTGTTCATGCATGAACGAAAGCATTAAACCATTTCTAGTACATCTTGGATGCTCATTCATTCCATGCATGTGTTAGAAATCGGGCCTTACCAAGGACATGCATGATGTTCTTATTGAAATACCCTAAAAATGCACACAAGCAAACATGCAATCTGCCAGATTATTTTGTTCGACTTTGAACAGTCATAACTCAGTCATTTTTTAACCAAATCATGATATTCTTTTTGTATTGGTTAGTTCCACGAGTTAACTTTCAAACCCAACTGGTCTTACTGTAAAATATTAAATATCCGATTTTTGGGCAGATTTTACAAAAAGGTTGCGCATACAGCTCTTTTTCTGTGATCACTATTTTTATCTTGCTTAAACAATGGTCTTAAACCCAACCATAAATCTTAGGAAAAATACCTTAGAAACTTAACATATCTAGTGAGTTATGGTTGAAATTTCGTGGCTTAAAACCTCACTGAATGGGCTACAAAAATTCATGAACCTCAGCCACATCTACACTTCATGCATTATTGCATGCAACTTTTCTTAAATTGTTTGGAATCATTACCCTCATTTCTCTTCTGAATACATTCTTAACATTTTTACTTTTGAAAGCCCTTGCATGCATGAGATAATCTGGAAAATTTCAAGAGCTTTTGTTATTTATTTGATTTATTAGAATTATTGCTAAAACCAAGGGCATAAATCATATAAAATACTTCCAGAGGTCAATAAATCCTAAATAAATTCATGGATGATACTTATGGGGAATAATGACCCCTCACCAAATTTCAGCAATTTTTGTTACTGTTTCATATGATTTCTAATTTTCTTTTATTTAGGACATGATAAATTACAAAACCACTTTTTAGGATGTGAAAATTTTATCTAACAATTTTCGCATACCTTACTTGTGATGGGTGACTCAAGAAAATAATTTCAAGATTTTTCATCATGTCTAGCTATTTTTCCCAATTTTTGGTAATTATAATGGCTTAAAAATGGGAAAAATAGTTCTGATTATCCAAAATTCATGAAAATTTGCCAGGATATCATATTATATAGTAGGAGGTTACATAAAAATTTTGAATATTTTTCTCCACTGTAAACTATTTTTCCCTTATTTTCTAAAGTTAATTGCACTAAAATTCACTTAAATATACATAAATACCCAAAACCAGTTTATACATTATGAAAACCACTTTTGATATTTTTCCCAAGATATTTATACTGTAAATGATGTTACAAAAATTTATGGTAATTTATTTTAACTGTTTAATAATATTTCTTTAATTAATGACTATTTAAAGAAATAAAACAAGGAAAAATACAAATAACCACTGAAAAATATATTTTATATTTTTTCCAGCCTATTTATGTATAATAACAATTAAATAAAAAGTTTGGGTAATTTTGGAAACTGTTTACTATTTATTTCAATTTTTATTGAAATAAATGCTCAAAAATTATAAAATATAATTAAACAGCTTGGAAATCCATTTTTATAATTTTCCCAGCTTAGTGTTGTGTATTAACAGTTAAATAAAAAGTTTGAGAATTTTTATCCCTCGAATACTATTTTTCGTGAATTTATGTTGTTATTGAGACTTAAAATTTGGAAAATTAACCTTCCAAGGTTGTAATTAATCGCACGACTTGTAAAATTTCAATACATCAGAAAAAGTGTAACAAAATGATATAAATCCAATACTAAAACATAAATTGGCATTTCCCTATATGTAGAGTTTAGTATATTAGCATTAGATATCGACATGGAAACTCACTAGTGCGTGTGTTTGGTGTCGTAGGATCCCGGTAGTAAGACGTTGGTGCATCCCGAAGTACCGCTTGTGTCTACACAAAACATCGTGAGTATTCACCAATCCCCTATTTTATGGTTTTAAATGTTTTGGGGTGGAAAAGCATGTCCTAAACTATTTATATCCGTTGTATTTATCTAACTCGTATAAACTTGGTTGCTATATTTAGCATACTGTGAGTATTCACGCACTCCCCTATTTTCAGTTTTTAAATGTTTTGGGGTGGAAAAGCATGTCCTAAACTATTTATATCCGTTGTATTTATCTAACTCGTATAAACTTGGTTGCTATATTTAGCATACTGTGAGTATTCACGCACTCCCCTATTTTCGGTTTTATGTTTTGGGGTGGAAAAGCATGTCCTAAACTATTTATATCCGTTGTATTTATCTAACTCGTATAAACTTGGTTGCTATATTTAGCATACTGTGAGTATTCACGCACTCCCCTATTTTCAGTTTTATGTTTTGGGGTGGAAAAGCATGTCCAGAAAAACTATTGTTTGCATGTTGTACTTAAATTGAATTGTATCAAACATGATTGCTATTGTATTGCTATGTTTCTTTATGTATGTCTATGCAACACGGAACATGAGAACTTATCGTACAAAGGCCCTTCCCTTATCTCTAACCATTAACTCTTTGAGCCAATGGTCGTTATGGATAGCGCTATTAGGAATTGACAACTCCTCACTCGCCCGAATCGCTGGAGTGCATGATACCATATTCATCTATGGAACGATAAGCATAGATCTCGATAGGGCTTCAGTTATAGGTTTGGTTGAGACTCATTGTTTGCTCATACACATACAAACGCGTTTCTCGTTATAGCAATAAACTTGTATTCATTAATAGCAATCAACTTGTTTATCATTGAAGCAATGTACTTGTATTTACGAAAAGCCTTATTGTACGCTCGATTTTATAAACTTGTGATACTCACCAACTATTTTCATAGTTGACGCTCGTTTTACATGCTTTTTCAGGAAATAATTAGTAAGTGGATGTAAAGATTCATCATCATAGAGCATGCTGCATCGTGTTGAAGCTATTATGAAGCTATATTTTGAACAATGTTATTTTGAAAAACTTGTATTTTGTTCTTTTGAAGCTATGGGTTGTAAACTTTTAAATACTGCTATGGTGATGTATCTTTATCTTTTGCAATGAAACCGTTATCGCTGTCATACCTTGCGTTTCCGCTTTAGCGGGGTGTGACACTATGGTCATCCGTTTGCTGTAGAGTGTCTATCTCAAGCTCGTGCAAAGTGGATCTGCACTTAAGAATCTCAAGATACGGAAACCCTGAGGGTCGGAGTGATAGGGCTTCACTAGACGAGTGTTGGACTATCTCGGGAGGTAGTTCTATTATCTCTGCGTGAGATAGTATTTGTGGAACACCTAATAGTCCAATGAATCTCTAAGACTGTGGTTTATCCTAGTGTGGAAGGTGTATGTTCCTGCATAACCCTTCGACTAACACCAAGGCTGGTGTCAAGCCTATGATCTTTTCGGGATCCGGGTCATGAGATTTAACGCAGTTACTTTCACGCTTGACTAAATATTCTTGGCTGCGAAGGTTATCCTGTGGTTCTTGGTATCCTAGTGTTCACTTCGGAGAATGTATTTCATCGTCTACAGGGCGACGATGATTTCCTCCGTGCAATAGGGTGGAGGATGATAGGCACCACTTGTCTATAACGAGGTGAACGAAGTGCCTGAGTAGTGCGGGCATATACTGCAACTACTCATCCGAAGGTTCTAGGTTTTCATGGTCTAGGTTGAATCTAGTGAGTATAGAATCTTCTCACTCGGAACTCTTAAGAGTTCAACCCGTAGTGATTTTCTTGACTCGGGTTCCTATTTTATGGAATAGGGTGAAAGTGTTTTGCGAAGAGGTCCGTGGTGGGGCTCATGCCTAGCCTAACCAAAAATACAGGGTGCATGCGAGCAGTGTACAATTGAGGTCGGTGGGACATTCAGCTGTGCGACTCCACCCCAAACCCACAACCCAACGAGGAACAGGGAATAGGGAGGAAACACACACCTTAAATCTTTTTGATCTTGATTATATACCACCTTTATGCATATACCTATTTATAGTGGTCAGTCCCATGAGTTCTGTTCTCTAGGTTCACGAACCTAATGTGCGAGGTGCGAAGGGTCTCTCGAGGGAAAATATACGAAGTATGCTTCGGTCGGTTGTCGTCTTCTAGAGTATCTTGTTGTGTTTTTCACTTCCGTGTTTATCTGACTACGAGGGGTTGGTCAACAATGTATGGTACCCTCCTTTGGGTGCTTCGAAAGGTTTGAGATAAGAGTGGCGATTTACGGATCGTATTAGGTGGGTTTATTTGTGTTAGGTTCAGGTTCGGAAGAACCTTTATTTGCCGATATGGCTATGGAGAAAGCTCTTTTTACACAGCACTAAGAATATACACATGGTTGCACGAAGTCAAACCATGATCAATAGAGTCATTGAAGTCAGAACACTCCAACATGATATAAAGTGAAGATCGATAGAGTCATGTGCCGAACAGACACACAAGTTCGAGGCATCTCGGGTTTCGTCCTATGTATCACTATCACGGATACTTGGACCGATAGAGTCGACGCGGAACTATAAAGAGTTCTAAGTGTTTCCGAATAGAGTATCTTTTCGTGAATGAATACTCACAAGGCATTTCTATAATCGCCTCACATATACTAGTCAGGTATATTTAAGGTGGGGGGGACTGTTGACTGAGCGACCCCGCCCTAAATCCACAACCAAACGAGGAACAGGAGATGAGGCGGCATTCGCTCACTCTAGGTCTGTCCATCTTAAATATACATGGTCATAACGTATATGTTTAGCCACTATAGTTTTACCTAATGAATTTTAAATTTTAAAATAGTACTGTGACTTTCGCCTTACTGAAAAGAATTTGCATTTGAATTAGTCTTTTATTGTTCTTAGTTCAATTATCCGAGGTCGAGAGATGTACCAGAAATCTAATGAGTTCCTTGTCGCTTCTCCCTAAGCAGTAGTGTCAAGTTTCTTCTGTGTCTTTGTCTTTCCCTTCGGTTGGGCAGTCCTTCTTGAAGTGTCCAAACTCACCACATAGGCAGCAAACCTGTGTGGCTGCCGCATTGGCGATTGATGCAATCTATTCCACCGGAGTTCTGCATACACGAGCAGTATGCCCCTTCATGTGGCACCTAGCACAATAGAGTTCCCGGCAGGCACCATGATGATGGTAGCTGCACTTGCTGCTGTGGGGAAGGTCTCCTAGATACGGTCTTCTTGGAGTCGGGAGGGAAGGGTTGACAGGGGTACAGACTGCCTCAGCTCGTTGCCCTTCGGAAGGTCCTTGAGCCGAGGTACTTCCCTCCCCTATCTTGAGTTTTCTCTTTAGTGGATTCGGTTGAGGTTCTTGGGTGGCTGGGCATGAAAGTGTTGGTTGTTGCTATCGATTGTCAGAATTGGAATTCCCGACAGGGCTCTTGCTAACACTGGTGGTGTTAGCATTCAGGTGAGCCATGACAGCTACTACGGCTGCTGAGACTGCAGCTTGGAATGTAGCTTCATTGAATAGGAGAGTAGGTTTCTTGCTTGTGGATTGGTTACGCTTCTTCGGTGGCATGGTTTTCCTACATAGAAAGGAATACAAGGTAATGAAAGACGATAGTTAACCCTGGACATTTCTGTCCTGAACATATTAGGCATAATATTTTTCCCGTGCCTCGGGTATTGGTTGTTTGAACGTCGACCTACATCCCTATGATGTAGTGTTGGTAATCGAAGTGGGTGTATGAGTATCAGAAAAAGGCCATAAGATACGAGTCGTTCCTACTAAGTTACCTTTATACTGAGAAAGGTTTCACTCTCCAGCATGGAGAGATTTGAGAACAGTTCGGAACGAAGCTGCGGAAAGAGAGGCTCATGAAGGCTTATGGCTAAACAACCTCACAGAGGTGTGAGGATTCCGCTCTAAGCGTATTACTGGCAATGGGAACAAGGCGATTTACCTAACACATAGCGTGAGTAGTGTAATCACTAACTCACTAACTTGTATTATTTTAAGGGTTTATTAGTGTGACGATCACGAGGAAAAGACAATTCTCGGGTTCCATATACTGGTTCCCTCAGTCTGCCTCGTGTCTTTGACTGGAATTGGCGTTGGTTTCCTTCGGGTAGTTACCTAAGATTTTCTTCGCGTACGGATATATTGAATTTCTACTCCGCCTTCCTTCTGACTCCGACTATGGGTGTCATCACTTCGTGAGGGATAACTGGAATCTCAGAAGTTTAGGCGAATTCCCCACCGATGTCCCTAAAAGAATATGGGCACTTGGTGCATTCAATAGTCTCGAACCAGTTCATTTATTTCCGAACAGGAAATCTTCTAAATGAACTTCTTCGGGGTCGAAATCAACTCTTCTACTATGCACTGAAGTGGGTAGGGTTTTCTACAGGGCTCGTGCGAGAATAGAAATGACTAAAGAATCCTAAGAGATTATTAACATTTCACTAGATGATTCATATCGAGTCCTGCTACGATTACACAGGGTATACAAATCATATATAGCTCAGATCCGATAGGCCTTCGAATATGTGATACTACTCTAGAACCACATCCTAACTAGGAAAAGGAAATAGAGCGAAACCACACATTCCTAGCCTATGGTATCCTTATTATACATAGCCTTGGAAGTATACCCTCTGTAGTTGTAGGTATATCAATAAGAATCTTTTTAGTTTTTCACGCAAGGTTGTTTATGGTTCCTAAAATACCCCTATGGTATTTTAAATTCTTGTTTGATTCTTAACTTTTGAATGTCATTATGAGATTAGTGTGAATCTTTTAGCGCTCTAAAATACTCCTATAGTATTTTAACTTTATGTTTGGCTCTAGCAAATCCTAGTTGGTAAGTTTCAGACCTGTTGCACACCACTATCACTCCCGAGCACATGTTCATCGCATCTCGAATAAAGGTAATTGATCAGGTTACATTTATTCCAGCGTACGATTACATAACTGCCCAGATTTGTCTGTAGTGCTCAACATCCGAAGACTTTTATTCTTGTTCTTCTTGTGATACTTTTGTTCGAGTGTTTAGATTCTGGATGTTATTATACTTTGGTAAAATATGGTTATATGTTAAAGTATAATTTACTGGTCAGAGTGTTTTATCCCATTGCATTTATAGGTTGTATATCTTTTATGATTTGATATACTTAGCTCACTATAAACAATGCTCTGATACCAATCTGTCACACCCCAAAACCGGAACGGCGGAAACGTTCTGGGATGGATGACGTCATGTCAAGTATCACAACACATGCATTATAGTAATCAAAGTACAAAAAAACATTGCATTAATAGTAATAGTTTTACAAGGTTACATTACAAGTATTCAAAGTATGCAAGTAAATACAATAAATACAGCAAGGTACTAAGCCATCTTCATCAACAACTCCGAGGGTGTACCTGTCTAATTGCTGACCTGAGAATACAAGTTATTTGAAAAGCGAGTATCAACATTTTTACAAATGCTGGTGAGTTCATAAGCATTTAGTGACATTTCATTCAAATAACTTAAGAAAGTAATGGTTTAAGCGATTTCAATGTATTAGAGTCCTTTCCAGAAAATCCTATATTTTCTTTAATAAAAGCAGCCTTCGACCAAGACTGGTCAGGGATGTAAGGTAAAAGTAGTTTTCCCTAAATTGCTATCATTATCAAAATACTGCATTTGATTATTGAGGAAAGCAACGACATCAGGGAATATCATATGCCTCAGCAGTGAGGACTGCTGACTAAGGCAAAGAACCATAGACTCCAGGGGAGTGTCGAACTAACGTCACGTATGGTTCAGTCTCACAATTGGAGACACAGACCCCAGAAGGTACCAAATGAAAGGTACAGCTGGTAAGGTCTAAAACAGTGAACGCAAACCTAAGACGATACCAAATGAAAGGTACATCTTGCAAGGTCAAATCAGTGAAGACAGACCGCAGACGATACCAAATGAAAGGTACATCTCGCAAGGTCAAAACAGAGACTACAGACCGCAGACAGTATCACATGAAAGACACATCTAGCAAGGTCAAACAGTGTGACTCTGAAAAAGGTGACATCAGCATACAGTGTAAATCGTTGACGAAATACCGTTACCTTAAAGCCATGAATTATAAGGCAACTCAGGATACTCGTAACCATACTGACTAGAGTTCTAGATGCCCTACAAGCATCTATATAATGTGACATTTGTCACCCCTTGGCTTGGTAGGCCGTGGACTATAGCTAGCAGTCAGGGTGCGGGGTTGTCAATCTCGTATAGGCCTATACACACAATGTCCGCTCTCCCTACAGGAGACTCTGGTTACCAACTAGACGACGGAGAAGGCCGCGTCCCGAAGATGCATCCCAAATAGAGGATAGTGTGTTACTAGGAGGGACTGGGTTTCTAATGTAAGTGTAAACTAGATGTAGAGACTCTTAACAGAACTGACTGGAGGATTCCCTGTATGTCCATACTCATATACATAGTATATAAGTAATGAACCAAACGACTTTCGGACGGCCACCCGATCCCACTAGACCACATCTCAACGAAGAAAAGGAATTAGGGTGGATGAGCCTTCCTAAGTCTTTCAATCGTTACTTATATGTATCTATATAAGCACAGACGTACATCTAACTACGACTGAGTGTGTAATAATTGAAGACATATCATCGTGGTGTGAATTCATACAGTGTGGAATAACAGAATCGTAAAGTATAAGTGTATCCAGTATAAGTGATTCTTGTGAAGTAGGAGTGTCTAACGAGTGAAGTAGTAGCGGTCGCAAGTGAAGTAGAAGTGTCGAACAAGTATAAACGTATCACGAAGTAGAGACGACAATAAGTGCAGCGAGGGCGTATCAAGTATAAGTGAAGTAGAGTAGATATCCAGTATAAGTGAAGTAGAGTTGATATCAAGTGTAAGTGAAGTAGAGTCGATATTACTAAGTAAGAGCATGAATAAGTATAAGCATCATCAAGTATAAGAGACTATAGGTATAAGTGAAAGTGTTACCGAGTCAGAGTATAAAATAAGTATAAGTGAAGCAACAGTATTTAATAAGTAAAAGTATACGTCAAAAAGGGAAATCTTTAATGAAAAGCCTTTATGTACTGAGAAAATCACAATTTGTATTCCTTTGTAAAATACGTTTAAGACCTTAGAGGATCTTTCATAAACCAATTTAGAATGAATTTGAATAAATCAGTATAAGTAAAAGTTATGAAACAGGTAAAAATCATTTTAGTGTCCCACTTGGTAAAACAGTGTAAAGTGGTAAAATCTTGTGCATGCGGGTTATCAATCATATGCGATTGACATGATAACTGGCATGTTTAACCTGTATTCCCCCCCCCCCCCCCCATAAAACATTTAAAAGCATTTAAAGGGTTCATTCAGGGGTATGAACTCACCTAGTGTAAGTAGGTCCAACGAGAGTGCTGTTTGGGCGTTCGGTGCCACGTAAGGACTCGAACACACACAATGACCTAGTTAACATATGATAACATATGTTTACATGTGATTAGCACATTTAATACTAATTAAACAAATATACGCGCTCACAGGAGCGGAAAACACTTTGGCTAAGTGTTTGGGTGTCCCGGGTAGTGTTTAAGGGTGTGAATGGCTAAGGAATGGAGTTTGCTATCCAAGAATACCCCCTTAATACATAGTTTACGGCCCAGGGACTACTCACCATGAGTTTATGGCTGTAAACTCATGGTGATGGGTTCTAGGGTGTTTTAAGGCTTCTAGCTTGTTCATCGGATTTTTCTAAGTGCTTTTCATGAAAGGCATGAGTGGATTTGAGGCTTCTAAGGGAATTATATTGGAGTTTACGGCCAAAGGACCACTCCTAAGGGAGTTTACGGCCGTAAACTCTCATACCTTGTATTTTGTGAAGTCTTAAGCCCTAAATACCTTCCTAGAAATTTATAATGAAGTGTGATGCCATTTTGGGGGATTAAAACTACCATTTTAGTGTGTTTTGGGGAGTTTACGGCCTAGACACTTGCTTGGGCCGTAAACTCCTTTTTACCCCACCATTACATGTGTTTAAGTCCTTAAATCCATCCTAGTATTTTATGGTAAATGTCTAAGGCCATTTGGGGGTAAAAACCACACTTTTGGGCTCATTTAGGGGTGTTTACGGCCAAGGTATAGACCTGGTTGTAAACTCCTTTTAATAATTCATTTTGGAGTGTTTCAAGGGTCTAAAATCGAGAGGATAAGTTCCTAAATTATGTATGAGACCCTAGGATGAGTTTGGAGTGCATTTGGGACCATGACTTGGGGATTTTACGGCCTAAGCATGTGCTTGGGCCGTAAACTCTTCTTTGAGTCCTAAATCCATGCATTTTAGTGTTTAAACACCCTTAGGGTATATCCCCTAATAGTTTCTAAGCTTGTGGTCAAGTTTAAAGGCATGATAGGCACCATTTTAGGGGTTTACGGCCCTAGAATGTTCCTGGGCCGTAAACTCCTTATTCCATGCCTTTCTTGGATGATTTTTGGGCTATAAACATAAATCACTTTGTTTAGAATAAGCTAGGGTAAGCGGACTTACAATTTGGAAGCGTTTGGTTACGGTTTCGGGGCGAAAACGGGTCTAGAGAGAGAGTATAGAGAGAGTGTAAAAAGTCTCCAATGGACTCCACTCACCCTTACATAGGGTTTTTAAGTCGGGGCACAGTGGAATTCTACCCGATACTGCCGTTAAACGGGGCTTTTGGTCGCACCCGATTTAGTGGTCGTAACTATAAAACTTGACATTTTCCAATTTAATGGAAATGTTTGTTATGTGTTTTTATTTCCTTTTATCACGACTTAACGACATATAAACATAAACAATTGAAATATTTATTAACTTTGACGACTTCTCATTAACGGAACTTTTGAACAGTGGAATATTCCGTTGACGGTAACGGGGAAATGTAACAGAACAACTTGGGTTGTCACAGCCGAGTCCAAGGTGACTCGATGTGTCCAGGCTTGACTCGACGAGTCAACTCGTCAGATAGTGCTTATCTCGGGATTTCTTGCTGGTTTTGCATATGGATAATTACCTTATCATGTTAGATCAATATTAATCCGATTATATGATATATTTGACTATATTTTTGATGTAATTGAAGATATTTATCAATTAATAAGATAATTGTTTCCTTATAAGATAATTGATTAATTATTTTGAGTAAATTGATAAATTGTTTTGCAAGAAATCATTAAACAAATCAAATATGGATATTTATGTAATTAATTGTTAGTTTAGATTATTTGTTATTTGATCCTTGTTGTTATGAAAAGTTTCATATTTTGCCCTTTAGGTTTTATAGTTTAAATTTGAACCCAAAGTTTTGTTGTTTTGAAATTCAAATAATTGAAACCCTAATGTTTTTGAAATGTTTCAAAACTTGCCCTCAAGTTTTGGAATTTAAAAGTTGATTAAAAGTTAATTAGGAATGTTAAATTCTAAAACCTTAGTAATGTTTTGAAAAGTTCAAATACACCCTTATGGTTTTATTAATTAATTAAGGAGTATAATTAAAAGATATTTAATAAATCCATAAAAGTTTAGGTTAACCATTTAATTGAATTAAAAGTGTAATTGTTAAAGTTAACCTCATAGTATTTTAAAAGTATAAAATGCACCCTATACTATATATAACATTAAAAGTCTAACATTATATATATATATATATATATATATATATATATATATATATATATATATATATATGTATGTATGAGTAAAAGTCAGTCTTACCGTTAGTAGGCCTCATTCACGAAGCTGGTCTATAAGGGGTGTTTAAGGAAATTGCCTATAAAATGGCGATTGAATGGGTATCCACTCTTACCCACCGCACTCCTGACTAGTGGAGGGTCGTTAGCCGAACGGGTAGGATAGGACGAAACCTTCCATTATAAGTATAATGAAATACAAAGTAACTAAATGTTTTGCAAATTCCCAATCTTAGTTACTTAGGCAAAAGTGAATTGATGCAATTCCATGAAATTACACTTTGTGCCCTTGCGAAGATGTTAGTGGAGCGTGTGTGTTTTACCAGCACACTAAATGGTTCTAAGCAAAGGTAGCAAAGGGTGACTCAATGTTTGTCATAGTTCGGTGGAGCGTGTGTGGTTTACCGGCACATCGAATAGGTGACTGTAACATGTGAGGGCACCATGTACCTTTGCATGGTTATTCACACCTGCTTTGTGATCCTCGGCATCCCAGTCACAAACAAGAGGGGCATATCGAGATTTAAACATGCCATTGAAATGTTCAATGAATCTCAAAGGATCTAGGAGTTTTCATAGATTTAAAACTTAAATTTCTTTTTCGTTTTTCATGGTGGAAATTAGTGAATAGTCATTCACTTACCTTCAAATATTCTGCAACTAGATTACGGCATCCGTTTTCTAGTTTGTAGCGTATTGTGTTGGGTCCTAGCCTTAGTATCTCGTTTGGGTGATTTACTAAGGACTCAATCAATCAATCAACTAACTTGAATTTGTTTCTCCCGTTTTGTAGATGTCATAGTTTGACAACTATGGTCTTCCCAAATCCCGTGGAACAAGCATTCCACATGAAGATGATATTCCATGATTCAATCGAGGAACAAGAAATCATGCTTCACTTCTTCCTCCTCCTCCTCCTCCAATTATTCTCCCTAACCCACAAGATTGTAAAATTGAAAGGTTCAATATCACTCAAGCCCTTTTGGCAAGTAAACATAAAGAAGGAAATTCGGTGTGTGCACACGTCTTAGGGATGAAGTCACACATTGATAGGTTAAGAATGATGGGATCCGTTGTCGGTGAAGAGATGGCTGTTGATTGGGTTCTTCAGTCACTTCCTAACTTGTATAGTGAGTTCGTAAGAGAGTACTATATGATGAACCACGACGTGACCCTTATTGATCTCACCTATATGCTTATTGCTGCTGAATCAGCAATGGTTTGACGCAATAGAAAAGCAAAGTTGATTGGTGAATCTTCCTTCAAGACCTCTATGGATATAGACACTGGCAATGAAATACATGCAATGATCGAAAAGTTTGATCATAAGAGAAAGGCGATGTCTGAAGTAGTTCCATGTGTTGTTCCAAAAGAGTCAATTTGCTTTTATTGCCAAGAGAAGGGGCATTGGAGACGAAGTTGCCCTATTTACCTAAGAGATCTATGAGATGGGAGAGTCAAAAGTATGACTACGCTTCAGGTAAAATCCACTATCTAACTCCGTTAAGTTCCTATTCATTGATTCTTAATACATGATGTGAGAAGATTGCATTTGAATGTTTTGCAGGATCAGTGAAAAGAAAGGAAGCTTGATAAGAGAACAAGATGAATCTAATCACAAGAGATGGATCTCGATCGCATGGACTTGAAGATTGGATTTTGATCTTAGATAGTTATGATAGAGTTGTTAGAAAATTTCCTTTTACATAGTTTTCAATAGATTTTGCATTGTAAGGAAAAATGTTTTTCCGCTGCTTTTATAAATAAAATAAATTTTGTTTTACTTATTTATTTATTTGTTTACTTCCTTGCAATGAAATCGTTATGAAAATTGATGTTTGCATATTTCTACAACGAATGGATATGATTCTTAGTTATGTTATTTATGGAAATGGCAAGAATTTACCAAATAGGGAGAGTTTCTCATCGCCCAAATTTCAATTGGACTGAAATTTGGAATCACGCAACTTGGTTGCATGATGAATGAGAAATTTCATATTTGGAAATTAGACAAATTCGTTGACAAAGTGTGAAGTGAAGGACTAGGAGATCGAGTACACAAAGTTGTGTGTTGATCAAGTTCACCATAAGAGTAACAAAGATATTCGTCATGATTTACTAAAGGCTTAGTAAATATGATTACACTTACAAGATTAAGTGTAATTCGGAATTGATTAAAAGGGTTAAAATCAATAGCAAAGCGAATAAGAAGAATCAAGTAGGTAGAAAGATAGAAGTCTCTCCATTCTAAGAAGAAGGGAGAGTAGCTTTTATGCTTTATAATGGGTCTTAATGATTAAGAACCATATCTCAATTGATCCTCTAAGTGAGTCTTAGTACAATTGTATGTTTAAGAAGAGGAATCAAGGATTGAAGAAATTGTTAAATCAAGAAGTCTATCATACTTCGTTCCAATAACAAGTCTTAAAGTTAAGATTGTGACAATGAGTGAAAAGTATTAAAGGTTTACAACATTCATCAAATGTGGAAAGTTGTGATGTCTTGGATAAGACAAAGGCCAACTAGGACCAATTTATGAAGTGTTTTGATACAAGCTACACTAACTCTTGAAAATTTGTTTGTCAAAAGGTTTCAAGAACAAATCAAATAAACCTTATCGATCATCACTAGCACACGAGTTGAGGTTTACAACCTATCGTGTTGACAATAATTTGATTCTGTGCTGTTCCAATTGAGTTAATTATGCATGTGAGTCCTATGAGTTCTCATTTTGAACGCATAAAAGGCAAGGCACCTGAATCAATGAAAGGTACATTGATAGGAAAAGGTGAGCTGCTTAACTACTTGGAAGACGTGGTGGGCAGCTGTGCTACCATAAGGCAAGAAATCAAGATTAAGAAAGTTCGGTCCATATGAGTTTGAATTTGTCATAAACTTTGTTTTTAACAAATTCACATGGATAGGAACATATACACCATTAAAATCTAAGTGTCATAAGATTTCCTCCTTCATGAAAATGATTGTGAGGAAATGCTTTCACTAAGAAAGATTTTAAAAAGATAGTGATTGTAAAGTTGCATTCTTAAATTCAATTATGGTTACGGTATCCCTCTCCATGATTTGAATTGTGAGGTTTGGCAATTAGTCTTAATAGTTTAGACACACATATGAACTATCTAAAGCAAAGGTGTATAAGATTAAGAGGCCTTGATAAAAGATTATCAAAGCATTAAGTATTAGAAACATGGACTTAAGAAATTCAATAGGTATTGTTTTCTGAAAGTTAAGATGTTTATGAATACATGTCGAAGCTAATGGGAGCATAAGTGTTATGTTTTATAATAATCATCATGATAGTGCGAGCATAAATGTTATGATTGTATGATTATTAAGGTACGTATTGCAAGTTGGCAATATTAATTATAGAAAACAAGAGTTATACCTTGCAAAGTCGTAAAGGTTTTTAAGTTGTTTTGCTATAATTAAGGGAGAGAATATTATGCTTTATTTCAAAATCTAAAGGCTTAGGTTGAGAAATGTTAATAAATTTAGTCAAAGGTACATAGTGTGTTCTTAAAATTTCGATTATGATTACGGAATTCCTTTTCACAATTCGAATTTTGAGAACATAGAAAATAAAACATTGTGCATCGTGTCCCATACGCTTCGGGTATAGGATCGATTGCAAATGCTTTAATGTTTGACCATTCTAAAATTTTCCAAATGTCTAGTGCATTTAGAGGGAAAAGGGACTAGAATTGGTTTTGACCAAAATAATTAAACAACTATCAAAGGACAATCCAAAGTTCGACGAGGATTGGTTGCTTGTGAGTAGTTGGAAGCATGGTATTGGATGGACCATATTGACATTATTATGAATAGATAAGATTCTATTAAGAATGAGTTTTCATATGGAAAATATGGAAGCGTGTCCATATTAGGAATTGAATATTGAAAATCTATGACTAGATTAGAAACTTTTATGCAAAAGGATGTTCATAGGAATGTACTTTGAGTGAGAGACATCATATCTAAGGAATTGTCTTGTAACAATCTCCATTAGATGGCTTTGTAATATCATTGGCAATAGTCTTTGTGACTTTGGTGCAGTGACATTACGAAAGAATCATTACATAAAATGTTAGAATCTAGCATATTCTATAAGTGGCAAGAATTTGATATTCTTAAACTTATGAAAAATGAATTTGGATTTGTGAAATGAGAATGATTGGAAATGTATCAAACGTGATCTATTTCACAAAGTAAGAACCATAGGTAAACATTGTGTGCATGCTAGGAGCATGGGACAAGTGTAATAATTCAAGTAAGAAGTTGATTACCCGAAACGACAAATAATGAGTAATCGATATGGTGAAAAATAAAAGGAGTTTTATTTATACTCAAAGGGTTGAGGCCATATGGGATTAGTATTATTCTTGTGTTTCACTTTGATTGTTTTGACTTCCAGAATAATTGAGTTTATTAAGAATAATCGAATTATTCAAACGGGCCACAGTCGTTCATATGTTGGAAGTAGATATGAATGAAGACTGTCATGAATTGGTGTGTGGATTGTCTAAAAGAGTATTAGACATAAGCAAATGTTTGGTGCAACATTCATGAGTGCTTATGAATATGAATTTGAGCATTGGATTAAACCCACACTCACTTGGATCACTCCATGAATTGTATCACGAGTGATTGGTGAGACGATAACATCTTATATTCTTGAAACCGAGATGTGTGAGTTGTATCTTGCAAATCGGTTGCACATTGATAATATGTAAACGCACTAGTAACTTGGTGTTATAAAACATATTGTTGTGTGTGATTTGGTTCGTAAGTGCAAGCAAGCATTTTATTAAAGTTTATCCGTTCCTTTTATCCAAGGTAGGATAAAAGCGATATCTTTTGGGCCCCTCGATGATTTAGTGATGACAAACGTAAATGCTCGGCCGGGCTAGGGCTAATTTGATTTGTTCAATTAGTCAGTCATCATAAATCAGGAATCGAGAAATAGTACAAAGAGAATGATTAGAAATCATGTCTTATACGATATCTAGTATGGAGGAATATATGATCCCTTATCTAAGGATACGCGTTTCTGATAGGATCAGAGTTGACAACGGCTTTGGAAAGCTATGATTGCAGATCAGGATCTGAAGTCATACGCATAATAGTTATTAGACTTATCCAAGTGGGAGACTGTTGGATTAGTGTCTAAGTCCATAACTATTTTGGTATGTACTTGACCCGATTGTGCATGGTCCTTTTGGGTTGCCTTCACCAAAGCAACTTGATTGGAGATATAAATAAAGAAAGAGAGGTTATTATGATTTATTAATATGATATAAGAATAATATATTAAAGGAGAAATAATATTTTTTTAATTAATATTGGTCAATAATTAATTAGGAATTAATTTTGTGATCAAGTGTAATTAATTAAACTAGAGGGGCTGATTTGTAATTATGTGATAGTTACAAAATAAGGTAAGGATTATCTTAAGTATAGGGTGAACGAATTTAAGGAGATAATGCCTTAGAATTCGACTAGGATAAGGGTTTCTAAGACTTATCTTATGGTTACTTGGTGGGCAAGCAACTAGATAAGGATAAGGACTAAAACCCTAATCTTTACACCTATATAACCCCCCTAAGGCTCATGAATTCGTCTAAGCCTTCCCAAGAAGTCATAAGGACGAATTCCTACCTCTCTCCTCTCTTTTTATACCTTCTCCATTTGCTCTTGGTGTTTGTAAGCCATTAGAGGAGTGACACTTGTGACTCTAAGCCTTCCAAAGTCAATACAAGGAGATTTGGGATTGTTATTGCTACATAACAATCAAGGTAATATCTTAAACCTAATTATATGTTAATATCGATTTCCATATGCTAGAATTAGGGTTTATAGTCTTGGATTCAAAGCATGTACAATAGAGAAACCTAGATCCAAGCATTAGGGTTTGTATGAGCACATAGGATGTCTTATGACCAAAACCCATCAATAGTAAGTTCGTTATAAAGTACTATATGATGGACCATGACGTGACACTTATTGATCTCACCTATTTGCTTATAGCTACTGAATCAGTAATGATTTGGCATGCTGGTCAAGCAAATTTGTCTGGTGAATCAAACTCGCAAACTTCCATGGACACTGGCAACATTGGAAGTCCAGAAAGTACTAAGTTTGTGATTGTCCGATATACTGTGCCAAAGGAGTCCATTTGCTTTTATTGCCAAGAGACGGGGCATTGTAGACGAAGCTGCCCAAACTACCCGAGAGATCTAAGAGATGGGAGAGTCAAGACGTATGGCTCTACTTTAGGTAAAATCCATCAACTAACTCTTTTAAGTTCCTATTCTAGATTCTTAATACATGATGTGATAATATTACATTTTGGTGTTTTGTAGGATCGAAGAAAAGAGAGGAAGCTTAAGGGAAGAAGTGAGTTGAATCTAATTGTAAAGAAATGGATTTCGATCGCATTGCTTGAAAATTATATTCTTGAGCTACTACTTGGAGTTAGAATAGACTGCTGAGAAATATGTAATAACATAGTTTTTCAATTGAATTGCATTGTAAGGACAAATTTTTCTGCAATAAAATGAAGTTTTTGATTTTGTCTTATTTATTTATCCTTACAATGGCGTGTATGAAAAATTGATGTTTGAAGGTTTATATTATTTAGCAATGATGGATTTGATTCTTAATTATATTATTTGTGGAAATGTCAAAAGTTTACCAAATAGGGAGAGTTTCTCATCGCCCAAGTTTCAATTGGACAGAAACTTGGAATCATGCAACATGTATTGTATGATGAATGAAAAACCTTTCACATTTGGAAATTTTAGACCAATTATTTGACAAAGTGTCAATTGAAGGACTAGGAGATCGAGTACACTAGGTCGTACGTTGATCAAGTCTACCACGAGAGTGAAGAAGATATTCGACATGATTTACTAAAGTTTAGTAAATATGGTTATACTTATAAGATTAAGTGTGATTCTGAGTTAATTGAAAAGGTTTCAATAAATAGCAGGACGAATAAGAAGAATCAAGTAGGCAGAAAGATAAAAGTTTCTCTATTCTAAGAAAAAGGGAGAGTACCTTTTATTGTGTTTTATGATAAGTCTTAATGATTAAAAACCATATCTCAATTGATTCTCAAAGTGAGTCTTAGTACATTTGTATGTCTAAGAAGGGGAATCGGGAATTGTGGAATTGGTTAAATCAAGAAGTCAATCATACTTCGTTCCAATATCGAATCTTAGAGTCATACTCCAAGATTGCGAATTGAGTGACAAGTCTTAAGTAGGTTTATAACACTCATCAAATGTGGAATTTGGAAAAGGTTTTCTTATTCTGGAACATTAGAAATTGGTAAGTTGTGATTTCTTGGATAAGACAAAGACCAACTAGGACCAATTTGTGAAGTGTTTTGTCTTGATAAAAGCTACACTAACTCTTGAATATTTGTTTGTCAAGAAATGTTTCTTGATAAGAGAACCTTATATGTCAAGGAGTCTGTGGGAGTTTTAATGTTTTTGAAAAGGTTTCAAGAACAAATCAAGAATAAACCTTATCGATCATCACTAGCACAAGACTTGAGGTTTACAACCTATCGTGTTGACATTATTTTGTTTTCTGTGCCATTCCAATTGAGTTAATTATGCATGTGAATTCTATGAGTTCTCATTTGAATGCATAAAGAAAAAGTACCTTGATCGATGGAAAGTACATTGATATGTAAGGATAAGTTGCTAAACTACTTGGAAGACATGGTGGGCACTCGTGTTACTATAAGGCAAGAAATCAAGATTAAGAAAGTTCAGTCCATATGAGTTTGGATTTGTCGCAAACCTTGGTTTTTGAAAATTCACATGGATAGGAACTCATACACCATAAAATCTAAGTGTCATAAGTTCCCTCCTTCATGAAAAATGACTGTAAGGAAATGCTTTCACTAAGAGAGATTTTAAGAAGATAGCAATTGTGAAAATTGTATTCTCAAATTCGATTATGGTTATGGCATCCCTTTCCATAGTTCGAATTGTGAGATTTGGCAATTAGTTTGAACATTTGGAACTTAGTAACATAAGTTCTAAATTGTTTAAGCAGACATATGAGCTATCTAAGGCAAATGTGTATAAATTTAAAAAAGCTAAGATAAAGGCTTATAGAAGCATCTGGTATTAGAAATATGAATATCAGAAAGTCAATAGGCATTGTTCTCTGGAAATTCAGTTGTTTTCTAAGTACATGTCAAAGCTATTGGGAGCATGAGTGTTATGCTTATATGATACTAATCATCATGATATTGGGAGCATAAGTGTTATGCTTGTATGATTATTATGGTGAGTATTGCAAGTTATCAATATTAATTATAGAAAAACAAAGATTCAATTTGCAAAGTTGCATGGGTTGAAAAGTTGTTTTGCTATAATTAAGGGAGAGAATATTATACTTCGTTTCAAAATCTAAAGCTTAGATTGAGAAATTTTAATCAATTTAGTCAAAGGATACATAGTGTGTTCTTAAATTTCGATTATGATTACGGCATCCCTCTTCATAGTTCAAATTGTGAGAATATGACACATAAAATATTATGGCAAAAGATTGATAAAGTATCATATCTTCATGTAATACATTATGCATCGTGTCACATACGCTTCAGGTATAGGATCAATTGCATATGCTATAATATTTTACCATTCTAAAATTTTCCAAATGTCTAGCACATTAAGAGGGAAAAAGGAATAGAATCGGTTTTGACTAAAATAATTGAACAACTATCAAAGGACGATCCAAAGTTCGCTGAGGATTGGTCGCTTGTGAGTAGTTGGAAGTATGGTATTGGATGGACCATATCAACATTATTATGAATAGATAAGATTCTATCAAGAATGAGTTGTCATATGGAAAATGTGGAAATGTTTCTATGTTGGGAGTTGGATATTGAGAGTCTATGTCTAGATTAGAAACTTTTATGTAAGAAAGATGTTCAAGGGAATGCACTTTGAATGTGAGACTTCACGTGTATGGAACTGTCTTGTAACAATTTCCGATAGAGTACTTTGTAATTTCATTGGACAAGTCTTGGTGACATTTGTGCTATGACTTTGCGAAAGGATCGTTGCATAAAATGTTAGAATCTAGCACATTCTAGTAGTGGCAAGAACCTTGTGTTCTAACACTAATAATAAGGATTGGGAATTGTGAAATGAGCATCATTGGAAAAGTTTTCAATTGATCTATTTCACAAAGTAAGGACCATAGGAAACAAAGTGTGCATGCTTGGAGCATAGGACAATTGTTGTTGTAACTCAAGTAATGAGTTGATTATCCGAAACATTAAATGATAAATAATGAGTAATCAATATGGTGGTTAAATAGAAGTGTTTTATTTACTCTCACAAGTTTGGGGCCATATATGATTAAGTGTTATTGTTGTGTTTCATTTTGCATGTTTTGACTTCCAGAATACTGGGTTATTCAAACCTCCGCAGTCGGTCATACGTTGGAAGTAAGTATGAAGGAAGAATGCCATGAAGAGTCTGTAGATTGTCTGAAGAGTTTAGACATAGCACAAGTTTGTTGTAGGGTTCATGAGTGCTTTGATAAGATTAGAGTATTGGATTAAACCCACACTCACTTCGATCACTTCATGAATTATCACGAGTGATTAGTGAGACAATAATATTGTATATTCTTGAAACCGAGACGTATGAGTTGTTATTTGTTGGTCGGTTGCACATTGATAATAAGTAAATGCACCAGTAACTTGGTGTTATAAAACTTATTGTTATGTGTGATTCGATCAGGGAATGCAAGCGAGCATTTGAGTCGAAGTTTATCCATTCCTTTTACCGAAAGTGGGATAAAAGCGATATCTGTGTGCCCCTCGATGATTTAGTGATGACACCTAAGTGCTTTGCCAAGACGGGACTAATTTGATGTGTTCAATTGTAGTCTGTTGTCAGTCGTCATAAATCGGAAGTCGGAAAATAGTATAGAGAGAATGATTGAAATTCATGTCTTATATCTATACGATATCTTGAGAATGGAACAATGTATGATCCTTTATCTAAAGGACATGCGTATCTGATAAGATCAGAGTTGACAACGGATTTTGAAAGCTACGGTTGTTGATCAGGTTTTGATGTTATGCAAAATAGTTATTAGACTTATCCAAGTGGGAGACTGTTGGATTAGTGTCTAAGTCCATAACTATTTTGGTATGTACTTGACCCGATTATGAGCATGGTCCTTTTGGGTTGCCTTCACCATAGCATTATGTAGGATGAATTAAGGAGAGAAAGGTTTAATTATGATTTATTAATATATTATAAGAATAATATATTAAAGGAGAAATCATATTGTTTAATTAATATTAGTCAAGAATTAATTAAGAATTAATTTAGTGACTACAAAAGATTAATTAAATTAAGGGGACTGATATTGTAATTATAAGATAGTTGCAAAGTTGGGCTTAGGATCCATTAGATGGCAATGGACGAATTCTATATGGAGGACCATAAGGAAATCATCAAATTAGGGTTTCTTGGTTGAATAGCCTAATAGCCTACATGTATATAAATGACCCTTAAGCCCCAAAAACGTGGACAAGTCTTCCTTTAGGGTTTCCAGCCGTTTATGGTGCCTCCTCTCTCCTCCCTCTTCATCCAAGTTGCTTAGTGGTGTTTGTGACTCCATTAGAGGTGCAACACTTGAGGCACTAAGCTTTTTAAAGCAAATCAAAGCAAGGAATTGATTGTTATTACTATATAAAAATCAAATGTAATTACTAAAGCCTTATTTCAGTTCTTTTATGATAGATCTAGGGTTTATAGCATTGGATATTCAATTCCATGTTCATTAGACAAACTAGATCCAAAAGCTATTAGGGTTTGCATGTACACCATAGGAATGATGTTTTGCTTAAAACCCATCAAGAAGATGGAGTGGTTTTCGGCCTTAGACACTTCCTTGAAGAGAACTTTCAGACTTAGAGGTTTTCTAGGAAGTGTGACCACCAAATGAAGTCATATAAGGAGTTGTTCTTAGCTTAAGAATGGAAACCAAGACTTATGTATAACAATAACTTACTAATAATGGTGATATAAGTGAAAGATCTTATTGGAGCCACATTAATTTTTGAGATTTTGAGGGAGGTAAGAAGATGTTCTTGAAAGGTTTGAGAGAGTTTGAAATGAAAGTTGAAGATGGTGAGGGTGTGTGTGTTCGGCCGAGAAGAAAAAGAGGAGGGAAGAAGAGAGAGGGTGAGGTGATGTTCATGGAGACATGAGATCCTTGCCTTGTTGCATGTTGAACAATTTCTTAATTAACCATTAAACAATATTGAGGTGGCATGTTTATGTTTAATTGTCCATTCTTTTCCCCTTTTTTTTACACATAGGCTGATATTTGGGCCAAAGAAGAAAGAAGTGAGCTAGTTGGGTTCGTTCTTGCTCTTGCCCGAAAACATAAAGCCCATTAAGTAAGTTTTTGGCCCATTTAGCTCATAGGATGGTTCACGGCCCAATTTGTATAAAAGAATGGGTTTTATGGTTCATTAGGGTTAATTTGTTATGTTATGGCCCAACAAGGCCCATTAAGGATAATTCAATTCATTTGGGATCCATTATGGCTCAAAATGTTAGGTTTCATGAAAGTCGGTCCAATTAGGGCCCATTTAAGGGTTCTAAGCCCAAAATAGTCAAATTGGAAACTTGTCCATTAGGCCCAATAAGGAAATCCTAGTCTAAAACGGACTAATGTTGGGATTCTTAGTGTTTCCAAGCTTTCATTGACCAATTGAAGTGTTTGTATAGAGTTTTTGATGGAGTTATGTTGTCATTGAATAAACATCAAGCATGGTTTCAAAATTTTGGTTACAATGGCCATCATTGTTATAGTTACAAGGATATAGAATTTCCTAGTTGTGACATCGGGAGACCATACTAGGTGACAATCTCGCACACATACACATCGGCTAGTTTCTCGCTACAAGATCTATCTTGAATACCTATGAAGTGGGCACTCTTGGTCAAACAGTCCACTATCACCTAAATCACATCAAACACATTAGTCGTCCGAGGTAACTTGGTGATGAAATCCATTGTGATATGTTGCCATTTCCACATGGGGACCTCTAAAGGCTGAAGCTGGCCATGCGGCCTCTAGTGCTCGAACTTAACCATCTGACAGGTCAAGTAACTCTAGACATACCACACTATCTCCCCATTCATGCAAGGCCACCAATAACTAAGTTGCAAATCCCAATACGTCTTGGTGGCCCTAGGGTGAATCGAAAATTTGGACTTGTGTGACTCCTACAACACAATATTCCTCATCCCACCGAAATCTGGTATCCAAACCGGACCCTTTACAAATAATTCTGCCAAATCTTAAGATAAAACACCATTTCTCCCAACTCCAAATCATGAGTCGGATAACGAACCTCATGTGGTTTCAGCTACCGAGAAGCATAAGCAATAATCCTCCCTCGCTGCAGAAGAACTGGCTCGAACCTGTGATGGAAGCATCACAATAAAAAAACAAAGTACTCAACACCCTCCAGAAGGGTCAACATTGGGGCCTCACATGACTTCCGCCTCAGAGTAACGAATGCAGCTTACTGCTTAGGCCCCCAATGGAAATCCACTCCCTTCCTCGTCAGACGAGTGAGGGGTACAACCACCTTCCAGAAATCCTGAATGAATCCTTGATAATACCCTGCTAATCCCAAGAAACTCCTGATGTCTGATGGATACTTCGAGCTCTCCCACTACATAACAGCCTTGATCTTGGTTGGGTCGACCAATATCCCATGCTAGTTAACAATGTGTCCTAAGAACTGGATCTCCTATAACCAAAACTCACACTTCCAAAACTTGGCATACAGTCGTTCCCACCTCAAAACTCCTAGAAGCTCTCAAAGGTGATCCTCATGATGCTCCTTGGTTATGGAATACATCAAAATATCATCAATAAAAACAATGACTAATCAATCGAGCATCAGCCTGCGTACCCGATTCGACAAGTCCATAAATGCCGCAAGTGCATTGGTGAGCCCAACCGGCATCACCACGAACTCGTAGTAACCATAACAAGTTTGAAACTTGGTGTTCTCCGTGTCCTCCTCTCTAGCCCTCATCTGATGATACCCCGACTTCAAATCGATCTTGGAGAACCAAGATGAACCCTACAATTGATCAAAGAGGTCATCAATATGTGGAAGTAGGTAACGGTTATTCACCGTTAACTTGTTCATCTCCTAGTAATATATGCACATCTGGTGTGAACTATCCTTCTTCTTGATAAATAAGATCCGTGCTCCCCACGATGAACTGTTCAATCTAATAAAATGCTTTCCCAACAGCTCCTGAAGCTTAGAGAACAACTCCAGAATCTTTGGTGGTGCTAATCATTATGGCACCTTAGAAATAAGGGCTATTGTGGGGACTAAATCAATCCTGAACTCAACCTACCTCTCAAAAGGCACACCGGGTAACTCCTCCGAAAACACATCCGAAAAGTCTCTAACAATAGGTACATCCGAAACTGCAACCTCCTTCCCAACCCAAGTGTCAAGAACATATGAAAAATAACCCATACACCCATGTTGCAGATACTGTTGAGCCCTGGCAGTAGAACCAAAGTTCGATACCCTCTCCATAAATAATCAGTGCTCCCCCAGTTGGGATTCGAACTACCACCCGCTAACCCTCACGATTGATCATCGTACCAAACCTACTCAACCAGTCCATCCCTACTATCACACATACATCCCTCATGGGAATAAGGATCAGATCAATCAGGTAAGACACCATGAAAATCTTTAAACCACAACCCTGATAAATGCTCGGTGCCGAAATCCAATATTCGTTGGCGATTGAAACCCGCATTGGACACTCCACCTCTCCAAGAATCATATCAAATCCCCTACTAAAAGATTGAGATACAAAGGACCAACTCACACCCGAGTTAAATAGCACAAGAGCAGGCAAGGAGTTCACCAAGAAGGTACCTAACAGGAATACAATCATAAGCATATAGATAAATATCTTGACAGAATAATAAATTGAAACCTACCAGTAATGACATCTGGTGCCACCATGTCTTCCTCTGTTGTAAATTGGAAAGCACGACCTCGATACCTCGGGGGCTCCACCTTACCATGGCATCCATCCATAATCCTAAGGATAGTAGTAGCTAGCACATACACAAGCCTAGAGGCAAGTAAGAGACAATAGGCCTTTACATGGCCCTTCTGCTTGCAATGGTAAAAAATCTTCGTGGTTAGTATGGGGACCTTCTAGCGACAATCCCTCACATAGTGCCCCTCCTTTCCACATTTGTTGCACCCATAAGAAGAAGATTGGCTAACCCCATCATAAACCTTGCTACACTTGGGACAAGTGCGGCCCATCGGACCTCATGATCGTGAATGAGTAGGCTTGAACTACTTTGTTGCAGGATTGAACTGAATCAGACCCTAATGCTGCTCCCTCATCTGCATCTCTATCTCAATCTCTCACCACATCATAGCATGTTGGAGCTCAATGAGGGTACTGTATCGCTGGACGGACACAAACGGCCGAATATCTGTCTTGAGCATGCTCAAGTACCGAGTCACCTGAGCCTGCTCTGCAGTAGCAAAATCAATGCAGAAAAGATACCTCTCCGTGAACATCTTGGTGATCTCCGTCACCGTCTCAGTCAAATGCCACAAATCCAGGTACTCATGAGCCAATCGTTCCCTCTCTATAAAGGGAACATATTTTGTATGAAACATCTTCGAGAACTACTCCCAAGTCATCCGGGCAATGAACATGTGAAGAAACAATCCTCCACATCAGAAAACCACCTCATTGCCACAATCAGGTCCTTGACCCTGTCAAACTGTAGGGGCTTCATATTGTCCAAGACCCAATATTATACATCTCTCTCCCCTTGGATCCATGCGGTAGCTAAACAAAAAAAGCTCAGAGAGTGCAACATAGCGATAATCAAATAACTCAATCAAGATGGTCTTGATAGACCCAAAAAACTCCGAAATAGATCCCCCGACAGTAGGAGCCACCTCAGCAAAAATCATCTCTCGTATTTGATCATCAGTCAACCCTGGCCTATCCTGGCCACTCTCTCTAAATTAGGAAACAGATCCTCTCGTGAACACCATACTAAAAATAAACCAAGATATACATCATATAGGCCACAATTCATACTATTATAACCATCATGACAAGACTAACCCTCGGGGTTTGTGACTTCCTTGCTATGCGTACGGGTCCTATGCTTTCAGTTATTTGAGTCCATACTACCTTCCATACGTACTTGTATTTGTCTCAGTGGGTCATCACAAACCACTCAAAAACAAACACACCACTAGAACACTCATAAGTCCTATCCTCACTCTCTCTCAAGTGGTTAATCATTCCTCAAATAGCCTGCTACATCAACTTACACACTCATGAAACTTCCACTAACCCTGCAGTCTCTTGTGCATGCTAATTATACAAAACACTGGATTCCATAGACAGACAGATACTTGATTCTACCTTAAGCCCAAAACCAAACAAGGAACATAAAATAAGGCTAAATCAAACATTCTCAGGCTATATAATCTTAGTTATGTACAATTATGATGCACACACTAAGCAACTACCCTAATGATGTCAATTTCATCTAATTTACAAGAAGTCATCCTAGGATATCAGGCATCACACATCATTCAGTTCTATCATACAATTTCTAAAGATCCCTAGCCTACCACTAGCGTGCAGTTCTATCATAATCATAATTAAAATAATAGTATGTTAAACTTTGGGTGTACTTCTGCTCCGGCTGTTCGTACACATCACATCCTTCCTTGGGTACTTTTGAAAACCAATTTGAAAACTTTTACATATCCGTAGTTTGATTCTGGATTCATATGAATGTTCATCCAATTCTCTCATACTAGGGCTCTGATACCAACTTATAGCATCTCGAAAAAACAAGGTAAAAAATTTTCATTTATCAATCAACAAAACCATTCCAAAGAAAACAATTGTTTAGAAAACATTGTTCCAAAAGTAATAATCATAGGTCAACGTATCCCAAAAACCAATAACATAAAATCAAAAAGATGTGCATGATCACGCCTTTGCTTTCCCTTGATCATCTGAGGTACCTAAGACAATAAACTGAAGTCGTAAGCTAAAGCTTTGTGAGTTCTACCAAAGTACCACACACAACCATACAAATGAAAACACACATACATGAGCCTTCATCCTAACTGGATCGCCGCACCGAACCTATAGACATTCTGGACCGCTCTTAGAGCCTTCAGCATAATTGGACCACTACACCATCCCTACAACCTATCGGGACCACTCTCCGGGCCTTTGGCTTGACTAGAGTGCCTCTCGAGACTTCAGTCTATCCACACCAACCCTAGTGTCTTGGCCTTCAACACAAAGCATGACCGCCTCAACCCCACCACCAGAATATGTTGACATATATAATAACAATCAATAACTAGTAATACAGTAAATCATACGGATCTACCAACTAACACATATCAGAAATCATCAGGTAATCATATAGATCTACCAAATACTCAACATAGCATCAATCAATATACTAGGATATCAAATCCAGTGGCCTGACCTTGGTGCCTTCAACCCGTTAGTATAGTGTGGAATACTCACCTCATAGTCTGAAATGTTATTGTACCGATCATTTCTCTAACTGTTGGCTCGACTAGTTACCTATACAATTAGGAGTGACCCAAACTCAATTTACTACACAAATTACCCAAAATACCCCTCAGCCAAACTTGGTCAAACCCCTGGTCAAATTCAACCCACACTCAAAAATTCCTACAACCCCTTTTCACGTCGTGAACCTCTAGTGGTAACGTCGTGACCTAATAAGACATAATAGTTGTGGAATTTCATCCTCACGTTGTGACACACAGGTGGTCACGTCGTAAGGACGCTCTGGACTGATAAACTTAATAAAATTCTTAATCCTTTTGGACAAGGAACTTAAACTTCCAGGGTGTCCTATCTACTTCTGAACATCATAAAAATCATGGCTTTTTGGACATGCATGTCTAATGCATGTGACTACACTAATTAGGGCAGAAAAAGAAGAAATGACACCAAATCTGATACGAAAGTCTCCAGACTCATCCATACATCAAATCATGTACCTATTTGATCAAAGGGACGTTGCAGATCCAACTAGTTGGCAACTTTATGGATTCCAACCACGATATCATCGAATCCATGAAGGAAAGTGCATAAAAACCCAGCTCTAAGCTTATAAACCATAAAGGTGTGATCTTGAAAACTCACAAAGGTCCTGAAGGAATGAAAATGAATGATGGAGAGGCTTGAGTGTTGAGGTGATGGCTAGATGCTCTTCTTCTTCTTCTTCCTCTCTTTTGCTAGAAATGACCACAAATGAGTTGAAAATCAAATATGGAGTGCTAGGTCTCAAAGGGGGGGGGGGTGTTGAGAGGTGATGTAAGCTTAGGGTAGGCTAACCCTAATCCTCACTACCTTTAAATACGAACACATGCCTCAAAATTAGGGTTTTCCTCTCAGATTGGCTTCACGTTGTGAGCGATGTGAGCCCAAAGATGACAAACATTTTCAAACATACCCATCATGATGTGACAAGGATAGCCCACGTCATAAGCTAGGTGAGATTTCCAAATTTAACTTAGTGCATTGATTACCCAAACTGGGTGTTACATGGAAGGTGAAAATGGGGTGTTAGAGCTACCTTTTTATAAAACATTGAAAAAGATATTGGACAAAAATCATTTCAAATGGACATACGATGCACATATGACATTTAAGAGACTTAATAAAGCATTGGAAGAGCTCATGGTGTCACCGATCCCGAGAGAAAAACTAACACTCTACATAGTGACATCGAAGCTAACAGCAAGTGCGGTATTGGTAGCCAATAGGGAGACAAGCAGGTACCAACATATTTTGTCAGACGAGTATTGAAAGGATTCGAGATAGGATATTCAAACATGGAAAAATTAACATTAGTGATAGTAAATGCAGCGAGGCAATGGATAAGATACTTCTTAGTATACACAATAGAGGTATTGACCAATGCCCCAATACGGAAAGGACTATTAAAACCCTAAAAGTCGGGGCAACTCGCTAAGTGTGTTATTGAGCTGGAAGAACATGCAATTCATTTCAAACCCCGTATAATTATCAAAGCCCAGACTCTAGCAGACTTCATAACATAAGTTAGCGATAATCGAGAAGTATCAACAATAGATAAATATAGAACCGAAAACAAAGACAAGATGCAAAGTAATCGAGACGGATGGATTCTACATACAGATGGTTCTTATAGCGTAGAGGGAGTGGGAGCAGGCTTAATATTGACCATCCCAATGGGAGAACAGATAACTTACGCATTGCGATTTGAGTTCACTTCCTCAAACAATGAGTTAGAATAAGATGCCCTGACCGTAGGACTGCAATTAGAAATTAAGATGGGATATGAGCATATACGTGCCTTTGTAGATTCGATGATAATAGCAAATCAAAGAAACAACCTTTACAAACTCATAGGAAGGAACCTCATACAGTATGCAGCTAAATTAAAGATACTGACAAAACAGTTTAAAACTTTCAAGTTACAACACGTACCAACATCAAAAAATAATCGGGAAGACGTGCTAAGTAAGATAGCACATCAACCTTCTCACATCTGCCTAAGAAAGTATTGGTGGAAATTGTGTGAGCCAAGGAAATCGAAGAGTTGTTAACAATGTCAACAATAGAAGAAGTAAGCAATTGGAGGAAACAAATAATGGAATACTTATCTGAAGGGAAACTACTAGAGGAGGACAAACAGTCTAGGAAAATAAGAATCTAAGTGCCATAATTTGTAATACAGGTTGGGATACTATACAAGAAAGGATGCCTAGCAATCAGGCTATGATGCATAAATGTCGAGGAAGCAAAATACCTCATAAACGAAATGCATGAAGGAATTGTCAACACACATGAGGGAGTAAGGAGACCGTTCAAAAAATAGCAAGACTAGGATATTATCGGACAACCATGGATCAAGACACGGAAGATATCATTTACAACTATGAAAAATGCTAGAAACAGGCATGAATACCAAGAAAAGAGATGACATCATTAATTAGCATTAGGCCCATGGCCATTCATACAATGGGACATCGACATAGCACGACCATTCCCAGAAGCACCAGGAAAAGTAAAATTCCTATTAGTAGCAATAGACTACTTCACAAAATTGGTAGAGGCCTGGCCGTTATTAACAATAGTCGAACACAATATAATCAAGATCTTTTGGAAGCAAATTATATGTCGATTTAGGATACCACATACACTTATCTCAGATAATGGAACCCAGTTAGCAAATAACCCAGCCAGGGACTGGTGCGAGGACCTCCACAAAAATCAAAGATGTATATTGGTAGCCTATCCAGAAGCAAATGTCTAGACAGAGGTCACCAACATGATGATAATTCATCGCTTAGCAACAAGGTTAGAGGCAGCAAAAGGGCGATAGGTAGATGAACTGCCGAGTGTGTTATGGGTATACAGAACAACATCGCGGATATCAACAAAGGAGAAAACTTTTAGTCTAGTATATGATTCAGAAGCAACCATAAATTTAGAATTTATTATCCTAACTGCACGAATGGCAAGTTTCGACCAAGATAATAATGAAAAGGGGTTAAGATCGAACCTAAAACTACTTATGGAAAGGAGGGAAATAGCTGCAATATAGAAAAAATTATAAGAAACATACCAAAATCATTATAACCAGCGTGTCAAAGATAGATTTTTAAGGTGGGCGAACAAGTGCTAAGAAACAATGAGGCAAACTGACAGGCACCACAAGGGAAACTACCAATAGTTTGGGAATGCCCGTATAAGATATATGAAGAAAATATGGATGGATTGTAAATCCTACAAATGATGTAAGGAGAAATTATGCCAAGATGATGGCATGTAAAGAATCTAAGAAAGTTCCATGTATGCCAAAGAAAATGCCATCGAGAAAATGAATTTTCACAACAAACATCTCATACAACCTATGTGGGGCACACGACAACCTAATAAGGAATTAATCATAGTTTTGACTCAAGTCATACCATCTCATATCCAAATTAATACGATCTACACGGGGCACACGGCAACCCGATAAGGCATCAAGCATGGTTTTGAATCAATTCATACCATCACTTATCCAAAGAAATACAACCTATGTAGGGCACATGACAACCCAGAAAGGCATCATGCATGGTTTCGACTCAAGTCATACCATCACATATCCAAAGCAATATAACCTACACATGGCATATGATAACATGGTAAGGCATTAAGCATGGTTTTTAATCAAGTCATATCATCACATATCCAAGGCAATACAACCAACATGGGGAACACGACAACTCGGTAAGGCATCAAGCATGGTTTTGACTCAAGTCATTGTTAGGTTTTGTATACTACAACATCCTATTGTACACATACAACCCTAAAAGCTTTGGATCTATGGTCTCTCTAATTATACATGTAATATTGTTTCTAAAGATTTAAGCCTACAATTAGCACACAAATGACATAAATAATGTGAAATACTAGTTAGGATGACAAACCTCTTATGTAGCTTGAAACCTTGTATTTGGCCTTTAAAAGCTTAGCCCAATAGTGTGGAAGCCTCAAATGGAATCACAACACATCTTGGACAAAGGTGAAACTTGAGAGAGAATCTCCATGCACCAAAAACACACATGAACTCCAAGAACATGCATGTCAGCGTTTTTGAGGTTAAGAACATGTATTTTTATGTTGGATTTCAAGGATCATGGGTATAACCCAAAACCATACCCATGGGTTTATGATCCGTGGTTCATGTGGCCCAACTCTTTATGTATCCATACATAAACTTGGTCCAACATGGATCATAAGCCCACCATATAGATATAAATATAACTAATTACTATAATTAGTCTCTTTTGATCACTAAATTAATTTCAAATTAATTCTTGATCAATACTAATTAAAAGATATGATTTCATATTAATATATTATAACTTATAGTATATTAATAAATCATCTATATAACCTTCTCTCAAGAATCCATCCTAACAAATTGTCCTGATGATATGCAACCCAAATGGACCATGCTACTCTTGGGTCAAGTTCATACCAATAATAGTTATGGGCTTAGACATCTAATCCAACAGTCTAGCACTTGGATAAGTCTAAAACTATTATTTCAAGTATGACTCCAAAACCCGACTAGCAATCGCAGCTCTTAAAAGTCACCGTCGAACTCTAACCTAGTCAATGACGTGTCCATTAGATAAGGGATCATATATTCCCCCATTCTCGATACCATATGGACTGAGACATGGATTATAATCATACTCACAGTCCATCTGTTGTTTCCCGATTTCTTATTTATGATGACCGACTAATTGAACTAATCAAATCAGTCCAGGCCCGGCTGAGCACTTAGGGTTGTCATCACTAAATCATCGAGTGGCCCACAGATATCGCTTTTATCCACATGGGGGTAAAAGGAACGGATAAACTTCAACCCAAATGCTCGCTTGTACTCACTCATCAAATTACACACAACGATATGTATTATAACATCCAAGTTACTGGTGCGTTTACATATGTCAATGTGCAACCGACTCGCCACTACAACTCACACGTCTCCGTTTGAATAATATAAGATATTATAGTTTCATGATCACTCGTGATATCCATGAAGTGATTCAAATGAGCGTGGGTTTAATCCAATACTCGAATCTTATTTTTGGGAGCACTCATGAATATTGCAGCTATGTCTCGGTCACCTAGACAAACTACAGACCCATTCATGACAGTCTTGCCTTAATACCTACTTCCAAAGTATGATCAACTGTGGACGATTTGAATAACCTAGTTATTCGGGAAGTCAAGACATGCAAAGTGAAACACAAGAATAATACTAATACTATATGGCCCCAAGAATTTTGAGAGTAAATAAAACACCTTTTATTTAATCACCATATTGATTACTCATTATTCATTGTATAATGTTTCGAATAATCAACTTAATACTTGAACTAAAACAATAGCCATGACATGCTCCAAGCAGGCACACTATGTTTATCTATGGTCTTTTCTTTGTGAAATAGATAAATTGATAACATTTCAATGATGCTCACTTCACAACTCCAAATCATTATGATAAATGTAAGAATACCAAATTCTTACCATTTACGGAAATCTGTTAGATTCTAAACTTATATGCATTGATCCTCTTGTAATGACCACGCACAAAAGTCACAAAGACTTGGCAAAAGACATTACAAAGTATTCTAATGGAGATTAATTCCATGGAAACGAAGTCTCAAATTCAAAGTACATTCCTTTGAACATCCTTCTTGCACAAATTTAAAGAATAACTTCAACCTATGGAAACATTTCCATATTCCATTTTGACTATCACTTCTAAACAAGAGTTGACACTTTTCATAATATGTCAGTATGGTCCTTTCCAAAATTTAAACCATACTTCCAAGTGTCCATGAGCAACCATTCTTCGGTAAACCTCATATTGTCCTCGACAATTGCTTAATCATTTTAGTCATATCCAGTTCTAGTCCTTTTGCCTCTTAATGCCCTAGGCATTTGGAAAATTTAGATAAGATGAATATTACATGTCACAACTCCAAATTTTAGACCTAGCATGGTCTAAACCCTAACCAAGTGCTAGTGAGTATCACATTGCAATTCTTGTTGGATTTTAACTTCTATAGCCATAGGGCTTGTTAAAAGAATTAACAAATAGGTATGGATTGAAATTGTAAACTAAATTGGAGTGTTATAAATGAGCATAACTTACAGGTTTAAGGGTTTAAAACATACATAACCCCCATTAATTGAGTTTTCACCAAGAAATCAATGCATTAAATGGAGTTTACACCTAGAGTTAACTCCAATTCGGAGTTCACGGTCAATAATTCTCTTCAAACGAGTGTTCACGGTTGGAGAATTTGTCACAACCCGAAATTTTCATTTGTATAAACTCCACAATCAAGCACATCAAAAATTTTCCAAATTCATCTCAAAACATTTTTGGCCAGATTTAAGTCCGTTCGAGTATTTTATTTTATATTCGTCAAGCAAACAAAAATAAGGAAGTATACTTTAGAGTTTGACCGTAAATCCCAAAGAGTATAAATATGGCACTTAGTCATTTTTAGCTCATTTTTCAATTCCTAGCCTAAGAACACCCAAGATTCTCTCTCAGGTATCATATCACTTTTCCGTCAAATCCGCCAAAATGTAATCATTTTCTTCCTAGATTCGTTCATATAACACCTTATCTAGTGTTCATACTCGATTTCATCAATGGAAATCTTCTCTTTTCTTAGATCTTCAAGTATTCACCAAGAACACACACTAGTGTTCTTGGCCAAAATCGATCATTCGAGCTCCTAGATCGTAAGTACACTTGCCCTAGCTTCTTGTGTGCTTAATATGAACTTGTTTACACTCGAAAATCATCAAAATCCCCATGTTCATATGTGTTTATGGTTTGGGGAGACCTCCCAAAACCGTAAACACCTTCAAAGGGTGTTTAAGTGCCCTTAACACCTTCCAATGCTTGTATAAGTGACTAGAACCTTGCATGCATAAGATAGAACCACCAAAACACGAATAAATGGGCAAACATGAGTTGACGGCTGTAAACCCATGTGTTTATGACCGTAAACTCCCAAGGAGTGGTCCAAGGACCGTAAACTCCAAAGAAGGGTCATATTGAGCCCTAGTCACTTCCTAAGCCCTTGATTCGAGTCTTGCATAATTCCTTGAGTGGTTTAGGACCTTTGAACACCGAATGGCACCACTTCCATGAGTTTACGGCAGTAAACTCATGGGGGAAGTGGTCCAGAAACCGTAAACACCCCTAAGGGCCACCATATGAGTAAACTCCAATGTGAGGCCATACTATTCTTTATATGCATCCCTTGGTACTCTTATCACTTGTAGTAAAGTGTTTTCATGCTTTATATGTATCCCTTGGTACTCCTAGCACTTAGCATCCTATACCATCCGTTCATCCGAAACACCCACGTTAGGTGAGTTCATGCCCCTTAATCAACCTTTTTAAATGATTTTAAATGCTTTCATGAGGGGGAATACAAGTTAAACTAGTAAGTTATTAGATCAATCACATGTGATTAATAACTGGCCAACAAATAGATTTATGCATGTTAAACTGTGTTTTTATCCAACTAAAGATTTTCAAATCTTGTTTCTCTTTATAAACTGACATCAAGTCATGAATCTTTATTTATAGATTTTCCAAAGGTTTTACCAAAACTTCTTTTTATACTTTTATATTGTCAAATGCATACTTGTATATGTATAGTTCTATAAGCAATGATTAAAGGACTTAGGAAGGCTAACTCGCTTTAATTCCTTTTCCATGTTTGGATGTGGCGTTAGGGTAATGGTTATCCGTCCGAAGGTCGTTTAAATATTAGTTATATATCATATATACATATATAGTCATAAAAGTTCTATCAGCCAATTCATCACCTTTGGGTAGCAAAGGCATCTAGATAACCTCTCAAGTAAACTATAATAGGTATAGTTTAGAAACCAACCATAACATTCATGAAGGAGAACTTAGTTATATCTATATTCTAAAACATATACTTTTTAGTAAAAGGAAAGGTTTATAAAAATCAAAACACGAGATACATCCTCATGACGCGGATTCCACCATTGTCAAGTTGGTAACCAGAGTATCCTGGAGGGAAAGCGGGCCTTGTGTGTATAGATCTATAAGGGACAGACACTCCCACATCCTGACTGCTAGCTACAGTCCCGGCCGACCAAGCCAAGGGATAAAAAATGTCAAATTCATTCCGACGCCAGCAGGTCGTCAAGTATTCGATCATCAATCAATATGGTTACGAGTATCTTTACATTTACCTTATAATTCATGGCTTTAAGGTAAGAAGTATTATCACGGTATTTTCTATATATGAGACATTCATGATATATTTTCCTAGTTATATACTAGTCAACAATTTAAACCATTAAACTAATCTACATAAGATTAAAGGCTATTTTAGACTCTCCGAGGCGTATTGTTGACTTAATACTTCCGGGAGTCTGTATTTCATTCTTTTAGACTCTCTGAGGCGTATTGTTCCCTTAATACTTCCTGTAGTCTTTATTTCATTCTTTTAGACTCTCCGAGGCGTATTGTTCACTTAATACTTCCTGGAGTCTGTATTTCATTCTTTTAGACTCTCCAAGGCGTATTGTTCACTTAATACTTCCTGGAGTCTGTATTTCATTCTTTTAGACTCTCTGAGGTGTATTGTTCACTTAATACTTCCTAGAGTATGTATTTCACTTTTTTAGACTCTCCGAGGCGTATTGTTCAATTAATACTTCCTGGAGTCTATGTTTTATTTACTTTTAGCCAGCAGTGTTACTGCTGAGGTAAAATATTATTCTCCCTATTACTTTTGCTTTTGATCTTCTCACATATTCTTTAAAGTATAAACTATATTTTGATAATGATAGCACTTTTGGGGGAAATAACTCCTTAAACATAAAACAAATGGGTCTTGGTAGAAGCCTGCTTTTAGTAGAGATACTCTGTGGTTTAAACATAAAACAACTGGGTCTTGGTAGAAGAGTACTTTTATTTGAAAATATAGAATTTTTTGGGATAAATACTAATACTCTGTAAATTTTAATCACCATCACCTAGTGAGATTATTTTGAAGTAAAACATTTATTTATAACCAATATCATTAAATACTTATGAACTCACCAACATTTAAAAATTTTGATACTCGCTTTCAAAATAACTTGTATTGTCTGGTCGTCACTAGACAGGTACACTCCAGGAGCTTTTGTGAAGACAGCCTTGTACCGAGCTGCATTATATGTTTTTCTCTGTATTTACTTTGATGTTGCTGCTAAATGAAACCTATGTAAAATTACTGATGGGTTTTGAGCATTCTAACACTTCCTAAGTGTACATGCAACCCTAATAACCATGGATCTATGTTTGTCTAATTATCATGCAAAGTTGAATTCCAAGGCTATATTCCTATCTAGCATACATGGGGAACAATTTTAACTTGAATGATAGATAGAATAACTTACCTTGTTGTTGCTTGTGTTCCTTGAAACCTTATGAGCCTAGCACCCCAAGTGTGATGCCTCAAATGCTTCACACAACACCAAATGCTCTTGGAAAAACTTATGAGAGAACACACACTTCTTGAAATCGGCCAAGCCCTCTTGTTTCCTTAGTGTAGCCGATTTTGGTAGAGAATATGATTCTTATATAGTGTTGACACATCTAGGTTTACACCATGTAAACCCTAATGTGTCATGAATCTTCATTTCCATGACCCATGGGTTTGTAACTCCCATGGAGCATCCATGGAGCATCCTATGGGTGGAACCCAACTTGATAATCCATGGAGCCTCTTAGCCCACTATACAAGATATGGATGATTTACATAATCAACCCATATATTTAATTAGTTATCTTTTGATCACTTAATTAATTCTAAATTAATTCTTGATCAAACTAATCAAATAATATTATTAATATATTAGAACTTATAATATATTAATAATCTCCAAGTGTTATTTCTCTCTTTTAGTCTATCCAATTGCATGGTGCCATGCAACCCAAATGGACCATGCCGGGTCGGGTCAAGTACATACCAGAAATAGTTATGGACTTAGACACCTTATCCAACAGTCTCCCACTTGGATAAGTCTAATAACTATTACTGCAAGTATGACTTCAGGAACCGATCGACAATCATAGCTCTTTTCAAGGTTTCTCGGAACTGAGAAGATGATGGTACGCCATTTAAGATAAGTGATCATATAATCCTCTGTTCTAGATATCAGTCGGACAAATACATGGAACAATGTCTTACTTATTGTCCAACAGTTTTTTTCCCGATTTCCGATTTGTTTGACAAAGAACTTAATTGAACACATCAACTTAGTTCTGACCGAGCCCGGTACATAGGTCAAAACAAAATCATTGAGGGGCCCAGATATCAGCTTCTAATCCAAGAAGGAACAGATAAACTTCGACTCATATGTTTGTTCTACCACTCATTGAATTACACACAAGAGCACGATTTATAACATCGAGTTACCAATGCGTTTTCATACAATCAATGCATAACCAACTTGTAAGTAACATATCATATCTCTAGGTTTGAAGACTTATATGATATTACCGTCTCACGATCACTCGAGATAGAATTCCATGAAGTTATTCCAGTGAGCGTGGGTTGAGTCCAATGCTCAGAACTTATGAGCACTCATGATTGTTGTAGCCTTGTCTAACACCTTAGACCTCTGCAACCAATCATGACAGTCTTGATTCATACCTACTTCCAACATATGACCGACTGTGGAGGTTTGAATAATATGTTATACCAAACAAAATTATTCTGGAAGTCAAAACATGCAAAAGAAATATAGTAAACGATTGACAAGAGATAGTAACACTTTACTCATAAATAAAACACCTTTTATTCATCATCTAATGTCAATTACACTTTACAAATTTCAAGGTCATCTAACTACTAAATCTAATATCATCCTTCAGCCCTATGCTCTGAGCATGTTGGAGATGCTTAACCCGAGTCAGTCCCTTCGTGAGGGGATCTGCTGGGTTCTCATCCGATGATACCCTCTTTGCCATGAGGAGTCCTTCTTCTATTCGATGTCTAATAAAATGGTATTTTCTGTCGATGTGCCTGGATCTCCTGTGATCCCTTGGTTCCTTGGCTAAGGCAACAACGCTTTCACTATCACAGAAAATTTCCATTGGCTCTTTAATAGCTGGTACAACTCCAAGGTCTCCGATGAAGTTCTTTATCCATATAGCCTCCTTTGCCGCCTCGCTCGCTGCAATATACTCTGATTCACAAGTGGAATCTGCCACTGTCTCTTGCTTGGAACTCTTCCAAGAAATTGCTCCTCCATTTAGGGTAAAGACCCAGCCTGACTGAGAGCGGAAATTATCCCTATCAGTCTGGAAGCTAGCATCACTATACCCTACAATTCTCAAGTCATCACTCCCACCGAGGGTAAGGACCCAGCCCTTAGTCCTTCGTAGGTACTTGAGAATATTCTTTACCGCAGTCCAGTGTGCCTTGCCAGGGTTCACCTAAAACCTGCTAACCATGCTCAAGGCAAAGGCTACATCAGGTCGAGTACACGTCATAGCATACATGATCGAACCTACAGCCGAAGCATAAGGTACTCAACTCATTTCTGCTATCTCAGCCTCGGTGCTAGGGCTTTGTGTCTTACTCAACTTGGCGTTACTCTGGATGGGTAACTCTCCTTTCTTGGAGTCCTACATGCTGAATCTCTTCAGCACCTTATCCAAGTAGGTACTCTGACTAAGTCCAATTAGTCTTTTACTCCGATCTCTCAAGATCCTTATCCCTAAAATATAGGCAGCCTCACCAAGGTCCTTCATAGCGAAACACTTCCCAAGCCAGGACTTTACTTCCTGCAGGGTTGGAATGTCGTTTCCTATGAGTAGTATGTCATCCACATACAATACCAAAAAGCTAACTATACTCCCACTAGCCTTGACATACACACAGGATTCATCTTCACTCCTAGAAAAGCCAAATTCCTTGACCTTTTCATCAAAGCAAAGATTCCATCTGCGAGGTGCTTGCTTTAATCCATAAATGGATTTCTCAAGCTTACACACTCTATTAGGGTACTCGTTGCTGACAAAACCCTCTGGCTGACTCATGTAAACATCTTCAGCCAACTTTCCATTAAGGAAAGCGGTTTTGACATCCATTTGCCAAATTTCATAGTCATGAAATGCGGCTATGGTTAACAGAACCCGAATAGACTTAATCTTGGCTACCGGAGAAAAGGTCTCATCATAATCCCTTCCAGGAATTTGAAAGAAGCCCTTTGCAACCAGTCTAGCCTTATAAGTGTGTACTTTACCATCCATGTTGGTCTTCTTCTTGAAGACCCATTTGCACCCTACAGTCTTACGACCTGGTACATTCTCAACCAAGTTCCAAACTTGATTGTCATACATGGATTGTATCTCGCTATCCATAGCCTCTTTCCATTTAGCAGACTCGGGGCCTGCCATGGCTTCCTCGTAGCTGTTAGGGTCATCTTGACTTACTAGTGTCCCTAATAACCGTGGATCTATGTTTGTCTAATTATCATGCAAAGTTGAATTCCAAGGCTATATTCCTATCTAGCATACATGGGGAACAATTTTAACTTGAATGATAGATAGAATAACTTACCTTGTTGTTGCTTGTGTTCCTTGAAACCTTACGAGCCTAGCACCCCAAGTGTGATGCCTCAAATGCTTCACACAACACCAAATGCTCTTGGAAAAACTTATGAGAGAACACACACTTCTTGAAATCGGCCAAGCCCTCTTGTTTCCTTAGTGTAACCGATTTTGGTGGAGAATATGATTCTTATATAGTGTTGACACATCTAGGGTTACACCATGTAAACCCTAATGTGTCATGACTCTTCATTTCCATGACCCATGGGTTTGTAACTCCCATGGAGCATCCATGGAGCATCCTATGGGTGGAACCCAACTTGATAATCCATGGAGCCTCTTAGCCCACTATACAAGATATGGATGATTTACATAATCAACCCATATATTTAATTAGTTATCTTTTGATCACTTAATTAATTCTAAATTAATTCTTGATCAAACTAATCAAATAATATTATTAATATATTAGAACTTATAATATATTAATAATCTCCAAGTGTTATTTCTCTCATTTAGTCTATCCAATTGCATGGTGCCATGCAACCCAAATGGACCATGCCGGGTCGGGTCAAGTACATACCAGATATAGTTATGGACTTAGACACCTTATCCAAAAATTATTACTATTAATGCAATGGTTGTTGTACTTTGATTACTATAATGCATATGTTGTGATACTTGACATGACGTCCTCCACCCCAGAACGTTTCCACAGTTCCGGTTTTGGGGTGCGTCAGATTGGTATCACAGCATTGTTTATAGTGAGCCCAGTATATCTAATCATAAAAGATATACAACCTATAAATAAATTGGGATAAAACACTCTGACCAAGAATTATACTTTAAAATATAACCATATTTTACAAAAGTATAAGAACATCCAGAATCTAAACACCCGAACAAAGTATCACAAGAAGAATAAGAATAAAAATCTTTGGATGTTGACCACTACCGTCAAACCTGGGAAGTTATGTAATCGTAAGCTGGAATAAATATAACCTGATCAACTATATTTATTCGAGATGCGACTAACGTGTGCTTGGGAGTGATGGCGGGGTTGCAACAAGTCTGAAAGTTACCAAATAGAAATGCTAGAGCCAAACCTAAAGTTTAAAATACTATAGGAGTATTTTATGATACCAAGAGATTCACAATAAACCCAGAAGCATGTTCAGAAAATAAGAGTCAAGCAAGTAATTAAAATACTATAGGAGTATTTTAGGAACCATAAATAACCTTGTGTGAAAAACTAAAAAGATCCTTATTGATATACCTATGATTACAGAGTGTATACTCCCAAGGTTATATATAGTAAGGATCCCATAGTCCGAGAATGTGTGGTTTCGTTCTACTTCCTTTTCCCTGTTTGGATGTGGATTTAGAGTAGTATCAAATATTCGAAGGCCTATCAGATCTAAGTTATATATGATTTGTGTACACTTTGTAATAATAGCAGGACTCGATATGGATCACCTAGTGAAATGTTTTAATAATCTCTTATGATTCTTTAGACGTTTCCATTCTCGCACGAACCCTTTAGAAAGACTTATACACTTCAATGATCGGCAGAAGAGTCGATTCAAACCCAGAAGAAGTTCCTTGAGAAGATTTCCGGTTAGGAAATGAATAAACATGGTCGAGACTATTGAAATCACCATGTGCCTATACATTTTAGGGACAGCAGTGGGAAATTCGCCTGAACTTCCGAGATTCCAGTCATCCATCATGAAATAATGACACTCAGAGTCAGAATCGGAATCAGAGGTAAGGCGGAGCAGAAATTCAATATGTCTACAAGAGCAGAGAACCCTATATAGGTACCCGAAGAAAACCAACGCTTGTTCCAGTCAGGAATAAGAGGTGGACAGAGGGAGACAATGCATGGAACCCAAGGAGTGTCTCTACCTCTTTAACGCCGCGTTAATAAATCCATAAAATAATACAATTTAGTGAGTTAGTGATTACGCTAATCACTCTATGTGTTAGGAAAATCGTCTTTCCCATCACGATTAATACGAATAGATCGGATCTCAAAACCTCGATTGAGAGTGCTTAGCCATACTTTTTTTCATGAGCCTTTTCTTCCATGGTCTTCGTTCCGAACTTCTCTCAAATCTTTTCAAAGCCAGAGAGTGAACCTCTCCAATGTAAAGATAACTTAGTAGCAACGACACCCATTTTTTTGGCTTTCCAATACACTTACTCCTACCCTGTTATCCGGACTCCATCATAGGGATGTAGGTCGACGCTCAGATAACAATAATCTGAGGCGCCGGAAAATTTATGCCTATCATAATAAAGAAAGATACGCCGAGGGTTACCATCGTCTCTCATCAGCTTGTGTTCCTTTTCGTGTAGGAAAAACCATGCCTCCGAAGAAACGTAACCAACCCGCTAGTAAGACACCGGTCCTTCAATTCGATGAAGCTATGTTCCGAGCTGCAATTTCAACAGCCGTAGCGGCTGTCATGGCTCACCTGAATGCTAACAACGCCAATGTTAGCAGGAGCCCTATCGGGAATCCCGGTCAAAGCAATGGACAACAGAAACCAGCACCGGTGTGCAAAGCCGCCCAAGAACCCCAACCAAATCCATTGAAAAGAAAGTTTAAGAACAAGGAGGGAAGTACCTCGACTCAAGGACCTTCCAAAGGGCAACGAGCTGAGGTAGTCAATACCCCTGTCAACCTTTCCGTCTTGACTCCAAGAAGACCATACCTAGGAAACCTTCCCCGCTGCAGCAAGTGTAACTACTATCATCATGGTATCTGTTGAGAACTCTTTTGCATTAGGTGCAACATGAAGGGGCATGTCGCTCGCTTCTTTAGAACCCCAGTTGAGTTCATTACATCAACCACCAATGTTGAGACCAGTCCAGTATGCCATCTATGTGGAAAAATTGGGCACTTCAAAAGAGACTTCCCAACTGAAGGAAATGACAAAGGCACAGGAGGAGTCTAACCCTAATGCCTAAGGGAACATCAAGGAACCCAATAATATTTTGGTACGTCTCTCAATCCTAAGTAGCTAACCAAGAACTTTAATAAATCAATCCTAATTGTAAATTTCTTCCTCGTTAAGGCGAAAGTTGCAGCACTGTTGTAACACTCAAAAACCCATCAGGTAAAGCTATGATGGCTTAGTATATACGTTAAGGCCATTTATAATTAAGATTGATAGACCTCGAGTGAGTGATGCTGCCTTATCTCTTGTTTCTTGTTTGGTTGTGGATTTAGGGTGGAGTTACTCAATCAACAGTCCTTTTAAATGTTAATAATACATGACTTGTATACTAGGCGATCATAGAGAGACCTCGTGAGAAATCCTTTCATGAAAAGTACATTATTCCAAAACAACAGGACCCCCTAGATTTTTGCGTCAATTCTATCGGTCCAAGTATCTGCGATAGTGATACCATGGATGAAACTCAAGACGCTAAGAAGTTGTGTGCCCTGTTCAACACATGGTCCTATCAACCTTCATGTCATATCATGTCAATGTTTGTTAAATTCGACATTGCCGTCAATCATGGTTTGACTTGGTGCGGCCATGTGAAAATTCCCTAGTGCTGTGTAAAGAGAACTTTCACCATAAGCTATGTGTCAAATAAAGGTTCTTCCGAACCTAATAAGAAAACCTAATGTGAACCATCAGTCGTCTCCCTTATCCAACCTTCAGAAGTACCCAGGGGAAGGGTATCGTGCACTGTTAACCAACTCCTCTTTAGACATTAAAACCAGAAGCGGAAGACACTGCAGATATTCTGGAAGACATTAACCGCCCGAGGCCTACTCAATAAATCCCCCAGAAAGGCTATTTGCACCGCACAATCAGGTTCGTGAATCAAGAGAGAGAACTCATAGGATTAACTTACTACTACTGAGTATATGCATTAGAGTGGTATATAATTTAGATCAATAAAATTTAAGATGTGTGCTTCCTCCCTACTCCCTGTTCCTCGTTTGGTTGTGGGTCTGGGGTGGGGCCACACATCTGAACATCCCGTCAAATCTCAATTATATTCGACTTTCATACACCGAGTATTAGTGATTAAGCTGAGTATGAGGTCGACCACGAACCTTATAATAAGACCCTTCATCCTATCCCACAGAAAATCAGTTGAAGTCAAGAGAAGCACTGCGGGTTGAGCTACTAAAATGACCACAAATGGGAAAATTGTTGTCATCTCGGTCAGGCCAACATAGTAGCTAACACCCTCGGTTAGGAAAGTAACTCAAGTCATAAAAGTCAAGGACATTCACTACGACCATCCATTCACGCTTAATCCCACAAACTAAGCGTCTCAGAAGGAGACCCAAAGACCTGAAAGATGCGACAAGTTAAACTCTAGGGAGATTGGATGAAGAAATTAGAGGTTCTGTGTAGCAAGATCCATTCCTATCCAAATTAAATCTAAATGGAGAAACCCGGTAACACTGGAAGAGTAGTTGCAAGGGATACTCGCACTACTTAGGCACTTCGTCCATCCCATTACAGATGAGTAGTGCCTAGGACACACCGACTCCTCATGCGAGAGAAATCACTGTCGCCCTATAGACGATAGACTAAGCTCTCCAAAGTTAATACTAGGATGCCAAGAACCACATGACCACCTCCGCAACCAAGAATACTTGAATAAAGTAAAATGGTATGTTGTGTTAAGCCTTATAACTTAGATCATAAAGAGATTATCAACTCAACACCGGTCTAAGTGATAGTCGATGGGTTATACAAGAACACGTGCTTCCTACGAATCGGAGATAGCTGACACCTTATTGGGGCATGTCTTAGAGATTTGTTGGGCTACTAGGTTTTCTAAAGAATACTATCTCTAAAGAGATAGCAGAACCACCTCCTAAAATAGCCAACCATTTCAAAAATCCCTAAGGAAGAAGTTAGCCCTGACCAGGGACTATTATCCATGAAACAGCAAAGCGAGTAAGAGAATGATTCTTTCCAATTGGGAATCATACTGTAAAAGCATCTATTAGATTCAAATGAAAATTTAAATTTTCTAAGCATCATCTGGTAAAAATCCCCTATGACACCGACTTTGAGAGTTTCTGTTAGAGACACCTCAAGAGTTAGAAGTGTAGGTCCATTTTGCACTAGGTCAAGATAGATGCCACCTAACCAATAGATACCGGTATATAGCCAATACATCCGATGATCCAGAAAACCTCTGAAAGCTAACCATTAGGAAGTACGAATCCGAAGATGACCTGAGCCTTCTAGGAACCAACTCGGAGAACCACACCCCAGTAAAATAGAACTTTTTGAACTTCAGAATGGCGATCACGCCGAGTGATGATCTAACCATGGAAGTGCATTATATTCTAAGTACTGAAAAGCTCTATCTTACCAAGAGTTAAGGACCATCCGAGATTCTTGATAAGAATTGGTCCAACCCCTGTCGGACTTCAACTACTTTTGGAATTCCATGAATTCCACCCAAACCTATCCACGTCTTAGACTTGAAAAAGTGCTGGTCCGATGCGACTCTCGAAATCCCACTCATCAAGATCGAAATCAATGAGAGTCTAACATCGTAGAAGAACCTAAAGGGATCACGGACCGAGAGGTCAAATGACCAAAACAAATCCACATCCCGTTAGTAAAGGTTCGTTGGAACGCCAAGCGAATACCTAAATTCATCTAGGAGTGAGAAGACCTGTTAAGTCTAAAGCATCCTTATCTTTTGAGTCGCTCAATTGCATCTGTGTGTGTGCTTGAACTCTAATTTTGGAACAAAATTCCCTCTAACGGGGGAATGATGTGACAACCCGAAATTTTCATTTGTATAAACTCCACAATCAAGCACATCAAAAATTTGCCAAATTCATCTCAAAACATTTTTGGCCGGATTTAAGCCTGTTCGAGTATTTTATTTTATATTCGTCAAGCAAACAAAAATACGGAAGTATACTATAGAGTTTAATTGTATATCACGTAAGTCGCAAAACTCCAAAAGTTGGGAGTTTACGGACGTAAACATGGAGTTTACGGTCGTAAACCCCCAAAGAGTCTAAGCATGACACTTAGTCATTTTTAGGCCGTTTTACACTTCCTTGCCCAAGAACACCCAAGATTCTCTCTCAGATATCATATCACTTTTCCGTCAAATCCGCCAAAATGCAAGTGTTTTCTTCCTAGATTTGTTCATATAACACCTTATCTAGTGTTTATAATCGATTTCATCCATGGAAATCTTCTCTTTTCTTAGATCTTCAAGTGTTCACCAAGAACACACACTAGTGTTCTTGGCCAAAATCGATAATTCAAGCTCCTAGATCGTAAGTACACTTGCCCTAGCTTCTTGTGTGCCTAATATTGTCATAACTAGAAATTTTGGTTCCATGTAACTACAACACTTATAACAACTATGAATCAACAACATGAAAACATGCATGGTGCTTATTCTATAACAACAAAACTTCATTACGTAATTCATTCTACCACTACAAATGGTCAACAAAGAATTGGAAACCTTTGAAATCCCGGTGTAAGTCCATTTTGGACTAGGATTTCCTTATTGGTCCTAATAGACTAATAAACTTCCAATTTATCCATCGTGAACCTAAAACTCTAAAATGGGCCTTAGTTGGACCCATATACATGAAACTTAATATTTTTGGACCATATGAACCCAAAATATACCAGGTTAACTTTAATGAGCCTTAATGGGTCACAACCAATTTAATTTAGCACTAATGAAATCATAAAAATTATACCTTGATTTATTTTGGATCAAAAATCATCTAATAAGGCATGATATGGGCTTAAGCATGCAAGGCCCAATCATCTTCCCTTTTCCCCTCTCCATTCTCGGCCCAAGCCCACAAAGAGGGAGGAGTTGACTTTTAGTGTGCCACCTCATTTTTACTTAGTGGTTTTCCATGCAACTCCCATATTTCCATGCAACCATCTCATCAATCTTCTCTCTTCTCTCCTCTCTTCTTCTCTCGGCCGAACACAACACACACACACACACACACTCACAAAATTCATTCCATTCTCTCAAACTTTCACTAGAACATCCTTACACTCATTCATCAAATTTTCGAGGATTAGGAAGCTTTCAAAGAGATTTTTCCCACAAACACATCATCTAAGGTAAGTTGATGTTAAATCCATGATCTAGCTACTTCATTTCTTCAAAAATCTCTTCTAAATCTATTCCAACTTATGATCTTGCACCTTAGAAGTCACTAAATTTGAGATCTACCAAGAGGACTTGTGAGGACCGAAATTTTCTTCGTTTTTTCTCTTTAAAACCGAAACTACAACTCAAGGTGAGCTTCATACCCCTCTCTTTTCGGTTTTCATATGTTTTATGGGGGATAATACAAGAAAATGTGTAGATCTATGTGTATGTCTATGCTATGTGTGATTTTATGCATGTATGTGTGTGATTTTATGTGTTTTTGTGATAAATATGTAACTAAAAGGGGTGTTAACTCAAGATCTATGACATGAGAAAGGAAACAAACATAATCTGTGTCATTTTACACTAAACAAGTCAAGAAAAATAGCTTATAAGGTTATGAGGAACATATTCTAACATAAAACCCATTTTTGGGCTTAAATTGTCAAAAATACAAAGCTTGGGTTAAAAACCGTCAAGTCACGGTTTATTGAGGGTCAAAAGAGTCAAAAACTGTTTCTGTAATCATTTTTCTGAATATTAGAATTCTCAAGGGACTTGAAATGCAAAAATTTAGCTTAATGTGCTAAATTTGGGCTTTTAGACCCAATAAGCCCATAATTGCGAAATTTGAAGTTTAAAGGGGGTAAAATGTAACATTCTGTAAAATAGGGATAAGAAATGAAATAAAACCGTTTCAATGGTCTAAAATGCTTTTTAATTCCTAAAAGGATAAAAAACGTAAACTTTTTATATTTTGGGCCAAAACTGTAAAAGTTGCGAAATATGGGGTTCTAACTGAGAAACTCCATTCTAGAAGGGCTAAAGTTGTTTACAAAATAAATTTTGGGTTAAAACTATCTTTTCAACAAGTTTATGATACAAAAGTGTCAAGAAAATGTTTGCAGGACTAAAAATGAAATTCTTTTATATAAAGGACTAAAAGTGTTATTTTTATATAAGATAGGTAGTGAAAAGGTCAAAATCATACTTTTAAACAAATTAATTCATTAAGACAAAATGCTAGATCCACGAATACAGACAAAACGGAAAACGAATACACATTCAACACCAAATATCGTTATAAACGAATTGATTCGGTCTCGAATCAATACAAAACAACAATCGTTAAATCAAAACTCTCCAATAGATATGTGATGACTAAAATGAATAAACCTACAAACTTTGGGCTTATGAGTTTCAAATCATGCTTGTTGGGCCTTGCAAGCCCACCAACATGACCTTTGGGACCAAAGGGATAACGATTATATGTTATTGGGCCTTCAATGACCCAATATTTTATAAAAGGACTTTCAATAGCTTTTATGTGCTAGTGGGCCAAAGTGTCCCGTTAGAAAAGCTAGTAAGGTGACAGTAATCAAATGCGAGTTGGACCATCGTGTCTTTCGCATCCACGACAGCCTAAGGTACTTACGATGATAGTGGGACATAATGCCCCCTTCTCTTCGTTCACTAAAGCTTACGAGAAATCAAAGTAGACAAAATTAGGGCGATATACAATGTGGATTAATCAATATTCATTCGTTAAGACAATACAAAAATCAGTAATCACGAATACATTTCAACATCGGAAAACATCGGGTTTTCCGGGAAATTCAATACTACTCGCTCGAAGTTTTATAACTATAATACAAAATACCCTTCATATATATATGCTTTTGAAATCATTCATGCATCAACTTATGGATCTTCACACTTTGATAAACAAAAGTATTTTCAGAAAATATCGGATTTTCTGGGTTTTACAAACTATACAAATCATTTTATCACAACATTGCTTATGAACTCACCAACATTTCATATGTTGACGTTTTTCCAAAATAACTTTTATTCTCTGGTAACAGGTAAGCGGACGAGTAATATGAAGTAATGTTAGATGTTATGTTGTTAAATGCACTCAAAAAATTTATGTTACGAATGTGTAACGTTAAAACAATGCACTTGATGTAAACAATTCCAGTTGTAATGTATTGATGCATGGTGACGTTTATGTTATGATTCATGTATATTAATTGTGATGATATTCAATTAAAGTCACGCGAGCCCTCGGACGTTTCCGCCATCTGGTTCAGGCGTGTGACAGTTGGTATCAGAGCATTGTTTATAGTGAACTAGCATATCTATCCACACATTGATATGCAACTATAAACCAAAAACGGAGTAACCCAACTCCGAACAAAACAAAACAAATAAGAACACAACTATAAAATATCTTTTCATGTGTGAATTAGGAAACAAAATATAATACCAAACCAAACAAGATAATGCTATCATATTGGCTAAGCCGGGACTGCTCATGGTTGTATCAAGGAGAGGATGTATCCTGATCAACTACATTTCCTCCAAGGTACAACTATCACGTGTCCCGAGGAAATCGCGATGGTAGGAAACCCTAAAAGCATACCCCTTTATCACCAAAAAGAGAACAACAACTTAATCTATACAATAATAGAAGAGTCATAGGAGTAACGATACTTATTCACATGCCCCTCTCAGTCGACATGGAAGGAGAACACCAGGGCCTTCAGTTTCACTAGGTCCTAGTAGCCCACGGGATGATCGAAGATGAGCCAAAAGGAGATCAGGGAGGAGCACACGTCGTGGGACCTGATGAGTATACAGACACTGACTACGAGTTTGATGAGCCTGAGGACGTTATAGAGGAAGAACAAGACACTAACGAGGACACTACCACGACACCTGTTAGCAAGGCGTAGCCAGACCATCCCGCCCGACCAGTAAATCCCGCAAGGGAGAACCGCTCCCTAGAAGCTGAGATTGTCGCCCTGCGGCAACATTTATTCGCTATGGAAGCACGAGCAGTGCGAGATGAGCATGAGAGGGACGAAGTCATTTGGGATATGACTGATATGGCCTAGTTGTTGGCACAACACTTCAGCATATGACCTCGCCGTAGTCGTAGGACGCTCCATCGAGTGTTAGGAGTAGATTTACCCTACTAGTATTAGGATCTATTTTATGTACCCCGACTCTATGTTTAAGTGATTACACTACTCATCGAGCCATTATGCTGCCGAATTTGCACCACTTATGTATGCTCTTTCGAGCAAAATTTTCATGTATCAAAAATGTGGATAATATTAATGAAAGGTTTTATGTGTTCTATTGTGATATTGTAATCTGCTATGTGTTATATATCCATGATTGTATGCTAAATTGTGAAATTGCTTAAGTTCATGCTACACACCTAGTTTATAGGATCACAATCTCACAAAACCATAGGCACTCAACATCTTTCCGTTCCATGACAGAAAGATGCCTCGACGACCAACTCACGGTAACCCTGGACCGACCCCTCCAGAAGTTGACTCAGTCGCATTCAAAGCAGTTGTGTCTGTTGCGGTCACCGCAGTAATGGCACAGATTCACCAAGGAAATAATGGGGGAGTCAATGGACAAGGGGCAGGAAGTTCAAACAAAGGGATCAATCAAGGACCAACCAAAACATGCTCCTACAAAGATTTCACCAATGCCAAGCCGCGAACCTTTAATGGCACAGGTGGTGTGATAGCCCTGAAAAGGTGGATTGAGAAGGTGGAACCAGTGTTCGAAATATGTGAATGCCCCAAGGAATTGAAAGTGAAGTTCGTCGCGTGCACCTTTGTCAACCAGGCTCTCACCTGGTGGAATGGACATATAGAGGCCATGACTCTCCCTGTAGCCAACTCTATGCCATGGACAGAGTTGAAGGAAATGTTGATGGCTAAGTACTGCCCTCGTGGAGAAATTCAGAAGATGGAGCAAGAGCTGTGGGATCTCACCGTCTGAAACTCTGATATAGATGCATACATATCAAAGTTTAGCGAGCTGTCATTATTGTGCCCTGGCATGATTACGTATGAAGGAAATAAAATCAAACGATTCATCTGGGGACTGACCTCCCAATTCAAGGAAATGTGATCGTTGCAAAACCTGAAACGTTCGAAAGTGCCAAGAGATTGGCCAAGAAGCTATACGACCACAACAACAAAAATGGCGAGAAGCCAGCAGAAATCAAGGACAAGAAAGAGAATGACAACAAGAAAGGAAAGAACAACAAGAGAAAAGGGATACAAGGCTCAGAATCGGCAAAGAAGAAACAAACGGTGACGGTCAATGCTACAACCACTCAAGTACCCTTCACACCACATGCTCCAGCCTCAGCTAATCCAAGTGCTCCTAGGCAGTATTCGGGAACTCTTCCAAAGTGCAATAAATGCGGTCTCCACCATAATGGAGAATGCAGAGAAATGCATTGCACCAGTTGCAATCTGAAGGGTCACACTGCAAAGTATTGGAGGACCTATCCTCCCCAAAGTCAACCACAAGGAAACAACAACAAAAACAACAACAGCAACCGCAACAACAACAACAACAATAACAACAACAACAACAACAACAACAACATCAATAATACGGGATCAAGCCCCACTTGCTACGGATGTGGAAGGACAGGGCATATCCGTCGGAATTTCCCCAACAACAACAACCCTAGGGATGCAGGAACAGGAAAGGTGCTAGCTATGGGTCAGGGAGAAACGGTTCAGGATCCCACTGTTGTTACTGGTACGTTTCTCCTAAACCACACTTATGTATGCATCCTATTTGATACCGGAGCAAAACGGAGTTTTGTGAGCAATAAATTCAAACACTTGTTAAATCAACAACCCCAGAAGCTTAATGAAACCTTCACGGTGGAAATGGCTAATGGGAAGACAAAATCCATCGGGGAAATCTATATCGGATTTACCCTAACCATAAATCACCACGTCTTTCAAATAAACCTAATGCCTGTTTCCATTAGGAATTTTGATGTGATTATCGGCATGGATTGGTTAGGCCCCCACCATGCTGAAATTATGTGTCACGAGAAGGCCGTTCACCTTCATCTCCCAAATCACGAAACCCTAGTTATTTATGGGAACAAACCCATCACGAACCTTCGTCTTATATCGTGCATTAAAGCACAGAAGTATCTACGAAAGAAGGATTTGACGTTCCTAGCTCACATAGTAGACAAATCTAAGAAATAGGTCAACATTCAAGACATTCCAGTAGCTTGTGAATTCCCATATGTCTTTCCTGATGATCTTCTAGGCATACCCTTAGAAAGACAAGTCAAGTTTCGAATTGACCTTGTACCAGGAGCTACCCCCATCGCGAAATCGCCCTACAGATTGGCTCTTGTAGAGATGCAAGAGTTATCCAGCCAACTCAGTGATCTTTTGGATATAGGATTCATCCGACCCAGTTTCTCACCTTGGGGAGCTCCGGTTCTCTTCGTTAAGAAGAAAGATGGTACCTTCAGGATGTGTATCAACTACAGAGAACTTAACAAGCTCACTGTCAAAAACCGATATCCACTTCCACGAATCGACGACCTATTCAACCAGCTCCAAGGATCTAGTCACTTCTCAAAGATAGATCTGTGATCTGGATACCACCAACTCAAGGTTCGGGAGGAGGATATTCCAAAAACCGCCTTCCGAACTCATTACGGACATTATGAATTTGTTGTAATGCCCTTCGGTCTAACGAATGCTCCTGCCACATTCATGGACCTAATGAATCGAATATGCCGACCTTTACTTAATAACTTCGTAATTGTTTTCATCGATGATATCCTAGTAGATTCCCGAAGTGAAGAAGAACACGGCCAAAATCTTCGACAAATCCTGGAAACCCTGCGAACCGAAAAGTTGTACGCAAAATTCTCCAAGTGTGAGTTTTGGCTCCGAAGCGTGAACTTTCTGGGACATGTTGTTAGTCAGGAAGGAATTCATGTGGATCCTTCTAAAATCCAAGCTATCGAAGGATAGGCTATCCCAACAACACCCACAGAAATTCGCCAATTTCTTGGTCTCGCAGGCTGTTACATGAGAGTCATCCAGAATTTCTCTAAGACGGCCAAACCGCTTACCATGCTTACACAAAAAGGCGTACCCTTCGTATGGACGGACAAGCAGGAAGCCACTTTTCGATCTCTGAAGCAAGCACTCTGTAGTGCGCCGATGCTATCGATACCCAAAGGAACGGATGACTTTATAGTCTACTGCGATGTGTCAAATCAGGGTTTAGGCTGTGTACTCATGCAGCGTGGAAAGGTGATAGCTTACGCGTCCCGACAACTAAAGACGCACGAAGTGAATTAGATGACCCACGATCTGGAGCTGGGAGCAGTGGTCTTCGCCCTGAAGATTTAGAGACACTACCTGTACGGTACCAAGTGCACTATCTTCACCGACCACAAGAGTCTCCAGCACATCTTGAATCAAAAAGAGCTAAACATGAGGCAACGAAGATGGGTCGAACTGCCAAACGACTACGAGTGCGAAATCAAGTACCATACAGGCAAGCCTAACATGGTAGCTGATGCCTTAAGTCGAAAAGAATACTCAAAATCGGCATGTGAAGACTCTCTTAATAACCATCCAATCCCACCTGACCTCGCAAATCAGAACAACCCAATCAGATGCCATGAAGGCGGAAAACAAAACAAGTGAAGAGTTGCATGGAATGGAGAAGAACTTGGAGGTGAAGGAAGACGGAAAATATTACTTCATGAACCACATATGGGTCCCTAAACTTGGGGGATTCAGAGAAGTAGTCATGAACGAAGCTCACAAGACGCGATACTCCATCCATCCGGGTTCAGACAAAATGTACTTGGATGTTAAGCAACACTATTGGTGGCCAAATATGAAGGCAGGGATTGCCACTTACGTAAGAAAGTGCCTCACTTGTGCTAAAGTAAAGGTGGAATATCATAAGCCCTCTGGATTACCACAACAGACACTAATTCCCAAGTGGAAATGGGAAAGGATTACCATGGATTTTGTGACTAAACTACCCAAGTCGACGGATGGTTTGGACACGATCTGGGTAATAGTTGATAGACTCAAGAATCCGCCCATTTCCTACCAATAAAAGAATCATACAAGATGGAGCGCCTGACAAGAATCTACATCAAGGAAATTGTGAGACTCCACGGAGTACCGGTATCTATCATCTCAGATAGAGATAGTAGATTTACTTCACGCTTTTGGCAATCGCTTCAGAAAGCTATGGGAACACAACTCGATATGAGCACTACCTACCACCCACAAACAGATGGTCAAAGCGAGCGAACCATTCAAACACTAGAAGATATGCTCCGAGCATGTTTAATAGACTTTGGAAGAACATGGGATACCCACTTTCCTTTGATTGAGTACTCGTATAACAACAGTTATCACTCGAGTATCAAAGTTGATCCTTTTGAAGCATTATACGGGCGTAAATGTAGATCATCATTGTGTTGGGCTGAGGTAGGAGACACCCAACTAGCGGGAGGGCAGACTCCAAACAACGCCTTAACGGGACCGGAAATCATACGTGCGACGACCGAGAAGATAATCCAGATCAGAGCATGATTGCAATCGTCCCGAGACAGACAAAAGAGCTACGCTGATAAACGACGAAAGCCCTTGGAATTCGAAGTCAGAGATAGGGTGTTACTAAAAGTCTCTCCTTGTAAAGGAGTGATTTGTTTTGGGAAGTGGGGAAAACTGAACCCTCGATACATTGGACCCTTCGAGATTCTTGCCCGAATCGGTCCAGTGGCTTATAGATTGCAACTACCCGCCAAGCTCAACAGTGTACACCGTGTGTTCCACGTCTCCAACTTGAAAAAGTGATTATCCGACGAGACTCTCGTCATTCCATTAGAGGAAATCCAAATCATTGAGAACCTTCTATTCATCGAGGAGCCGGTTGAAATCATGGATCGAGAGGTAAAGCGTACCAAGAAGAGCCGCATTCAAATTGTGAAAGTTCGATGGAACGCGAGACGCGGACCAGAATTCACATTGGAACACGAAGATCAAATGAATCAGAAATACCCTCATCTATTCTCGCATTCTCAAATCTAGCTTTCAAAAGAATTTCGGGATGAAATTCCCCCTAATGGGGGGATGATATCACAACTAGAAATTTTGGTTCCTTGTAACTACAAAACTTATAACAACTATGAATCAACAACATGAAAACATGCATGATACTTATTCTATAACAACAAAACTTCATCAAATAATTCATTCTAGCACTACTAATAGTCAACAAAGAATTGGAAACGTTTAAAATCCCAGTGTAAGTCCATTTTGGACTAGGATTTCCTTATTGGGCCTAATGGACTAATAAACTTCCAATTTATCCATCTTGAACCTAGAACTCTCAAATGGGCCCCAGTTGGACCCATATACATGAAACTTAATATTTTTGGACCTTATGAGCCCAAAATATAGTAGGTTAACTTTAATGGGTCACAACCAATTTAATTTAGCCCTAATGAATCATAAAAATTATACCTTGATTTACTTTGGATAAAAAATCATCTAATAAGGCATGATATGGGATTAAGAATGCAAGGCTCAATCATCTTCCCTTTTCCCTTCTCCATTCTCGGCCCAAGCCCACAAATAAGGAGGAGTTGACTTTTAGTGTGCCACCTCATTTTTACTTAGTGGTTTTCCATGCAACTCCCATATTTCCATGCAACCATCTCATCAATCTTCTCTCTTCTCTCCTCTCTTCTTCTCTCGGCCAAACACAACACACACACTCACAAAATTCATTCCATTCTCTCAAACTTTCACTAGAACATCCTTACACTCATTCATCAAATTTTCGAGGATTAGAAAGCTTTCAAAGAGATTTTTCCCACAAACACATCATCTAAGGTAAGTTGATGTTAAATACATGATCTAGCTACTTCATTTCATCAAAAATCTCTTTTAAATCTATTATAACTTGTGATCTTGCATCTTAGAAGTCACTAAACTCGAGATCTACCAATAGGACTTGCTAGGATCAAATTTTTCTTCTTTTTTTCTCTTTAAAACCAAAACTACAACTCAAGGTGAGCTTCATACCCCTATCTTTTCAGATTTCATATTTTTTATGGGGGATAATACAAGAACATGTGTAGATCTATGTGTATGTGTATGCTATGTGTGATTTTATGCATGTATGTGTGTGATTTTATGTCTTTTTGTGATAAATATGTAACCAAAAGGGGTGTTAACTCGAGATCTATGACATGAGAAAGGAAAAAAAACATAATCTAAGTCATTTTACACTAAACAAGTCAAGAAAAATAACTTATAAGGTTATGAGGAACATATTCTAAAATAAACCCTATTTTTGGGCTTAAATTGTCAAAAATACAAAACATGGGTTAAAAACTATCAAGTCACGATTTCTTGAGGGTCAAAAGAATCAAAAACTATTTTTGTAATCATTTTTCTGAATATTAGAATTTTCAAAGGACTTGAAATGCAAAAATTTAGCTTAATGTGCTAAATTTGAGCTTTTCGGCCCAATAAGCCCATAATTGCGAAATTTGAAGTTTAAAGGGGCTAAAATATAACATTCTGCAAAATAGGGGATAAGAAATGAAATAAAACCGTTTCAATGGTCTAAAATGATTTTTAATTCCAAAATGGATAAAAAATGTAAACTTTTTATATTTTGGGCCAAAACTGTAAAAGTTGCGAAATATGGGGTTCTAACTGAGAAACTCCATTCTAGAAGGGCTAAAGTTGTTTACAAAATAAATTTTGGGTTAAAACTGTCTTTTCAAGAAGTTTATGATACAAAAGTGTCAAGAAAATGTTTTAAGGACTAAAACATACTTTTAAACAAATTAATTCATTAAGACAAAATGCTAGATCCACGAATACAGACAAAACGGAAAACGAATACACATTCAACACCAAATATTGTTATAAACGAATTGATTCAGTCTCGAATCAATACAAAACAACAATCGTTAAATCAAAACTCTCCAATAGATATGTGATGACTAAAATGAATAAACCTACAAACTTTGGGCTTATGAGTTTCAAATCATGCTTGTTGGGCCTTGCAAGCCCACCAACATGACCTTTGGGCCCAAAGGGATAACGCTTATATGTTATTAGGCCTTCAATGACCCAATATTTTATAAAAGGACTTTCAATAGCTTTTATGTGCTAGTGGGCCAAAGTGTCCCGTTAGAAAAGCTAGTAAGGTGACAGTAATCAAATGCGAGTTGGACCATCGTGTCTTTCACATCCACGACAGCCTAAGGTACTTACGATGATAGTGGGACATAATGTCCCCTTCTCTTCGTTCACTAAGGCTTACGAGAAATCAAAGTAGACAAAATTAGGGCGATATACAATGTGGATTAATCAATATTCATTCGTTAAGACAATACAAAATCAGTAATCACGAATACATTTCAACATCGGAAAACATCGGGTTTTCCGGGAAATTCAATACTACTCGCTCGAAGTTTTATAACTATAATACAAAATACCCTTCATATATATATGCTTTTGAAATCATTCATGCATCAACTTATGGATCTTCACAATTTGATAAACAAAAGTATTTTCAGAAAATATCGGATTTTCCGGGTTTTAGAAACTACACAAATCATTTTATCACAACATTGCTTATGAACTCACCAACATTTCATATGTTGACGTGTTTCCAAAATAACTTTTATTCTCTGGTAACAGGTAAGCGGACGAGTAATATGAAGTAATGTTACGAATGTGTAACGTTAAAACAATGCACTTGATGTAAACAATTCCAGTTGTAATGTATTGATGCATGGTGACGTTTATGTTATGATTCATGTATATTCATTGTGATGATATTCAATTAAAGTCATGCAAGCTCTCGGATGCTTCCGCCGTCTGGTTCGGGGGTGTGACAAATATGAACTTGTTTACACTCGAAAATCATCAAAATCCCCATGTTCATATGTGTTTACGGTTTGGGGAGACCTCTTAAAACCATAAACACCTTCAAAGGGTGTTTAAGTGCCCTTAACACCTTCCAATGCTTGTATCAGTGACTAGAACCTTGCATGCATAAGATAGAACCACCAAAACATGAATAAATGGGCAAACATGAGTTTACAGCCGTAAACCCATGTGTTTACGACCGTAAACTCCCAAAGAGTGGTCCAAGGACCGTAAACTCCAAAGAAGGGTCATTTTGAGCCCTAGTCACGTCCTAAGCCCTTGATTTGAGTCTTGCATAATTCCTTGAGTGGTTTAGGACCTTTGAACACACAATCACACCACTTCCATGAGTTTACGGCAGTAAACTCATGGGGGAAGTGGTCAAGAAACCGTAAACACCCCTAAGGGCCACCATATGAGGAGTAAACTCCAATGTGAGGCCATACTCTCTTTATATGCATCCCTTGGTACTCCTAGCACTTGTAGCAAAGTGTTTTCATGCTTTATATGCATCCCTTGGTACTCCTAGCACTTAGCATCCTATACCATCCGTTCATCCGAAACATCCACATCAGGTGAGTTCATACCCCTTAATCAACCTTTTTAAATGATTTTAAATGCTTTTATGAGGGGGAATACAAGTTAAACTAGTAAGTTATTAGATCAATCACATGTGATTAATAACTGGCCAACAAATAGATTTTTGCATGTTAAACTGTTTTTTTATCCAGCTAAAGATTTTCAAATCTTGTTTCCCTTTATAAACTGACATCAAGTCATGAATCTTTATTTATAGATTTTCCAAAGGTTTTACCAAAACTTCTTTTTATACTTTTATATTGTCAAATGCATGCCTGTATATGTATAGTTATATAAGTAATGATTAAAGGACTTGGGAAGGCTAACTCGCTTTAATTCCTTTTCCTTGTTTGGATGTGGCGTTAAGGTAATGGTTATCCGTCCGAAGGTCATTTAAATATTAGTTATATATCATATATACATATATAGTCATAAAAGTTCTATCAGCCAATTCATCACCTTTGGGTAGCAAAGGCATCTAGATAACCTCTCAAGTAAACTATAATAGGTATAGTTTAGAAACCAACCATAACATTCATGAAGGAGAACTTAGTTATATCTATATTCTAAAACATATACTTTTTAGTAAGAGGAAAGGTTTATAGAAATCAAAACACGAGATACATCCTCATGACACAGATTCCACCGTTGTCAAGTTGGTAACCAGAGTCTCCTGGAGGGAGAGCGGGCATTGTGTGTATAGATCTATAAGGGACAGACACTCCCACATCCTGACTGCTAGCTACAGTCCCGGCCGACCAAGCGAAGGGATGAAAATGTTACATTAATTCCGACACCAACAGGTCGTCAAGTATTCGATCGTCAATCAGTATGGTTACGAGTATCTTTACATTTACCTTATAATTCATGGCTTTAAGGTAAGAAGTATTATCACAGTATTTTCTATATATGATACGTTCATGATATATTTTCCTAGTTATATACTAGGCCACAATTTAAACCGTTAAACTGATCTACATAAGATTAAAGGCTATTTTAGACTCTCCGAGGCGTATTGTTCACTTAGTACTTCCTGGAGTCTATAATTCATTCTTTTAGACTCTCTGAGGCATATTGTTCCCTTAATACTTCTTGGAGTCAATATTTCATTCTTTTAGACTCTCCGAGGCGTATTGTTCACTTAATACTTCCTGGAGTCTGTATTTCATTCTTTTAGACTCTCCGAGGCGTATTGTTCACTTAATACTTCCTGGAGTCTATATTTCATTCTTTTAGACTCTCCGAGGTGTATTGTTCACTTAATACTTCCTGGAGTCTGTATTTCATTTTTTTAGACTCTCTGAGGCGTATTGTTCACTTAATACTTCTTGGAGTCTATGTTTTATTTACTTTTAGCCAGCAGTGTTACTGCTGAGGTAAAATATTATTCTCCTTATTACTTTTGCTTGTAATCTTCTCACATATTCTTTAAAGTATAAACTATATTTTAATAATGATAGCACTTTTCGGGGAAATTACTCCTTAAACATAAAACAATTGAGTCTTGGTAGAAGACTGCTTTTAGTAGAGATACTTCATGGTTTAAACATAAAACAATTGGGTCTTGGTAGAAGACTACTTTTATTTGAAAATATAGGATTTTCTAGGAGAAATACTAATATTGTGTAATTTTAATCACCATCACCTAGTGAGATTATTTTGAAGTAAAACATGTATTTATAACCAATGTCATTAAATATTTATGAACTCACCATCATTTAAAAATGTTGATACTCGCTATCAAAATAACTTGCAATATCAGGTCGTCAGTAGACAGGTACACTCCAGGAGCTTTTGTGAAGACAGCCTTGTACCGAGCTGCATCATATGTTTTTCTTTGTATTTACTTTGATGTTGTTGCTAAATGCAACCTATGTAAAATTATTACTATTAATACAATGGTTGTTTTACTTTGATTACTATAATGCATATGTTGTGATACTTGCCACGACGTCCTCCACTCAGAAGGTTTCCACCGTTCCGGTTTTGGGGTGCGACAGAATTAATGCATTAAATGTAGTTTACCGCTAGACAATCAATTATCATTGTTGTTCACGGTCCAAGAAGTAAATTCCAATGGAGTTCATGTTTTGAATTAATGAGCAAAGGGAGTTCACGATTTGTATTTGATTCCAAAATAGTGTTTACAGCCTAAGTGTAACCGTAAACCCTTTTAATAATTTTTATTATCTTATCTAATTCAACTTTCCAATGAGATAACCTCCATAAAATTTACACCGCCTCATGAGTTTTCTTTCATATATAAAGCCACAATGCAACACATTCAGTAACAAAAACATCATCCAAACTCTCTGAAATAGCAAACCAATTTCTTTGAATCTTAAGATTAAACAGCTCCAGAAGATCGTTCTTCTTTCAAACAGATACAAGTTTAAGTAAGTATTATACATATTATTTAGTGTTTATGAAAACACTTATATTTATGTTATCATAATACTCACACACTATTGTGTGTCTTAAAATCATTAGGATCACCACAACTTTCCCGTATTATATCCCGAAGGTCATCGCTTTCGTCTTGATATTTATTCAAAACCGCACACAAGGTGAGTTCATACCCCTATAACCTACCTTTTAAATGATTTTAAAAGATTTTTAGAGTGGGGGGGGGATACAAGTTGAACACAATTTAATTGTGTTAATAATTGCATGTGATATCAATCACATAAAATATTTCCTTATGCTAATAAGGATTACCAAATACTTCCATAATGACTTAAAGTCATGTAAACTCTTTTTAAAGTCACATAAACTTTTTTTTAGAATACCATTTAACTCTTTTAAATGTTTTCATAACTCTTTAAACTTATAATTGTCAAAATCATGTTCATATATGTATAAGTATATAAATAAGACTTAAAGGGCTTAGGACTAATGTGTTGCCTGATTTCCTTTTCCTTGTTTGGATGTGGGCTTAAGGTGGGGTTATTTGTCCAAAGGCCGTTTGCTTCTTAATTATATATATTACACATATGGGAATATAAAAGGTTACTTCAGTCGGTATCATTACCTTTGTATCACGTTGAGCAAAGGGGTACACCCATGAGAGATCATGCTAATCAGATGGAACGTATAAATTATAATAGGTATAATTTATGAAACAAACAATAAATTTATTTTTTAGGTAAGTATACAATCTTTAAACTACTTTGTCAAGAAAAGGATATAATTCGATCTACTCAAACTAAAATGTGATGGTACGTATTCAGGACATAGCAATATACTTGTTATGTTACATTCTTGTAACCAGAGTCTCCTAGAGGGAGAGCGGGCATTGTGTGTATATATCTATAAGAGACTGAAAATCCCACATCCTAACTGCTAGCTACAGTCCGGCAGACTGGCCATGGGTTGACAAATGTCACATATTTAGTTTCGACACCAGAAGGGCGCCGTGTCCATTCTAGTCTATCAGCATGGTTACAACTCTATCACATTTTAACCCTAATTAACCAGGTTAATATTAGGGTAGTTATTCATCAGTAGTTTATTTTTAATAAGTACTACTGTAATAATCACTTTCCACAAACAAAACGGAACTATTTTATGAGATTTAAAACTACTTTACGGAACTGTTTTATGGGATTAATACTACTTTACGGAATGGTTTTATGGGATTAAAACTACTTTTCACCAACGAAACCGAAAACATTCTTCTCATAATTTTATGGATAGTTAAAATTATGTTAAACCTTATTAAAAGTACAATAATACTTAAATGGAACGGTTTTATGGAATTAAAACTACTTATCAATTGTAAAGCAGAAAATGTAGGATTATTTGGAACATAATCATACTTTCTTAAAACTAGTATAACATAAAGGACCTTTAATGGTTATTTCTTTAATTCCTTAGTTTATACATCAGAGTTATTTATAAGTAATATCCGATAGGCAGTGGAATGTGTGACTTCCGCCTTACTTCTTGTTCCTTGTTTGGTTGTGGGCTTAGGGCAGATTCACACATTTAACTGTCCGTTCGATATTAGGTTATATATAACTAGTATAAACTAAGTAATTGCAGAAGGAACTATTGTGGTTATCATTTTTATCATATTAGAAAATATAGGATTTTCTAGAGGAACAGGCGTACTTTTCCAAGAACTTGGAGTATACTTTATATAACTAAAATACTTATGAACTCACCAGCTTAAATGTTGATCTAGTCTTTCAAAATAACTTGTATTCTCAAGAATCCAGTACACAGGTACACTCCCGAAGCTTTGAAGAAGACAGCCTAGTACCATGTTGCGTCTTTTGTCTTTTACCATATCTACTTTGATTTTTGAATATGTAATGTTTAAACACTTATGTAAAACTTATACTTATTAATGCAAAGGTTGTTTGTACTTTGATTACTATAATGCATGTGTTATGATAATTACATAACGTCCTCCGCCCCCAAACATTTCTGCCATTCTAGTTTGGGGGTGTGACAGATTGGTATCAGATCATTGTTTATAGTGAACTCAGTATATCAGTCATAAAAGATATACGACTATAAGCACATTAGGATAAAAAACACTCCGACCAAGAGTTATAATTTAAAAATATAACAATATTTTATAGAAGTATATGTACATACAGAATATATATATATATATATATATATATATATATATATATATATATATATATATATATATATATACTAGAACGAGTATCACAAGAAGAACAAAACAAAAGTGTTTGGATGTTGGACACTGTAGTTAAACCTGGACAGTTATGTAATCATATCAGGGGTCAATATAGCCTGATCAACTATATTCATTTGAGATATGACCAACATGTGTTTGGGAGTGATAGTGGTATTGCAACAAGTCTAAAACTTACCTACGTACCAGAAGAATACTAGATCCAAACATAAAGCTTAAAATACTATAGGAGTATTTTATGATGCTATAGTCACAAAACTGGAAACTTATCAACTTCTTATATCAAGAAGTTCTAGAATCAAATATATAATTAAAATACTATAAGAGTATTCTAGATATTACAAATAAACTTTTGGGAAATTTTAAAAGATCTTTTTTGGTGAGTCTATAATTACTAAGTGGATACGTTAAGGTTATATATAGTTGATATTTTATAGACTTATAATATGTGATTTTCACTCTACTCCCTTTTCCATGTTTGGGTGTGGTTTTAGAGTAGGATCACTTATTCGAAGGTCTGTTTGATCTGGATTATATATAATCGGTATACACTATGTGATTATAGAAAGACCAGAATGGATCATTTTCATAAAAATGTATTTGTAACAAAAATGTTTTATTAATCTCATAGATTCTTTAGACATTCTCATTCTCGTATAAACCACATAGATAAATGTAGCCACTCCAACAACCACCGAAGGAATCAATGAAGATCCAACAATGAATCAATGAGGAGTAAAGAAACTATAGAAACCACCAAGTGCCTTTAACTTATTAAGGGCACCAATGAGAAGTTCGCATGAACTGCCGAAATTTAAACTCTCCATTATAAAGTAATGGGGATCAGTGCCAGAATCGGAAGTAAGACAACATAGGAATTCAATATGCTTACGGAGGAGAAGGACACCATTTAGATACCAGGAGAGAACAAATCATTACCGCCGAGAGTAGAACTTAGAACAGAGGAAAACCATGTGTGATGCATGGGATGTGGTTGAATACCTTTTTCATCACACAAATAACTAATAAATTAATACAACCTAGTGAGTTAGTGATTACACTACTCACATTAGGCATAAGCTTATCGTCTTTTCCCGTTACGACTGATAATAATAAATCGAATCACGAAATCTCAATTGAGAGTGATTATTTCTACACATTCATGAGTCTATTTAATGTAGACACTGTTATGAGTTGTTTTCAAATCATTTCGAAAGTTGGAACATGATATCCAAAAATTCAAGATAACTTAGTTCGGACGATACTCGGTTTGTAACCATTCTAGAAACTTACTTCTACCCCTTTACCAGGACTGCATCATAGGGATGTAGGTCGAAACTTTGAGAACCAGATAACAAAACGAAAATTTTATGTGTATATATAAATGTTTAGAATACATCTAGAGATAACCATCATTTCTCACGAGCTCGTTTTCTCATCGTGTAACAGAATCATGCCTCCGAAGAAACATAACCAAACCTCCGGTAAAACACCAATCCTTCATATAGATTCGGCTACGTTTCAAGCTGCAGTCACAGCAGTCGTAGAAGCTGTCATGGCTCACCTTAATGCTAACAACACAAATGTTAGTGGAAATGTAATCGGAAATCCCGATCGTGGTGTTAACCAATTTCAACAAGTACCTACTTATAAAGACACTCCGGACATCAAGCCTAATATCCTGAAACGAAAGTTCAAGAACGAGAAAGGGAGTTGTTCAACTCAAGGACCTATTGAAGGGCAACAATCTGGGGCAGTCAATACCCCCATCAGCCATGCTATCCTAACACCGACCACACTGTACTTAGGAAACCTCCCACACTGCAGCAAGTGCAACTACCATCATTATGGAGTCTTCTGGGAACTGTATTGCAATAGATGCAGCATGAAGGGGCATACCGCCCGCATTTGTAGGACTCCGGTCGACTTCATCACTTCAACCACCAATCTTGGAATCAGTCTAATATGCCAGCTTTATGGTGAAATAGGACATTTCAAAAGGGACTGTCTAACAGAGAAGAATGACGGGGGTGTAGGAGGAGTTTGACCCCAGAGCATGGGGAGGCATCAAAGAACCCTACTATATTTTTGGTACGCTTCCAAACCCAAATAAATAATTATAATTATGATTACTCTCTCGTTCTAACCAAATCACAACACTCATATAAAACTAGGAACCCTATCAGGTAAGCTATGATGGCTTAGTGTATACATTAGGGTCATTTATAATTAAGATTTGTAGACTTAGAGTGAGTGATTTCACCTCATTTCCTGTTCCTTGTTTGGTTGTGGATTTAGGGCAAGGTCATTCAGTCAACGGTTTTTCCAATCTTAATTATACATGACTTGTATACATCAAGCGATTATAGGGAGACCTAGTAGGGATCATTTCATGAAAGTTCATAATTTCAAATTATCAGAACCCTTGTATTGTACGTACTCGCCAATTTTGAATCAAAAAGGGGTTCACAACAATAATAACATAATAAAACCGAAAGCGCTGAAAACCTATATATAGGATAGTTCATCATCTTAGTAATCATTTCTTCCAGATCGACTTAATGTCTATTTCATTGAGAAGTACCGACATCATCATACGACATGGTTTGGCTTGGTCCTCACCATGAAAAAATTCCTATGCTGTGTAAAGGAACTTTTCCCTTAATCAACTGTCAAACGAAGTTTTTTCAATCTATAATGGCAAACCTATTATGAACCTTTGTATCATATCTCGCTTCGAAACTTTAGAAGTCGCCATGTGAGGGGTACCATGCCCTTCTAGCATACTCAGTAGATAGGAAACTTCAAGTGAAAAGTACCAAAGAAGTCTCAGAAGTCAGTAACCACCTGAAGTATCCCCAATAGATCTCATGAGGTTAATTTATCACTGCTGAGTGTATACGGGAGAGTGGTATATAATTTAGACTCAACAAGATTTAGGATGTGTGATTCCGCCTTATCTCCTGTTCCTTGTCTGGTTGTGGACCTGGGGCAGAGTCACCCATCTGAACGTTTTGTCAAATCTAAATTAAATACGATTTGTATACACTAAGTGATGGTGGATGAGCCAAGTATGAGTCTTATCATGAACTTTAGAGCAAAAGCCCGCAAGCTTACTACAAAAACAACTGGAGATACATGAGTGGGAGTGGTAGCGGATTATAATGGGCTTCATAATCAAGTTACACAAGGCAAAAGGTGGACTTGATCCCATTTTGGGTGATCTTCGATAGATTAGCCAAGTCAGCACACTTCCTGTCATATTAAAGAAACTGGTGAAATAGAGAAGTTAACTAGAATGTGTATCCGAGAGATTAGTTAGACTGCATGGTGTTCTAATATCTGTTATCTCCATTAGAAATAGTAGAATAATCTCCCAGTTCATTCAGTCACTTTAGAAATATCTGGGAACTAGGCTAGACATAAGTATAGCCTACCATCCACAAACCGACAGACAAAATAAGAGAATGATTCAAGCATTTGAAGTCATGCTGAGAGCATATGTAATTGATTTGGTAAAGCATGGGATACCCATTTACCAACTAGTCGAGTCCTTTAACATGCTAGCATTTAAAGTTGCTCCATTAGAAACCTTATATGGTCGCAAGTGTAGATCCTCTCTGTACTGGATTAAAGTAGGTGGCACGCAACTAGCTAGAGGTTCAATTTCCAGACGGCACCTTCGTTGGTCCGGAATTCATTCGAGAAACTACCGAGAAAAGAGTACGAATCAGGAAGCGAAAACAAACTCCCAGATTCAATCAGAAAAGCTACACCAACAATAAGAGAAAATCCTTGGAATTCCAAGTTGTGGACCACACCTTGTAAAGGTCTCACCTGGAAGGGCAGGATACGCTTCGAAAAGCATGGATTACTAAATCCAAGGTACATAGGACCATTCGAGATTCTTGCTAGAATTGGTCCAGTCACTTACAGGCCACGACTACATCGAGAATTCAATAAAATACACCCTACCTTCCACGCCTTAAACTTGAAAAAGTATCTATCTGACGAGACTCTTGTTATCCCACCCGATTAGATCGAGGTAATCGAGAACCTCAACTTTGTGGAAAAATCCGTGGAAATCCTAGACAACAAATTCGTTAGGACTAATCAGATCTATATCCCGTTAATGAGAGTCCACTAAGATGCATAGCAAGGACCTGATTTCACTTAAGAATGGGAGGATCAAACGGAACATGAGTACTCATACCCTTCACCTTCGTCCACGTATATTCCTTAGACTTAATTTCGGGATGAAAATCCGAACAAGAGTCTCCCATTTGAATTCCCTGAGCAAGCTCTCCTCTTCCATGTTGCTGGACCCTTTAATGGGGGGATGGTGTCACAACTCCAAATTTTAGACCTAGCATGCTCTAAACCCTAACCAAGTGCTAGTGAGTATCACATTGCAATTCTTGTTGCATTTTAACATCTATAGCCTTAGGGCTTGTTAAAAGAATTAACAAATAGGTATGGATTGAAAACTTAAACTAAATTGGAGTGTTATAAATGAGCACAACTTGCAAGTCTAAGGGTTTAAAACATAAATAACCCCCATTAATTGAGTTCTCACCAAGAAATCAATGCATTAAATGGAGTTGACACCTAGAATTAACTCCAATTGGGAGTTCAAGGCCAATAATTCTCTTCAAAAGAGTGTTCACGGTTGGAGAATTAATGCATTAAATGTAGTTTACGGCTAGACAATCAATTATCATTATTGTTCACAGTCGAAGAAGTAAACTCCAATTGAGTTCACGGTTTGAATTAATGAGCAAAGGGAGTTCACGGTTTGTATTTGATTCTAAAATGGTGTTTATAGCCTAAGTGTAACCGTAAACCCTTTTAAATACTTCATGCCTTATCTAATTCAACTTTCCAATGAGATAACCTCCGTAAAATTTACACCACCTCATGACTTTTCTTTTATATATAAGGCGCAAATGAAATTCATTTGCACATTCAGTAACGAAAACATCATCCAAACTCTCTCAAATAGCAAACCAATTTCTTTGAATCTTAAGATCAAACAGCTCTAGAAGATCATTCTTCTTTCAAACAGATACAAGTTTAAGTAAGTATTATACATATTATTTAGTGTTTATGAAAACACTTATATTTATGTTATCATAATATTCACACACTATTGTGTGTTTTAAAATCATTAGGATCACTACAACTTTCCTGTATTATATCCCGAAGGTCATCGCTTTCGTCTCGACATTTATTCAAAACCGCACACAAGGTGAGTTCATACCCATATAACTTACCTTTTAAATGATTTTAAGACCTTTTAGGGGGGGGGATACAAGTTAAACACAATTTAATTGTGTTAATAATTGCATGTGATATCAATCACATAAAAGATTTCCTTATGCTTTTAAGGATTACCAAATACTTCCATAATGACTTAAAGTCATGTAAACTCTTTTTAAAGTCACATAAACTTTTTTTTAGAATACCGTTAAACTCTTTTAAATGTTTTTATAACTCTTTAAACTTATAATTGTCAAAATCATGTTCATATATGTATAAGTATAGAAATAAGACTTAAAGGGCTTAGGACTAATGAGTTGCATGATTTCCTTTTCCTTGTTTGGATGTGGGCTTAAGGTGGGGTTATTTGTCCGAAGGCCATTTCCTTCTTAATTATTTGTATTACACATATGGGAATATAAAAGGTTACTTCAGTCGGTATCATTACCTTTGTATCACACTGAGAAAAGGGGTACACCCATGGGAGATCATGCTAATTAGATAGAACGTATAAAATATAATAGGTATAATTTATGAAACAAACGAGAAATCTATTTTCTAGATAAGTATACAAGCTTTAAACTACTTTGTCAAGAAAAGGATATAATTTGATCTTTACTCAAACTAAAATGTGATGGTACGTCTTCAGGACATAGCAATATACTTGCTATGTTACATTCTTGTAACCAGAGTCTCCTAGAGGGAAAGTGGGCATTGTGTGTATAGGTCTATATGAGATTGACAATCCCACATCCCGACTGCTAGCTATAGTCCGACAGACTAACCATGGGGTGAAAAATGTCACATATTCAGTTTCAACACTTAAAAGGTCGTCGTGTCTATTCTTGTCTATTAGCATGGTTACAACTTTATCAACAATGATTTCGTTGGATGATATTTAGGTGGATGAGCATCTGAATTACGTGAGCGGGCGATTGTTATTCTTGACGGGAAATATAAGGCTCTACTTAATAAGGTAGTGAATCTGGTGAAGGTGCAATGACAGCACCAAAAGGGCTCTGAGTGGACATGGGAGCTGGAGGGCGAGATGAGGGAGAACTACCCAGACTTGTTTGCATCAACGGACTTTGAGGACGGAGTCTGATTCAAGTGGGGAGAGTTTTAACATCCAATTTTAGGTTCTAACTCTTTTATCCCTTAATTTGATATTTTTGGTAAATATGGTCCCTTGTACGTTGGGCGTACATTTGGCTATGCTTAGCATACGAGATTGCTTTGACCACGGAGGGTTAACCACGTACTTTGGGTGTATGTGGTGTATGTGGAGCATACGCATGTCTAGATCAAAACCTAAGTTTTAGAGTTTTCACCCTATTTAAACATCATTATGACCTTTGGATACTTACCCTCATCAACCTCCACTATTCATTTCGTCCCATTCAAACCCTAGTTCATCCTTTGAGTGTTGTTGAGCATTGGAAGTGATTTTGTGGTATTTTGGGTGTATTAAAGAAGAAGGAACTTGGAGAACAGGCATCTGTTGAGGCTGAGCTTCTAGATCCAGATTCTTCATCAACTTTAGGAGCTTTTGAAGGTATAAAGTTCTTACCTTGATGATTTATTTGATAGTTAGATTTTAGGGCTTGTTTATGAGCTTTATTTGGTCCCATAGGTTCTGTTTGTGAGTTTGGGTAACTCCAGGAGTTAGAGGTGTTAGATATCAGTCCCTTTGTTCTTATAGGTGCATAAAAATGTCATCTTAATGGTTTATATGAGTCCATGCAAGAATTTGAGTCCTTGATATGAGCTTTGATGGATAAAAATGGATGTTGGGTTCCTTTAAGACATGCTAATGGTTTATGTATTAGAACCCTAAAATGGATGAGATCTGAAAGTCGAACCTTATGACTGAACTTATTAAGCACTTATTGGCTTAAGGAGACAAGCAGCCCGGTATGATGGGCGTACCAAGTGATGCGATGCGTGTATTGGTGGTCAAAGTACGCCAAGCATACACTACATGCGCGGAGCGTCCGCCTCGCTGTGGTCTTTTGGACTTTGGTTGGGCTTTGGACCTCTGGGCCTTAGCTAGGTTTTGGCCTTGGATTGTTGAAGCTTTAGTGGCCTCGGAATTTATTAGTAGACCTTAAGTTGCATGAGTTGGGCCTTTTTGGGCCTAAGGGCCAATTATTGTGTTATTAGGCCAAGTTTGGTTAGGTCTATATTTGGGAGGGTAGAAAGGGATTTTATCTTAGGGGTTTAGATTTGGGATTTAGACCCACAGTTATGGTTTATAACCTATTTCAGATTAGGGTGATTTGTTTGTGTTCAATATGGGATCTTCTGGTTCGGTAGCCAAGCATTTAGTTATTTATTAGCAGACTGACGTGAGTTTTCTCATTTAATCAATAGGTTGAAGGTACTAAGGCCGACCCATTATTTTTTATATAGGGTACTAGCTATATTTGTGATATGTGTATGAAAGGATGGGGTTTGGCCCTTGGAAACTGTATGGAAGACCGGAATTTGGCCATCGGCAGGAAATTACTTGGAAGACTATGGTTTTACCCAAAGCACTAACCTATTTATGTTGGTATGTGGTACTTTGGGGGAACTCATTAAGCTTTCTTTTACAATTTATATTTATGATTTCAGGCGCTTCCGGTTCTAAGGGGAAGGGCCCGACGTGATGGTACAACATTCTCTCCTCGCTATTTTCCGCAGCTTTTGATGTTGTACTCTGATGATTTGACACTGTTATTATTGATGGTTTTAGAACAATGTGATGATTGTAACTCTTGTTTTAAATTGAAAAACTTTATCCTTGTTTTTGGGCTGTTACACGGTCAGTACAAGTTACACTGGTAAAACCTTGTATCAAAGCGATTAAAGACACCTATAAAAGCTTACAGAGACATGATGATAAGGTAATGTTCTGATAACTCTCACAATTTATCTTTAAGTTGTATAATGACAACTCACTTAGGCATCAGAGAGCCATACCAGGGTCCATCGGTATAGCTTTCTAAGATAGTGTTGGTCTCTTCCTTGCAGTGCGTAGTTCGGTGTGCCCATTAGAAACGGTTCTTGTCGACCAGTTACCATGTACCCAGATACCACATAGCAACAATATATATATATATATATATATATATATATATATATATATTATCAAATACAAATATATAACATCGACATCTTTATTGATTTCATATCATATTCATAATACATAATGAGATATAATATGCACGTTTATTAGACATTATAATAATGCATGTTTTATTAAGATTAGATAGGCTTAGAAGATTTCTTTTTTATTATGTATTATTGTAAATGTCGCTTTCACATTTTATGATCATCAACTTCCACCGCCGCCACCTCCGCCTCCTCCACCACTACCACCACCGCCTCCACCACCTCCGCCTCCGCCTTCATTATCGAGCACTGTGTTGGATGACTGTGTATTGGGATAGCTTCCAGATACATCTAGACTCTTTTTACCATTGTAAATTGAATTATTTGATGTTTTGTTGATGTAATTTCCATTGATAGGCCCTCTACTATCTAACCATGTATTGGTCGACCCACTATCATCACCCATCTTTATTGGCATACCTTTAGTGGTTACTCTACCACTATCTGTGGCCTCTCCTCTCAACTTAACTTGGATACCTTGTTGAATATAGTCCCAAACATGACCTCCTTCTCTATGTATTGAATCACGAACACCACATGATACACTTGTTTTTGAGTCACAACCAATCTTGCTAAAGCCCTGGTCGTATCCGAGAGTTATATTCTCCTCCCCAACAATCTTTCTACCACAAACAATATCAGTTGTGAAAATCAATAACCCTACGACAACAACCATTAAAAGCTTAAGATCCATTATATATCTTCTCCGTAATATTCTACTAGTGACTTGAAATAAATCATATAAGATTACTTGTATATATAGGGATCCATATGGGTACTTATTTAATGCGATAGTACATATATAATTATATTTAATAGTTTTTCCGTCTAGAATTTTATATGACAATTAATGTAATGCGAGAGTACATATATAATTATATTTAGTAGTTTTTCGTCTAAAATTTTGTATGACAATTAATATTTCATATCATATTCAACTTATATGATTTGACATAAGTATCATTTTTTTTGTACGTTTATGTTTTACGAAAAAGTATTAAACATGATTTAGTATTTTTGCTTAACTAATGTATACATACCTATAATAAAAATCATACCATTTTTTGTTTCTTCAAAAAGCAAAAATCCTAATGAAGATGGATAAAATAGTAAAGAAAACAAATCATGTTCATCCATGGAAGTAAATTAGTAATTTAGTAAATAGATGTGAAGTATTTTAAAATGAAGTTCATTATGTTATTTTAATGTGACTCCAACTTTTTTAATGTCCAATTAAATGAAAATAAATGTCACTTGTCTTTTCGAGATGAGTAGTTCAACCATATATTTTATTAAGCTAGAGTTTAAGGTCCACCATTCTTCAAACTTAACCCAATATTAATATATCTCAAATTAGAATTAGTCCATTACTAATTTTCCGATAAGCCACATCACAGTGAGCGATCTTGATTCTTAAAGATGAAATGGGACACATAAGTGCATCTTGAAAACTGAAACTACACATTTATCTTATATTCTTCTATCTTGATTCTCAATTGTTTAAATCATTAATGACAAATGGTATGTGCTTCACTTCTTTTCCAGTTTTCTATTATCTATTAGGGTTAGCCGCTCAGGGTTAATTATTTTTCAATTATCCATTGATTACATAATACGGATTTTCAATTGTCAAATATTGAATACTTCTAAGTGGATTTTGCCTTTAAAAATTATGAATTTTGGTTGGATCAAACTTATGGAAGCAGTCAACGAGTCAAGCTGTCAAACATCAGATATTTCCATTAATTCATTACTTCTAGTATTTTGTTTGTCCATTTGAAATTGTCTTTGTGATTTACAAAAAACATATAGAATAAAGAAATTAACTCCGCCACTTATAAAGTTTTTTGTTTATTATTGTCGGTCTGAAGTCCGCATAAAGGATGAAGGTTTATAACATTAAGTATACTAAAGGCCAAAAAGCCCCCATAATTTGGATTTGATTAGAACCCAAAATGATTAAGTCACCTATACTTCTCCAACTTTTTTTTTAACTAATATATAAAAATAATTCAATGGCATCCGTAGATATACTGTTTCTTATCCACTAAGTATGTCTTGCTTTTATGTTTCATCTAAAATACATAAAAAAAAAAATATTTACATGACACATAAATTGGTAATAAGGTAAATACAAAAGTTGGACAACTAGAAGATATAGAAAACAAGTTATTTATTTTACTTATAGTTATCATCTTATGGTTCAGAACAACTTACTTAAGATAATTTGGTAGGTAAACAAATTTTAGTCGAAAACATATTTTTTCATTTTTTTTAGTTTTATAAATGAATATTATTAATATTACAAAAACTTTATAATATTAGAATAAGTTATATATTGCATTCTAACATTTAGATATTTAAGGATATGGTATTTAAACAATTTTTAACATATCCGTCACAAAAACTATTACTTCCAGCTTTTCTGGCCTACAGTCCATTATTGCTGTTTTAATCCAGTAATCCAATATAAGTAAATTTACATTTAATATTATTATTATTATTATTATTATTATTATTATTATTAACAATTAAATTGGTTTTTGTTTGTCAGTTTTAGACCCTACACTTACATTCATCGTTTCTCCTTAAGTTTATGTCAATATGTTTTTGTGGCCCTCCTAATTTGCTTCATTCTATTTTGAATTTTTTTTTAATTGACAGTTTTACAAATTTTTTTTTAATCAATATTTTTTTGATTTCCTTCTCTTTATTGCTTACTCATGAACGTTTTCTGCTTCGTGGTTGATGTTTACACATTCCACGTGTATTGTTGTTCCTAGGTTACTTTAACACTACCTGGGTTAGTCCACCGCCTCAACTACTGGATCTCAACTACGGGATAGCCTTCTACTGCCACCGCTCACCGTCACCTTATTGTATCTCTATCGCCTCTTAAATCCATAAAAGCAACCTCATCGATACTTCCTCAAGATCCCGATTTTCATCTCTTGCTCCAAAAGGTGTCGATTGTTCTCGTCTCTCATACTAACATTAATCCTCTTCTGCTCTACCACCACTGTCTTCGCCCTACAGTCCATTATTGTTGTTTTAATCCAGTAATCCAATATAAGTAAATTTACATTTAATATTAATGATATTATTATTATTATTATTATTATTATTATTATTATTATTATTATTATTATTAACAATTAAATTGGTTTTTGTTTGTCAGTTTTAGACCCTACACTTACATTCATCGTTTCTCCTTAAGTTTATGTCAATATGTTTTTGTGGCCCTCCTAATTTGCTTCATTCTATTTTGAAATTTTTTTTAATTGACAGTTTTACAAATTTTTTTTTAATCAATATTTTTTTGATTTCCTTCTCTTTATTGCTTACTCATGAACGTTTTCTGCTTCGTGGTTGATGTTTACACATTCCACGTGTATTGTTGTTCCTAGGTTACTTTAACACTACCTGGGTTAGTCCACCGCCTCAACTACTGGATCTCAACTACGGGATAGCCTTCTACTGCCACCGCTCACCGTCACCTCATTGTATCTCTATCGCCTCTTAAATCCATAAAAGCAACCTCATCGATACTTCCTCAAGATCCCGATTTTCATCTCTTGCTCCAAAAGGTGTCGATTGTTCTCGTCTCTCATACTAACATTAATCCTCTTCTGCTCTACCACCACTGTCTTCGCCCGTAATCTCCTTCGGTTTCCCGTTGCTTTTCAGAACTATGGTTTTCAATCGCAGCATAGAAGGTAAGCCCTATACTTTGACGACATGTCACTTCTCTTTTATGCATCTATGTCTACATATTAAACCTTCGATTTTGTTTTCATGAATTAACATTCTGCTTTTATTTGACAGTTAGCTTGAAGTATTTGACATGCCTTCTGGTCTTGGCTTCTTTGGCTAGGTTTTGGGGAATATGGGATTCTTAAGAATAGTTGGAACATCGTCAATATTGATGGCCGTCATAGCTACATCAACAGCTCTCGCTCTCAATTCCCTTTCCCCATCTTCATCCTCCTGTTACAATTACAATTTCACCATACCCTTTTTGAATTGGTCCTATTCAATCCCAAGTTGTTTTGACTTCAGTAAAACTCTCACCAAACCTCCTTCATCTGTTCCCATGGACGCTAAACCCACCCTAAAGGTTAGAACTGTTTATCTCAATCCATACAGCTACTTGATTTTGATCTTTTGTGATTGCAATTTATCGTTATATTAAGGTTTAATAGGGCATGCGCATCAGATGTTTGATGAAATGTGTCAGAATGTTTGATGTATATTGTGTTTTTTTTTTAATTTTTTTGTCTAATTGATGTTCAATTATGATTTGTAATGTAATCACTAGGTTGAAGAGGTTATTAACACGATAGACGTAGAGGTTGGTCATTCATGGATATTGCAAAGTATGCGACATTCACATGTTTGGTGAGTACTTTTGAAACCTTTTTTCTATGTCAAGATTACTAACGAGGGTATTATTGTAATATGTGATACAGTCGGCAGATGTGGGTGGTGTCTTTTAAGTTGAACCATAAAATCCAATTTTTTTTTTACAAATAGGCCACCAAATTACTTTTTTCTCACATCCAAATGCAATGAAGTTGTGTGTCTTTGTTTTACTATGATATTTATTTCCAATATCTATCACTCACAATATTAAATTAACGACTGTTGTCTTATTTATTGCAGCTTGGATATGGTTCAGCTTCCATAGAATTTCTATTAGGGTACTTTAACATGTTTATATTGGTATTTCCATATATACCCTTTTAATTTTATCAAGTTGTAAATTCTTATAGGTACCTTGAAGCTCAATTCACTTCCATCTCCGAAGAAGATGTTCAAAAGGAATCAGACTCTCCTCATCTCAAAATCACTAAAGTTGTTGAGAAAGTAAGATCGATATCCTTATTATTAGAAAAACTTATTTTAATTGGATATATAAGTTTCTAAAATTCGTAATTGTATTGTATTTGCGAGGTGTCATTAAGCTAAATAATTATTAAATAAACCAATTTTTGTAATTAAATTTTGTAATTTTTACAGATTCGCCATTTGTCAATGCCCCACTTTGGATCAATTGGCAAACATATTGGAGTCTTGCTTCAGATTTGGTCATATTCTACTAAATGGACTATGATTATTAAACATAATAAGTGGTTAAATAGGCAACACTTGAAATTCGGTCAGATTATCTATTTTGTATTCTTTCTTGTACTTTTGTGATCTTATTGCTACAACTTAATAAACTAATCCCAACCCTTGTGGGATGATTTTTTTCTAGGTTTGGTGCCTGTCACTTCCGCAATAAACAAAAACCCTTCTTTTGATGAACTGGTGATGTAAGTATGCATAACTGAGGTATGGTATTATCCCATTTTCTTTATACATTCAACATAAGTTGATGTATCTTCATTGGGTGAAATATTAGAGAGAGTGTGACTTATGTTGATTAATCTATACAAGCCGTTGATAACATCAACACGGTTAGTCAATTAAATTATATCCTTTTTCAATTCAATTAGGCTTTCTGTTTCCAATTGATTGGATATGTCTTTCTAGGTATTGTTGTCTCTGTCTCACCTCGAAGTCCGGGTTTCTGTCTTTTTACCATCCTTCAAACTAATCGCTTTTTTCTGTTTTTTTTAATCAATGAACCACGATTCATACTCTAATGATCGATCAAATAAAAGGCTGGTTTTATCTACGCTCTTTTTTAATTTTGTTAACTATTATATTCCTTGTGCAACTTTATTGTTTTTTCATTTTACCAAAAAAAAAAGTCGTGAGAACGACTAACAACACATGTTTTCTGTTTTGATCTTTTCTGAATTTATGGCTTTGCATAAAAATTTTGAGCTAGAAGCTTTAACATCAATTTTATAATAACTTTATCAAATATATGCTTTAAGAAATACAAAAAACTAATTACAGGTTGGATCATATATTAGTGTGTTAAAGGAGAACCAAGCCAACAAAGGTATGTTTATTGTTTACATTTTAATATTTTATCATTGGGAAATTATCATAAAAGCCCTTAAGTTTTCCAAAAAGTGACGGTTTTACCCTTGGATGAGTTTTGGGGTCATTAAAGTTGGATACTTTAATTAAACCTATCAAATATCTCATTTAACAAGTTGGACCCTTTGTAGCCGGTTACCATGTGCTGATTTGGCACTTAATTGACATGTTGGCACGGACGTTACTCCGTTACGTCCGTTTACCCACCACCTAATCTCACCCTTTCGCACATATACGTTCACTTTCTCATATTCCTTCAGAAAGTCGACATCATTCATCGCAAAATTTGGGCTTATGGTTTTTGAAGAAGATTAGGTTATTGGAGAGTCGATTTCACTAGGTATGTGTAATTTCTTTGAAGATTGTGCTTTTACAGTTCTTTGTTCTTCAAAGGTTAACGAATAATGAAAATATGTGTTTGTGTTTTTTTCTGGTTGTTATGATGGATTGGGATTCAGAACACGAAGGTAACACAGACCCATTTTTTGGTTTACGCGAGCCTTTCTCTGGTCTTAATGAGACGGATTTTGAACTTCATGGCATCTACATGGATCATGAACCAGACGAAGAGTTCATTACTCCACTGGACAAGTTTAAGGATGCATTTCTTAATGTGTTACTAACTGATGAAAATATTAGAAACTCTAGTTTGACTAATGATGTAAGAGCACAAGTGTATCATCGTGGTGACTTGGAAAGTGATGAAGATGAAGAAGATAAAGAACAGGTGATAAACAACTACAGATTACATGATCCAAAAACAAGATGGGACAAAATGGAACCAAAACTTGGTGACATTTTTGAGAATGTTACACAACTGAAGTTTTGTTTCCAAAACTACGCAGTCCACAATAGGTATCAACTCTATTTTGAGAAGTGTGACATTACAAGAATGCTTATAAGATGTGGCAAAAGAAATGAGGATAATTGTTGCCCTTTTAGACTATATGCCTCATGGATGTTCAATGAAAAATCTATTCAAATCAAGACTTTAGAAGCTAATCATGTTTGTGGTAGGAAGTTCAAACTTGGCTCTATGGTTACTCCTGAATGGATAGGTAGACACTACATAACTAAAATTGCAAATAAACCTAAGGTGAAGCTTAAAGAGATGATTACTGAGATCAGACAAAGGTTTAGGTGTGATGTGTCTATAGGCCAATGTCGTAGGGAAAAGAAATGGGCCAAGGAGCTAATTGAAGGTAAATTGACTGAACATTATGCCAGAATATGGGATTATGCACAAGAGTTGTTAAGATCCAATCCAGGTTCTACATGTAAGGTGTGTGTAACTATCAATCCATATGGGATAAACTATTTTCATAGGTTTTATATTGGTTTCAAAGCTATATGTGAAGGCTGGAAAAGAGGGTGTAGAAGAGTTATTGGTTTGGATGGGTGCTTTCTGAAGGGAGCAGTAAAGGGTGTGTTGTTGACAGCCATAGGTAGAGATGCCAATAATCAGGTCTACCCAATTGCTTGGGTTGTTGTCGATGTTGAGAATAAGGCTAACTGGACATGGTTTCTTGAGCTTCTAAGGGATGATTTAGATCTTGATAGTGGAAGAGGTTTGGTAGTGATATCAGATCAACACAAGGTAAAATTTCACATACTTGTCCTCTACTTAATTGCATAATTATCTTATTACATATGTGTCCTCTATTAAACTAATTAAATGGCTGTCTGGTAGGGTCTGCTTAAATCTGTGAAAGATATTATGCCTCATGTTGAACACATGAATTGTGCTAGGCACATTTATGCCAACTTTAGAAAAGCTTTCACATGTGTGGAGTATAAGAAGTTGTGTTGGGCTTCCTCTATGAGTTGCACAGCAGGTGACTTCAAGAGGCATATGGAAAGCATCAAGAAATTGAGCCCTTCTGCATATGAATACTTGATGTCAAAGCAACCAGAAACATGGTGTAGAGCCTATTTTGGAACAGACTACACATGTGAAGCAGTTGAGAATGGGATCTCAGAGTGCTTCAACTCAATAATATTGGATACTAGGAAAAACTTTTGATCACTATGCTTGAAGAGATACGGATTTATATCATGGACAGTTTTGCTTACATGAATGTGGAAAGTGAAAAGTGGAATTCAAATGTTTGTCCAAAAATTTTGAAAAAAATGAATAGATTTGGGAAAAATATGAGGTACTATTTTATGCTTTCTAAAACTTATCTTAATCATTAATTATTGTTACTAACTAGATACTTGATTGTAGGTTCTGGGGAATATTTCATAGTCAAGGGCATGTATTTGAGGCCAGAAGAGGGTGTGACAGTTATAAGGTGGACTTAGATGATATGACATGTTCATGTAGGTTGTGGCATTTGGCTGCCATCCCTTGTGTGCATGCAAATGCAGCAATTAATTTTATCCATCAAACACCAGATGCATACATCAATGCATACTTCTCTAAAGAGAAATTTAGGTAATGTTACTCAACAAACATTGAACTTGTTAATGGCAGCAATCTTTGGGCCCAAACTGAATACATTAAGCCATTGCCTCCAATGTCTAGGAGGATGCCTGTTAGGCCTGCTACCAAAAGAAAGAGGCATGCCAATGAGAAAAAGAGCAAGTTTTCAACAACAAAAGTGAAGGTTTCAAGAACTACCAGATGTGGTAATTTTTTGGAATATGGTAATAACAAGAGGGTATGAAAGAATGAGAGAAAACAATATGTGCCTCCCCCACCAAAGAAGACAGGAAGGCCAAGAAAACATCCCATCCCCCATGTGTCTACAAGCCCTAATCAACCAAATATCCCAAGTCAACCTTCATGCTCTAACATAGTGAGGAGGAGTCCAAGAAAACATAAACACATTGAGGATGATTCCCAAAAAACATCAGCAACAGCCAGCTTCTAAAAGATTAAGGAGAAATAGTATTGATGTACCAAGGAAGAAGTTGTGCACAAGGAGAGGTGGTGGGAGGATTGGTTCAACAACTATAGGTACTCAAGAGAGTGTGGTTCAACAAGTTCTAGTTGTTGATGAGGGTGAAAATGTGATGGGTGATAATGTGGCTCAAAGTGTGGTTCAACAAGTTCCAATTGTAGAAGAAGGTGTGGTGCAGGAAGAAGGTGTTGTGCAGGAAGTTCCAGTAATTCATATTCAAGATGGTCATATGATGCAAGAAGAAGAAAGTAGTCAAGCAAGTGTGATGGAAGGTAGTGACACTTTTCGGCAAGTAGGATCCAGTATTGGTAGGAAGCTTAAATCAATAAATGATGAAACTGAACAAGGTATTGATGCAATTTTAGAAGGGGTTAACTTCACAAACAAAACAAAGTCCAGTCCACTAAATGGTGACAATGAGGTGGAAGATAATCAGTTTATTGAGTTTACTGAGGGCAAAGAGGATGATATTCTCCCAAAGAAGATACAATTAGTACCTGAAGAAATTGCTGGTATGCTAGAAGCTGGTTATAGCATGGCAGAAATAGAAGCTATGCCAGGGGTACAAGTGGAATTGGATGATTCCCCACCAGTTGAACTGGAAAGACCTATTATCTTTTATTAATTAAGAATTTTTCTAGTGATTCTTGTGACTTAATTATAACTTTTTACACTAGGATGTAAATGATTTCATTGATGGTCATCATTCTGATGATAATGTTGGTTTGGATGGTGGAGTTGAAGGTGTTGGAGATGAAGCTACTGGTGATGGTGGTCTGGATGATGATATTGGTCTGGATGTTGGACCTGATCATGGTGCTGGATATGAAGCTGTTGGTGATGGTGATGAAGAAGGTCCTGGTGGTGGAGATGTTGATGATGGTGATGGGTCTGAAGGTGACGGTGATGAAGAAGGTCATGGTGCTGGAGATGTTGATGATGGTGAGGAAAACTAGGGTGATGATGAAGGACATCAGGTTGTCCCAATGGTTAGGAGGAGAACAAGGAAAACTTCTGAGAGGATTACCAAGATAAAGCTAAGGAAGGGTCTCTATGACAAAGATGGTGGTGGTTCTTCTTCTGTAAAGCCAATCAACTTGGAGTAGTTTATTAGCAAGAAGGGGGATGGGGGTGTAAGGGGAATGGTATAGGTTGCCACTTTTGTAAACTTTGTTTTTTGGCATTTTGATCGTAGCATGCATCCAATTGTTTATTTTCTTACCATTTAGGTTTCCTTTTTTGTGCATCGTTTAGTCATTTTGGTACAAATGGATGGCTGCTACATATTGGTAGTATGTAATTAAACTATATGTAATGGATACACCCCCTTCTATATTATGTTCAATCTTTTAGAATTGTTACCATTCACTAATTATTTCAGAAATATACCATTTTATGCAATGTTATTCAAACTTGCAAATAGACACCAATTGTTACCATTCAAACTTGCAAATACACACCAATTGTTCAGTCTTTTAGAATTGTTACCATTCACCAAAACACTTGTTACCATTCACCAAATGTTACCATTAAACAACTTGTACTACAAATTTATACCAATTACCATTTTAATTCAATCTAAAACAAAATAAACCAAATGTTACCATTCACCAGTTGTTACCATTCAGAAATTTATACCAATTACCAATTGTTAATTCAATATACTTACAAAACAAACCAACTTATACTCTAGTTAACATCCATACATTAGAAACATCCTTACATTATAAATTAACATCCATTAACATCCATACATTAGAAATTAACATCCATTAACATCATACATTAGAAATTAACATCCATACATTGCAATTAGCATCCACACATTACAAATTACAATCCTAACATTACATATACCTAACAAACTATCAAATACCATCAAAATCTCAAAAGCTACATATTTCAAGATCACAATACTGCTCCCTTCAGAAAAGCCACCCTTTACTGCTCCCTTCAGAAATTACCCTTTATTGCCATTAAATCTTGCATAACACTAGAACAAGGATGAAAAATATAGCCCCTAACAAAACAACAACCATCTGCATTAATGTCATCATTTGTCGCTGCTCTGTAATGCGATTTGACTCTGGCATCATACCTTGCTTTTGAATTCCTTCATCATCAACCCATCTGAGAAACCCACAACCTCCTTCTCCCTACATAATTAGGTTGGTGCATAATACCCTTACTGCAATCCTGCTAAAGAAAAGGGAAAATGATTTTTACCTTATAATTAGGGCACCCCCAAAATTTCTTGCCTGGATTCTCTGGTGTGCGTGAAACAAACACATGGCATAAATCTTCACACCAACACTTCACTTCGATCTTCTTCTTGAATCGTGAATGTGAATTCGAGCTTGATTTTGTAGAAGATGTTGGCATTTTGCATGGGATATTGTGGTGTGAGCGGATGCAAGAAATAGGGGGTGGGGAAGGGTTATGTGGGGAGTGTTGGAATAGTGTCCAAGGTCATTAACTATTGGGAATATTTCTAATAATAGCAGGGTCCTTTTGGGTTGCCCTCAAGACCCAAATTGAGTAGAATAAATAAAGGAGAAATTGGTTTATTAATTATTATGGTTAATAATTAATTAGAAACTAATTGGAAATATATTTTGGAAATGTATTATGGGAATTAATTAACAGTTTAATTAATTAAAGGGTTGAATGTTCATTAATCGATAGTTGGTTAATCATGAATTTCCAGAACCCTTCTGGGATTAGGTATATACGAAAATCACTCCATCCCACATGGGAAAGGAGTGCAATTTCGTGTTTATACTCCCATCCCACATGGGAAGGAGTACTAAACCTAAGGAGGCATCCAAAGCTATAAATAGGGCCTTAGGGATTTCATTCCTCCTTGCACCTTGGCTTGAGTATTCGCCAACCCTTCTTCCTTCCCCTCTTAGGGACGATTTCTAACCCCATTGGGTTTCTGAAATTGACCCTTCTCCTAGTTATTTTATTCCACTCTTTGGTGTCATTGGGTGTGATACCATTAGAGGGATTCTGGTTTGGGTCCTTTCATCCAAGCAACTTCATGGAGGTTCAAGATCTCAAGCATGGAGATCAAGGGCATCATAAGAGGTATGTTTTCTTACTTATGTTTTAGTTTTCTAGGGTTGATATAATTAGCATGACACCATAGGATGCATGTACACTTAGGTATATCGTTGTTTCGATTTTTCCGCTGCCTAGTTTTAGAGTGTATTTGATGCGTAGAAAACCCAACAGTGGTATCAGAGCCATTGGTTCATGGTTACTTTCACCCTAGATCCATGTTTTCGGTAAAAACTTGTTTGAAATTGAATGATAGAAGATTAATTGAAAAATTCGTAATGGTTAAAACCCTAGTTGCAGCTCACGAAGTGAGAGCTATGAGCTCACGACGTGAGCTCGGCTGGATTAGGGTTTTCGGATTTTTTCCATTTTTCAAATATGAAACTTTATCAAATATGGATAATTACCAAAATTTTAAAATGTTTTAAATCTAGAAAATAATGGATAAATATTATTTAAATGTGTTTATTTAAATTTGAATATTTATTTGATGATTGATATATATTATTTAAATGTGTTTATTTAAATTTGAATATTTATGGATACATATTATTTAATCTTATTTTAAATTTGAATATTTATTATTTAAATAGTGATTTCAAATATTTAATATTATTTATAAAAGAGATTTATAAATTTGAATATTACCCCCTCCAGATTTATTAATTGTTACATTGCGTCCTCAAAATTAATTAGAATTAATAATAGACAACTAAATATAAAGAGTTTTAAATTTACCCCTTATATTTATATATATTAGAATTGTGTCTACTATATGTATAAGAAAGTTACAACATGCACCCTCGTATGTTTTAAACATTGACATTGTCAGTCTTACCTCGACTAGGCTCACCCGTTCTAATGTAGGGGTTTAAGGAGGTCTCTTTGATTCCTAATGAGGTCAGTTTTTAATATGCTTCGCGCTTACCACCCTCACCGCCCTATTGCATTTTGTGAATGGAGTTACCGAAAGGGTTTGATAGTGATAATGGTCAATCTGAAAGTATTATAAATACAAGTATAAAACAAAATCCCGTTTTAGTAATAGAATGTGAGTTTATATTATCCATGAAAATTGCACATTCTCTTTATATCTATTGGTGGAGCTCGTGTGGTTAACCGGCACATCAATCTAGGATATAGTTGAGAATGATATGGAACTCGCGAATCTCAAGCATAACTTGAGCCGAGGACCATGTGATTTCGTATGGTTAATTCTCAATCTATTTAATGTGAATCTTATGTTATCAATAAAAGTTGCACATTCTCTTTATAACTTGTTGATGGAGTTCGTGTGGTTAACCGGCACGTCAATTTGAGAGTATAGGTAGAGAATGATGTGGAACTCGCGAATCTCAAGCGTAACTTGAGCCGGGGACCATGCGATTTTGTATGGTCGATTCACCATCTATTCAATGATACGCGGCGACCCCGTCATTGAATTCGAGATGAACATAATCCGAGATTAACATGCCATTGATAGTCAATGAATCTCAAAGATCTAGGAATTTCATAGTGATCGTGTAACATCTCGAAATAGCAAGAGTTGAGTTGAAGGACTAAAGGTGTAATTTAGGAAAGAGTGACTCGGTGAGTCCATGGATGGACTCGGCGAGTAGAGTCGCGACTTGGTCGCGTGTTAAATAGCCGACTCGGCGAGTCAATGAGATGGACTCGGCGAGTAGGCGCTGAGTGGAGAAAACCCTAATTCTCGGGGTTGAGCCCTATATAAAGAGCATTATGTTTCCTCCCCAGCCTCTTTATCACCGCTTTGAGTTCTTGAAACCCTAAAATCGTGGAGAAGCACCATTGTTGAGTGGATTGGAGCTTGGATAAGTAATTGTTGGAGAAAGTTTGGAAGTTTGAAGGCGTGGAGCAAGGGGTTTTGCTTGGATTCGAGTTTCCTTGCAGTTTAGGGCACTCTTTGAAGGTAAAATCTCGTTCTTGAGCTGCTATTGTCTTTTCTCTTCATTTTGGGGTTTGGGGGGAAACTTACCTTGGGTTATTTTGGAGTCTAAAGGTTGGATCTGAGGTTGCTACCTCAGATCTGGAATGGAGGAGGGTTAGAATGCAGGAAAGTCCCTGTGTTGAGTGTTGGATGAAGCTATCTTGTCCCAAACCTTAGCCCTAATGTGCAAAATGCATAGATCTCTTTGGATTCACGTAAAGATTGCCACTTTACGTGATGGATGAGTTGTAGGAGGCTAGATCTATGTTTTGGATCATTTGCATGGTCTGGAACGCTTCTGTTTGGATTCAGACCGGTGGTACTCGGCGAGTCACATGGGTGGACTCGACGAGTTGCTTGAAGACGAGCTGAGACTCGACCAGTTGGAAGAACAACTCGGCGAGTTGGATGAAGATGGTCTGGAACTCGACGAGTTGGATGAACAACTCGGCGAGTAGGTTGAAAATAGCCTTAGACTCGACGAGTCTGTTCTTGGACTCAGCGAGTCTTGTCGAAGAGTCCCATTATTTTCTAGTCGAGTCGAAGAATCGGCGAGTCAAGGGATGACTCGGTAAGTTATGTGCGAATGGACTCAGAGTTGTTGGACTCGGCGAGTCTCGGGGTGACTCGGCGAGTTAGGTCGCGGATTGAGTGAAGTTTTGAGTTGGGAACTCGGCGAGTCATAGGGTTGACTCGGCGAGTAGGGTCAGTTAGGGGTTGACTTTGACCCAGTCTTTGACCAAGGGTTGACCAGTGGTTTCCAGGGGTATTTTGGTAATTGTTGGTTATGGTTTTGAGTTCAGTGCATTGGTGGCTGCCCAGTGGTGGAGATCGTATCAGGGATCGGAGCAGTTCGGGTTATCTGTTCAGTCGGCAGTTTCAAGGTGAGTTATCCTCATTATATCTATAGGGTTTAAGGCACCAAGGCCAACCCTTTTATCGGATGGAAATCCGGGTAATTGTCTGTTGTATGATATTACGGGATATGGGCCGGAAGGCATTACATGTTGCGGGCCGGAAGGCAATGCGATATGGACCGGAAGGTCATGGCCTGGAAAGGCGTATGTGCATAATTATTATGTTGGCTGAGTGGTAGGGTGATGTTATGCTAGTGATCGGCTAGGCTGGTATCTTGGTTAGGGTAATGATATGTTATGTGATCTGTTGATCGATTTGCTAACTGTGAACTGCTATATGATTACATGTTATGTGTATGGTCGTCTGGTCTGGAGTGTAACCCGGTATGCACGGTTGTTCTATGTTCTGTCATGATATATATATATATATATATATATATATATATATATATATATATATATATATATATATATATATATATATATATATATATGTATATATATATGCTTTTACGTTGCGGGCCGGAAGGCGATATGTTATGGGCCGGAAGGCATTATGTTATGGGCCGGAAGGCATTACGCAATGGGCCGGAAGGCGATATGTTTGGACCGGAAGGTTGTGGCCTGGAAGGGCGTATATGTGGTTGGTATTTTGGGGGTATCTTACTAAGCTTTCGGGCTTACAGTTGTGATTTTATGTTTTCAGGTTCTCAGGAGTCTGTGGCAAGGCAAAGGCATGATCGTACCGTTCCTCGCGTTGGTGTTTTATGAAATGGACCTGGGAAAATACTCTGTTAAATAATGTATTGAAAACCTTTTTGTAACCACGATATTAAAATGATTTGTTTTTGAAAAGTTTTAATTGTCTCGAAATTTTGGTCGTTACAAGTTGGTATCAGAGCCTTGGTTGAGCGAATTGGAGGAACACTCGTGTGACTGCAGTCTCAAATCGAGGAGGGTTTTAAAAAGAGGAAATAAAATGTCTTTTTAAAATTAAGTAATGGAGGACGCAGAGGTACGATCAGCCGGAGCCAGTAAGTAACCCCAAATTACCATTCATGACAATTGTTATATTGAGCTTTGATAGAACAGCATGCTAGTGTTAGGCTAGGGATCTTCAGGATTTCATGATAATGTTGCCTGTTTTATGATGCCTGCTAGCCTATGGTTTTCCTCTGTTGAGATTTCCAGTGTTCCTCTAGGAGTGAGGATCGAGCGCTTGCTATGAACATTTGTCGCTAGGGTGTTGTGGTAGTACTTCATACAAATATGGGTAGGTGTGGAAGGTAGTATGGGCTCGTACTACTGAAAGAACAGGACCCATACGCGTATCAAGGAAGCCATGACCTCTAGGGTTGGGTTGAGAGTCGGTTCCCAGGATAGTGGGAAGAGTCTAAGGTTTTCTAATATATTTTCAGTATGGAGATTTCGAGGCATGCTGGAAGCGAATCCGGGTCAAGATCGGGTGCAAGAGGAGGAGTTGCGGACGGGTCAGTACCGCCCGAGATTATTGGTCAGATGAGCTCGTGCGAGTTAGATGCGAGGATCCACGAGATCCTGCATGATGAGGTTTTTGCATTGTTCCGGGCTGAGTTGCCGGAGTTGTTTGGGTCGATCAAGACCGCCATGGTTGAGTATTTTGATGAGCGCTATGCGGCTCTCGCGGAGACGGCTGCCGCGGCGGCTACAGTGGCTGTAGCAGCAGTAGGGGGAGGAGCTGATAAGGATTTTCAGTATCGGGACTTCGATAATACGGAGCCTCCCACCTTCGATGGAGTTCAGAACCCGATTGTTGCTATGAGATGGTTATCGGACGTGGAGGGGTGTTTCTTCATGAGTTCATGCCCTGCTGATCAGAGGGTGAGGTGTGCTCTGAACCTGTTGAGGCTCGGGGCAAAGGATTGGTGGAGGTTGACCACGGGGTCATATTTGGATGCGCAGAGGGTTGCGATTTCATGGGATCAGTGCAGAGAGATGTTCAGTACTTGTTATGTTCCGCAGGTAGAGAGGGAGAGGTTGGCTTGGGAGTTCCTCGAGCTGAAGCAGGTTTCAGAGTCGGTGACGGAAATCACCAGAATGTTCACTGAGAGGGCGATGTTCTACCCTGAGTTCGCTTCAGAGCAGGCTCAGATGTCCCGATATCTGAGTATGCTAAAGAGAGACATCAGACAGTTTGTGTCCGCACAGAGGTGTGGGACATTGTTGGAGTTGCAGGAGGCCGCCCGAAGGCGTGAGTTAGAGATTAAGTTGCAGTTATGTGAGCTGAGGCAAGCTCCGGTTCAGTCGGAGCCAGCAACGAAACGGTCTAAGACCGTTGATTCCAGGATGGGGGATCTGAGCAGCCGCACTTGTGGGAAGTGTGGGAGGAGTCACACCGGAATTTGCAGGTCCGGTGGTGCATGCCGCAAGTGCGAAAAGGAGGGACACTATGCGAGGGATTGTCGGCGGTCAGCGCCGATTCGGGATTTGAGGATTTGCTATCATTGTCGTCAGATTGGACGTATGAGGGTCAACTGTCCACAGTTTTCCGCAGGACCGGTGCAGGCTCCAGCACTGGCCACTTTGAGGATTTCAGGAGAAGGTCAGGGTGGAGCGGAGCCCCCAAGGGCTCAGGGTCGTGCTTATTAGCTTGCGGCAGAGGAGGTCAGAGCAGTGTCGGATGCAGCTGCGGGTATGTTTCTTTCTGGATGTCATGTTATCTTGCGATTATTGTGGTGTATTGTTTGTGCTGGTATCTTTGTGTGGTTTTTGATGCGGTATTCGTCGTTTTGCGGGTTGAGGTTCTGGTTATGGATTTGTGATTCGGGTTTTCGTCTTGGTATTCGTTGTTCCTTGAGGGTTTGGCATGCTTATGGATTTGTGCTTCGGGTTTTCGTCTTGGTATCCGTTGTTCCTTGAGGGTTTGGCATGGTTATGGATTGTGTTTCGGGTTTTCATCTTGGTATCCGTTGTTCCCTGAGGTTTGGGTATGGTTATAGTTGGTGTTTTGTGCTTTCGTTGGTTATCATTCGTGAGGGTTATTAGTGGAGATGCGACATTGGGTTGAAGGTCGGGTAGCATCGGCTTTCCGAGGAGTGGTTAGATACAGTTTTAGTTTCTTTCGAGCGGGTTAATCAGTGTTGATGTGAGATCTCATTAAGGTTGTTTATGCTTGTGGGAAGCAGTCCGCGTGTAAGTGTTTCTTTGTACAGGGTTGTTTTGGAAGGTCGGTGATGGCGACCGGTGGTTGTTAATTAGTGCTATAAGTGGGGGAGAGTTGGAGAACTCTCTGGGAGATCGATGAGTATTTTAGAGTGCTTAGCTGTTGGGATTCAGCAGTGTTCTGTTAGCCCAGAGTATAGGCTGATAGAAGCGAGTGTCGGGCATGCGAGGCGGGATACCAACCTAGGGCATTTGATTGTGGAGGCCTGGGAGCATGCCGGGATCGAGTATGTATGATGGAATTAGAGTTCGGAAAACCCTAGAGGGCTAGAACGGTATGCATGGGAGGATTTCTGGGGGCGATATCTTGGAATGATGAATGCTTGTTGAGCGGTCCAGAATGGACTGAAGGCCTGGTAAGACGGCCCAGTCATGCTGAAGACTCTGCAGGTATTGTTAGATCAGTTTGAGGATATGGATTGGGTATGTCGTAGTGTGTTTGCATTAGAAGGTCTGGCCCTGGGTAGTGATCTTGGTGAGTTGAGATAGTGCATGGGCTTGAGAGTCCCTGCGATGAGAGTCAGAGTATGTGTGTTGGATGGATAGCGGATACGCTATGAAAGGGTGGTGTAGCGTTGGGCGAGCACCGTGGCACTTGTCGGAGTGACAATGTGGTCGAGTGGCTTCCTTGGTAAAGGAAGAGAGAGTGAGGTTTAACTCCGAGAAGGGGTGCAAGTTCACGGAAGTGAAAGCGTCAGAGCAGAGTTGTGATTAGAGTGATTCGAGTATGGTTTTTGAGCCACATGTTTGCGGCAGTGGAATAGGAGCTCATCCGGTTTGGGATGCCTGCTGAGGTTGCGAAGGAAATTCCGCAGGTGTAGAGCCAAGAGGCTCAGAAAGGATGCAGGGAGAGAGTCTTGAACTCTCAGTGTGATTCTGATCAGGGTATGGGGGTATGTATTAGTGGTTTATCTTAGGGATGTTTGAGGATATTATCAGTGTATCAAGTTTTCCCAACATGTGGGTGTTAGAGCTAGTCCAGCATGTGTATGCGATTGCAAGGGGAGAACTCGTAAGAGTTGCTCTGAGATTGAGAAGGGGTCTCTCAGTCGTCTCGGAATGGATTGAGTGGGATTCGGATCGGGGATCCGATGGTTCATAGTTTTCTAACCCTTATGGGTAGTGTGATTATTGAGATTTGGGGCAGTAATGTATCTTGGGTAATTCTCGGTTATCGAGTGTGATCATCAGAGGCTACAGTCGGTGCCCGGTTCGAGACGGTGGTCAGGACACCGTAAAGGAAGGGAAAGTGTGTTCGAGTTTCGACGGGTATGCCTTGTGGGACCTGGTCCGATTAAGGTCAGATGGCGTGTTGTGGGAACATCTTTGGAGATGTATTGTTGTAGGCTTCGGGGGCGAAGCCTAATTTAAGTGGGGGAGAATTGTAACATCCCGAAATAGCAAGAATTTAGTTGAAGGACTAAAGGTGTAATTTGGGAAAGAGTGACTCGGCGAGTCCATGGATGGACTTGGCGAGTAGAGTCGCGACTTGGTCACGTGTTAAATAGCCGACTCGGCGAGTCAATGAGATGGACTCGGCGAGTAGGCGCTGAGTGGAGAAAACCCTAAATCTCGGGGTTGAGCCCTATATAAAGAGCATTATGTTTCCTCCCCAGCCTCTTTATCACCCCTTTGAGTTCTTGAAACCCTAAAATCGTGGAGAAGCACCATTGTTGAGTGGATTGGAGCTTGGAGAAGTAATTGTTGGAGAAAGTTTGGAAGTTTGAAGGTGTGGAGCAAGGGGTTTTGCTTGGATTCAAGTTTCCTTGCAGTTTAGGGCACTCTTTGAAGGTAAAATCTCGTTCTTGAGCTGCTATTGTCTTTTCTCTTCATTTTGGGGTTTGGGGGGAAACTTATCTTGGGTTATTTTGGAGTCTAAAGGTTGGATCTGAGGTTGCTACCTCAGATCTGGAATGGAGGAGGGTTAGAATGCAGGAAAGTCCCTGTGTTGAGTGTTGGATGAAGCTATCTTGTCCCAAACCTTAGCCCTAATGTGCAAAATGCATAGATCTCTTTGGATTCACGTAAAGATTGCCACTTTACGTGATGGATGAGTTGTAGGAGGCTAGATCTATGTTTTGGATCAATTGCATGGTCTGGAACGCTTCTGTTTGGATTCAGACCGGTGGTACTCGGCGAGTCACATGGGTGGACTCGACGAGTTGCTTGAAGACGAGCTGAGACTCGACGAGTTGGAAGAACAACTCGGCGAGTTGGATGAAGATGCTTTGGAACTCGATGAGTTGGATGAACAACTCGGCGGGTAGGTTGAAAATAGCCTTAGACTCGGTGAGTCTGTTCTTGGACTCGGCGAGTCTTGTCGAAGAGTCCCAATATTTTCTGGTCGAGTCGAAGAATCGGCGAGTCAAGGGATGACTCGGTGAGTTATGTGCGAATGGACTCAGAGTTGTTGGACTCGGTGAGTCTCGGGGTGACACGGCGAGTTAGGTCGCGGATTGAGTGAAGTTTTGAGTTGGGAACTCGGCGAGTCATAGGGTTGACTCGGCGAGTAGGGTCAGTCAGGGGTTGACTTTGACCCAGTCTTTGACCAAGGGTTGACCAGTGGTTTCCAGGGGTATTTTGGTAATTGTTGGTTATGGTTTTGAGTTCAGTGCATTGGTGGTTGTCCAGTGGTGGAGATCGTATCAGGGATCGGAGCAGTTCGGGTTATCTGTTCAGTCGGCAGTTTCAAGGTGAGTTATCCTCACTATATCTATAGGGTTTGAGGCACCAAGGACGACCCTTTTATTGGATGGAAATCCGGGTAATTGTCTGTTGTATGATATTACGGGATATGGGCCGGAAGGCATTACATGTTGCGGGCCGGAAGGCAATGCGATGTGGACCGGAAGGTCATGGCCTGGAAAGGCGTATGTGCATAATTATTATGTTGGCTGAGTGTTAGGGTGATGTTATGCTAGTGATCGGCTAGGCTGGTATCTTGGTTAGGGTAATGATATGTTATGTGATCTGTTGATCGATTTGCTAACTGTGAACTGCTATATGATTACATGTTATGTGTATGGTCGTCTGGTCTGGAGTGTAACCCGGTATGCACGGTTGTTCTATGTTCTGTCATGATATATATATATATATATATATATATATATATATATATATATATATATGCTTTTACGTTGCGGGCCGGAAGGCGATATGTTATGGGCCGGAAGGCATTATGTTATGGGCCGGAAGGCAATGTGTTATGGGCCGGAAGGCATTACGCAATGGGCTGGAAGGCGATATGTTTGGACCGGAAGGTTGTGGCCTGGAAGGGCGTATATGTGGTTGGTATTTTGGGGGTATCTCACTAAGCTTTCGGGCTTACAGTTTTGATTTTATGTTTTCAGGTTCTCAGGAGTCTGTGGCAAGGCAAAGGCGTGATCGTACCGTTCCTCGCGTTGGTGTTTTATGAAATGGACCTGGGAAAATACTCTGTTAAATAATGTATTGAAAACCTTTTTGTAACCACAATATTAAAATGAGTTGTTTTTGAAAAGTTTTAATTGTCTCGAAATTTTGGTCGTTACAGATCGAAATTGGCAAAGGGCTTGGCCTACCTAAATAACTTTATGGTGTGTTTACGGCATCCCTTTACACATCATGGAGCCAAATATGGATCCTAGCCTTTTAAAATAATTTTATTTAGGGTGATTATTTTCTAAGGATAAGTAAAACAAACTATAATGGAATTTGTTATTGAATGATGTCTATAACCTTATCCACTAAAATCTACCGCTATAAAACCTTTGAAAGGATTAGCTATGAGGATGATCAATCTTGTCAAATTCGTAGTTTAGGAGTAGTTCTCATAAACGAAAGGAAAGATCATGCATTTGTTAAAGCTATTCCTTGGTTACTTCAAACATTGCATTCTATAGTGTTAGAAAGTGCAATTGTCAAATGTACGTTGTAAAATGACATATTGAAGTAAAATGGAATTTCCTTGAGTTAGGAGTTGACTATGGTTAGTCGACTATTTAACATGTACATATGATCAGTTCATTTTGATTTTGATATGAACAACTTGGAATGACCATGAAGGAGTTGTGTAGCATGTTAAAGTTTCCTTTTGGAATTAACATGGCAGTCATAGAAACTTAAACTTCAAACACTCCCATAAATTTACTATCATGAATAGAAGTGTCAAGATGAACACTAATTGCCCATGGTTTAACAGGCGATTAGTGTTGGTATATCTAATCTAGGCCCAGATACCTAGGACAAAGAAAGACTTATTATAAGACATATTCTGATAGTTGCTCGTTTCCATAACAAGAAAAGGACTAAGAAAGCAAACTTGCCCAAATGTATATTTGAGGTGAAAGAACCGAAACATGAAGAAGTTAGATTTGATCATGGATCACGAGCCCGTGCTACTTTCCATTGGATCAAAAGATAACTTGTTCTTTAATGTTTGGTATTCAATCAAATATATGGATTTATAATGCCATCAAAACATTACTTCTAAACTGTTGGATATAGTGTCTAAGTCCATAACTTTATTTGGTATGAACTTGACCCGACCCGGCATGGTCCATTTGGGTTGCATGGCATTGCAATACTTGGATAGACTAAATGAGAGAATATGGCACTTATGATTATTAATATATTATAAGTTCTAATAGATTAATAATAGTGTTATTTAATTAGTATTGATCAAGTATTAATCTAGTCTTAATTTGGTGATCAAAGTGAGACTAATTTAATATATAGGGTTGATTATGACAATCATCAATTCTTTTATGGTGGATTAATGATCCATGGTTTATGGGTTATGGATATAACCACTTGGAGCTCCATGGATAGTCCATGGGAGTTACAAACCCATGGGTCATGAGAAATGAAGAGTCATGACAATTATGGGTCTTCTTAATGAAACCCTAATTGAGACACCACTATAAAAGGGACCCTTTGGCTAGTGAAATCGGACCTAGTAAGGTTACTAAAATGAAGTAAGAAAACTACAACATGGAGAAGGTAATTTGATCATGAATGCCAAGCCCTTGCTACATTCATATGATCAAAAGACAACTCTTGTCAAAATGTTTAGTCTATGGTATTATAATTTAAATTGTTTATACTACGATTCATGAGATAGTTCTGACTTATTTAAATGTGGAGCAGTCTATCATGTTAAAAGAAAGTCATGAAATCTATGAAACTAGTATGGTAACAATAGTTCAAAGTTGATTCAAATATTTGAATAAGGTGTATTATTATGAATGGATCGTCCAGATTAATCACAATATGTACTTATTTAAATACATCCGAAGGTTTGGGTGAAATGTATTTGTGGAATCGTAGTCTTGGATACATAAATGAGAAATGGATTACCAAATATCCAGTTGGATCGAATTTTGGATATCATTTGGCTTTGAGTCTTATGATAAATGCAAATCTTGTTTATCAAGATAGATGATGAATGCATCACTAGGTGATGTGAGTATCTGTTGGAATTTGTTCACTCTAATAGACCGTTCAAATTAACCACGATACATGGTGAGACCAACTTAGTATGAATGTGAGTCTGGAACCTTTCAGGTGTTCAGAGCTCTCATAAAGAGAAGTTAAGAAATAATTGGGCAATAGGATGAGACACTCACAGTGAGAATCTCTGTCCAAACTTTATCGATCATCTAAGTAATTGTGAAAGAGTTTTCCGATCTGTCTCCACCACTGCCACAGGAAGTGTTAGTTGGATAGAGAAACAAATCCATTCATTGATTTTGTACTAAATGGGTCGAATTATGCATACTAACAGTTCATGGATTGTACCATGAATAGTGTTACGAGAAGTCCTTTGGTCTTTTACCAACTAAGTAGGTTCATGAAACACTCTATTGTATGTGAATTGGGATTTAGTCCTCACTACCACATATGTAAGTCTACGATTATGAGGCTTACGCTCGTCGTGAAGCGCTCGACAATCTAGAACTTTTAATAGAGATGTGTTAACTCGTTGGAGAACCCATCAAGCATTTTGGATAATTCTTTAAGAATCCTTATGAGAACAAAGTGTATGTTGCTCAAAGGGCAGTCTTCCAGGTGACGGAGATGATTTCCAAAAGAGCTAGTGGGAGCTACATTGATCTTGATAAGATTCGAGAGTCAACCAACGAAGAGCCTAAAGTTGTACATAGCATTCAATTTGGAATTGAAAGAGCTATTAAGGAAACTGACATATTTCCATTTTCCTTACCTGATAGAAGACATCCTGGACCTAGCTATATAAGATTTTATATTACTGAGGTAAATGAGTCATTGGTAGATAGCAATCAGAGTGTACCAGCTATCGGAAGCTATGGTAGGCCCTAAAGGCTACAACATGGAAGGAGGAATTGAAAAGCAAGATTCAATCCATGTATGTTGTTATTTGGTAGATCTAGCACTTGACCTTAACCCTTAGGTGCAAGTGGATCTTCAAGTAGAGGCAATCATGGATAGTAACAAACACATAATTAAACCAAGATAGGTTTTGAAGGATGTGTAAGCTTAACAAGTTCATTTATGGACCGAAATAAGCATCTTGCAAGATGGATCATTATTTCAATGAGCAAGTTCAAAGTGTATGAATTTCGAGAAATAAAAATGAGCCATACATATGTCAAAGCTAGTGGGAGTAATTGGATTCTTTGTTTCAATGAGAATGTTCAAGGAGTTTGAATTTTGAGAAACATAGATAAGCCATATATATGTCAGTGCTAATGGGAGCACTGTAGTCATCCTTGTATTGTACATAAATAATGTACAATTCATAGGAAATTATATTCTAACATAGCAAGTGTAAAAGCTTGGCATGGTATGAGAATTGTTTCGCTATGATATACATGGGAGATACAGAACACGTACATATATCAAGATGATTCATTTGATTAAGCCAAAGTACGTGGATTGTTGAGGAAACTCAACATGCAGAACTTGGAAAGGTTCGTGCATAATATGGCATAACATTGAGCGATGTTGATGTCCTAAGTTCTACTAGAGTTTATGAGTCGTGTCCCACATCTTTTTCTATGGGTTCGATCATATATTCCATGACATGTACCAGATCTGATGACTCGTATGCCTTAAGCATGACAAGTTGGATTAGATCAATTTGGCAAGAATTAATGAATCAAGATCAAGAACATTCTTAAGTGTCCTTGGAGGACAGAAGAGATGATCTTAATAGTATGGAAGAGATCATTGTAAGAGTTACATCGATACTAAGTTCCGCACTAATAAAGGCAATTCCGTTCGCAGTTGGAATTCATGCTTTTACTGAATGGTGGTATATTAGCTTGAAATAGTACCAGGTAATACACCATAGTGGATTTAACATACTTGGAGTATATTGCAGTTTGTTAAATTACAAAGAAGACTATGTGACTAAAAGAGATTCATTAGTGACATCTTTGTTTAGATTCAATCATTGATGGTCCTTATGAAGTTTCTTGTGACTTTGGGTGAACTTACCTCAAGTATGGATCCCAAGTCACACAAGCTCACATGAAACATACTCAGTAAGTACCAACACATTTGATAGCGAGTCAAATGTAACGACATCATAGTCAATATGTCATATCGAAAGATAATCTTGTCGATCCATTCCATAAGCCGATGTTATTGACCAAGTCTGACAGTCAGGCAAAGTCGAGAGGCATTAGATTTGCAAATGAATTGGCTTAAGCACTCTTAGTTTGGTTTGTTTTAAAACCCGAGAACTTTAAGCGGTATAAGTTTTAATTTGATTTGGCGATTAATAAGTGGTGATCTCAATATTTGATGGATTTCGGTCATTTCAATTAGCTTATCACTGCGTTCTCACTTTTGCATGTTTGGAACCCACTTCCTGAGTATTAATTTACTCAAACGTTCACAGTCGGTCATACTCTTGGAAGTAAGTAGTGATTCAAGACTGTCGTCAGTATTAGTGGATTTTCCATATTGATTGGACATAGCATGGAGATTGCACTAACACTCATGAGTGCTTAATAGAGATTTAAGTATTGGACCAACCCACGCTTAGAGATTACTTCATGGATCTAGTCACGAGTAATTCTAAGACGATAATATCTTCTATTCTTCAAACCTAGATACATGTGGGGTTTTTCTTTATGATTTTGTTATGCATTGGTCTACTCCAACACTAACTGTAACTGGTAGCTATAAAGGGTATGTCCATGTATGACATGATGAAATAGACGAAAACTATGTGGTCGAAGTTTATTCGTTCCTTCTGCCTTAATAGGAGAAGCGGTATCTATGGGCCCCTCGATGATTTGGTGCTGACATCTAAAGTGCTTGGCCGAGCCCTGATTGGAACTAATGTGCTCAATTTAGTAGTCAAATGCAGTCGTCACAAATCTGTATCGGGAAACATAATATTGAATTCTTGAGATCCACCATTATCCATGTCTCGAATTCTTATAGATTTCATAGAACGAAGGGATAGTCGATCACTTATCTAAGGGCTGAATCTTGATTAGATCAAGAGTTCGGTAGTTGCATTGGATGGCTAACTCTCTGTTGATTATTGAGAAGTATATGTCCTCATATAGTTGATGACTTGTCCAAGTGGGAGACTGTTGGAATAGTGTCCAAGGTCATTAACTATTGGGAATATTTCTAATAATAGCAAGGTCCTTTTGGGTTGCCCTCAAGACCCAAATTGAGTAAAATAAATAAAGGAGAAATTGGTTTATTAGTTATTATGGTTAATAATTAATTAGAAACTAATTGGAAATATATTTTGGAAATATATTATGGGAATTAATTAACAGTTTAATTAATTAAATGGTTGAATGTTCATTAATCGATAGTTGGTTAATCAGGAATGTTCCAAAACCCTTATGGGATTAGGGTTGGACAAAAATCACTCCATCCCACATGGGAAAGGAGTGCAATTTCGTGGTTATACTTCCATCCCACATGGGAAGGAGTACTAAACCTAAGGAGGCATCCAAGGCTATAAATAGGGCCTTAGGGATTTCATTCCTCCTTGCACCTTGGCTTGAGTATTCACCAACCCTTCTTCCTTCCCCTCTTAGGGAAGATTTCTAACCCCTTTAGGTTCATGAAATTGACCCTTCTCCTAGTTATTTTATTCCACTCTTTGGTGTCATTGGGTGTGATACCATTAGAGGGATTCTGGTTTGGGTCCTTTCATCCAAGCAACTTCATGGAGGTTCAAGATCTCAAGCATGGAGATCAAGGGCATCATAAGAGGTATGTTTTCTTACTTATGTTTTAGTTTTCTGGGGCAGTCAATACCCCCATCAGCCATGCTATCCCAACACCGACCACACTGTACTTAGGAAACCTCTTGCACTACAGCAAGTGCAACTACCATCATTATGGAGTCTGTTAGGAACTGTATTGCAATAGATGCAACATGAAGGGGCATACCGCCCGCATTTGTAGGACTCTGGTCGAGTTCATCACTTCAACCACCAATGTTGGAATCGGTCTAATATTCCACCTTTGTGGTGACATAGGACATTTCAAGAGGGACTGTCTAACAGAGAAGAATGACTGGGGTGCAGGAGCAGTTTAACCCCAGAGCATGGGGAGGCATCAAAGAACCCTACTATATTTTTGGTACGCTTCCAAACCCCAATAAATAATTATAATTATGATTACTCTCTCGTTCGAACCAAATCACAACACTCATATATGTAACAAAAATGTTTTATTAATCTCATAGATTCTTTAGAGATTCTCATTCTCGTATAAACCACATAGATAGATGTAGCCACTCCAACAACCACCGAAGGAATCAACGAAGATCCAAAAATGATTCGTTAGGAGGATTCCGAGAAAGAAATAGTTGAGGAGTAAAGAAACTATAGAAACCACCAAGTGCCTTTAACTTATTAAGGGCACCAATGAGAAGTTCGCATGAACTGCCGAAATTTAAACTCTCCATTATAAAGTAATGGGGATCAGTGCCAGAATCGGAAGTAAGACAACATAGGAATTCAATATGCTTACGGAGGAGAAGGACACCATTTAGATACCAGGAGAGAACAAATCATTACCGCCGAGAGTAGAACTTAGAACAGAGGAAAACCATGTGTGATGCATGGGATGTGGTTGAATACCTTTTGCATCACACAAATAACTAATAAATTAATACAACCTAGTGAGTTAGTGATTACACTACTCACATTAGGCATAAGCTTATCGTCTTTTCCCGTTACGACTGATAATAATAAATCGAATCACGAAATCTCAATTGAGAGTGATTATTTCTACACATTCATGAGTCTATTTAATGTAGACATTGTTATTAGTTGTTTTCAAATCATTTCGAAAGTTGGAACATGATATCCAAAAATTCAAGATAACTTAGTTCGGACGATACTCGGTTTGTAAACATTCTAGAAACTTACTTCTACCAAGACTGCATCATAGGGATGTAGGTCAAAACTTTGAGAACCAGATAACAAAACGAAAAATTTATGTGTATATATAAATGTTTAGAATACATCTAGAGATAACCATCATTGCTCACGAGCTCATTTTCTCATCGTGTAACAGAATCATGCCTCCAAAGAAACATAACCAAACCTTCGGTAAAACACCAATCCTTCATATAGATTTGGCTACGTTTCAAGCTACAGTCACAGCAGCCGTAGAAGCTGTCATGGCTCACCTTAATGCTAACAACACAAATGTTAGTGGAAATGTAATCGAAAATCCCGATCGTAGTGATAACCAATTTCAACAAATACCTACTTGTAAAGACACTCCGGACATCAAACCTAATATTCTGAAACGAAAGTTCAAGAACGAGAAAGGGAGTTGTTCAACTCAAGGACCTACTGAAGGGCAACAATCTGGGGCAGTCAATACCCCCATCAGCCATGCTATCCCAACACCGACCACACTGTACTTAGGAAACCTCCCACACTGCAGCAAGTGCAACTACCATCATTATGGAGTCTGCTCAGAACTGTATTGCAAGAGGGACTGTCTAACAGAGAAGAATGATGGGGGTGCAGGAGAAGTTTGACCCCAGAGCATGGGGAGGCATCAAAGAACCCTACTATATTTTTGGTACGCTTCCAAACCCCAATAAATAATTATAATTATGATTACTCTCTCATTCTAACCAAATCACAACACTCATATAAAACTAGGAACCCTATCAGGTAAGCTATGATGGCTTAGTGTATACATTAGGGTCATTTATAATTAAGATTTGTAGACTTAGAGTGAGTGATTTCACCTCATTTCCTGTTCCTTGTTAGGTTGTGGATTTAGGGCAAGGTCACTCAGTCAACGGTCTTTCCAATCTTAATTATACATGACTTGTATACATCAAGCGATTATAGGGAGACCTAGTAGGGATCATTTCATGAAAGTTCATAATTTCAAATTATCAGAACCCTTGTATTGTAAGTACTCGCCAATTTTGAATCAAAAAGGGGTTCACAGCAATAATAACATAATAAAACCGAAAGCGCTGAAAACCTATATATAGGATAGTTCATCATCTTAGTAATCATTTCTTCCAGATCGACTTAATGTCTATTTCATCGAGAAGTACCGACATCATCATACGACATGGTTTGGCTTGGTCCTCACCATGAAAAACTTCCTATGCTGTGTAAAGGAACTTTTCCCTTAATCAACCGTCAAACGAAGTTCTTTCAATCTATAATGGAAAACCTATTACGAACCTTTGTATCATCTCTCGCTTCGAAACTTTAGAAGTGCCCATGTGAGGGGTACCATGCCCTTCTAGCATAATCAGTACATAGGAAACTTCAAGTGAAAAGTACCAAAGAAGTCTCAGAAGTCAGTAACCACCTGAAGTATCCCCAATAGATCTCATGAGGTTAATTTATCGCTGCTAAGTGTATACGCGAGAGTGGTATATAATTTAGACTCAACAAGATTTAGGATGTTTTATTCCGCCTTATCTCCTGTTCCTTGTCTGGTTGTGGACCTGGGGCAGAGTCACCCATCCGAACGTTTTGTCAAATCTAAATTATATATGATTTGTAAACACTAAGTGATGGTGGATGAGCCAAGTATGAGTCTTATCATGAACTTTAGAGCAAACTCCCGCAAGCTTACTACAACAACAACCGGAGATACATGAGTGGGAGTGGTAGCGGATTATAATGGGCTTCATAATCAAGTTACACAAGGCAAAAGGTGGACTTGATCCCATTTTGGGTGATCTTCGATAGATTAGCCAAGTCAGCACACTTCCTGCCATATTAAAGAAACTGGCAAAATAGAGAAGTTAACTTGAATGTGTATCCGAGAGATTAGTTAGACTGCACGGTGTTCTAATATCTGTTATCTCCATTAGAAATAGTAGAATAATCTCCCAGTTCATTCAGTCACTTTAGAAATATCTGGGAACTAAGCTAGACATAAGTATAGCCTACCATCCACAAACCGATAGACAGAATAAGAGAATGATTCAAGCATTTGAAGTCATGCTGAGAGAATATGTAATCAATTTGGTAAAGCATGGGAAACCCATTTACCAACTAGTCGAGTCCTTTAGCATGCTAGCATTTAAAGTTGCTCCATTAGAAACCTTCTATGGTCGCAAGTGCAGATCCTCTCTGCACTGGATTAAAGTAGGTGGCACGCAACTAGCTAGAGGTTCAATTTTCAGACAGCACCTTCGTTGGTCCGGAATTCATTCGAGTAACTACCGAGAAAAGAGTACGAATCAAGAAGCGAAAAAAACTCCCAGAGTCAATCAGAAAAGCTACACCAGCAATAAGAGAAAATCCTTGGAATTCCAGGTTGAGGACCACGCCTTGTAAAGGTCTCACCCGGAAGGACAGGATACGCTTCGAAAAGCATGGATTACTAAATCCAAGGTACTTAGGACCATTCGAGATTCTTGCTAGAATTGGTCCAGTCGCTTACAGGCCCCGACTACATCGAGAATTCAATAAAATACACCCTACCTTCCACACCATAAACTTGAAAAAGTATCTATCCGACGAGACTCTTGTTATCCCACCCGATTAGATCGAGGTAATCGAGAACCTCAACTTTGTGGAAAAATCCGTGGAAATCCTAGACAACAAATTCGTTAGGACTAATCAGATCCATATCCCGTTAATGAGAGTCCACTAAGATGCATAGCGAGGACATGATTTCACTTAAGAACGGGAGGATCAAATAGAACATGAGTACTCATACCTTTCACCTTCGTCCACGTATATTCCTTAGACTTAATTTCGGGACGAAAATCCGAACGAGAGTCTCCCATTTGAATTCCCTGAGTAAGCTCTCCTCTTCCATGTTGTTGGACCCTTTAACGGGGGGATGATGTCACAACTCCAAATTTTAGACCTAGCATGCTCTAAACCCTAACCAAGTGCTAGTGAGTATCACATTGCAATTCTTGTTGCATTTTAACATCTATAGCCTTAGGGCTTGTTAAAAGAATTAACAAATAGGTATGGATTGAAAACTTAAACTAAATTGGAGTGTTATAAATGAGCATAACTTGCAAGTCTAAGGGTTTAAAACATAAATAACCCCTATTAATTGAGTTCTCACCAAAAAATCAATGAATTAAATGGAGTTCACACCTAGAATTAACTCCAATTGGGAGTTCACGGCCAATAATTCTCTTCAAAAGAGTGTTCACGGTTGGAGAATTAATGCATTAAATGTAGTTTACGGCTAGACAATCAATTATCATTATTGTCCACGGTCCAAGAAGTAAACCCCAATGGAGTTCACGGTTGAATTAATGAGCAAAGGGAGTTCACGGTTTGTATTTGATTCTAAAATGGTGTTTACGGCCTAAGTGTAACCGTAAACCCTTTTAAATATTTCACGCCTTATCTAATTCAACTTTCCAATGAGATAACCTCCGTAAACTTTACACCACCTCATGAGTTTTCTTTCATATATAAGGCGCAAATGAAATTCATTTGCACATTCGGTAATGAAAACATCATCCAAACTCTCTCAAATAGCAAACCAATTTCTTTGAATCTTAAGATCAAACAGCTCCAGAAGATCGTTCTTCTTTCAAACAGATACAAGTTTAAGTAAGTATTATACATATTATTTAGTGTTTATGAAAACACTTATATTTATGTTATCATAATATTCACACACTATTGTGTGTTTTAAAATCATTAGGATCACGACAACTTTCCTGTATTATATCCCGAAGGTCATCGCTTTCGTCTCGACATTTATTCAAAACCGCACACAAGGTGAGTTCATACCCATATAACTTATCTTTTAAATGATTTTAAGACCTTTTAGGGGGGGATACAATTTGAACACAGTTTAATTGTGTTAATAATTGCATGTGATATCAATCACATAAAAGATTTCCTTATGCTTTTAAGGATTACCAAATACTTCCATAATGACTTAAAGTCATGTAAACTCTTTTTAAAGTCACATAAACTTTTTTTTAGAATACCGTTAAACTCTTTTAAATGTTTTTATAACTCTTTAAACTTATAATTGTCAAAATCATGTTCATATATGTATAAGTATAGAAATAAGACTTAAAGGGCTTAGGACTAATGAGTTGCCAGATTTCCTTTTCCTTGTTTGGATGTGGGCTTAAGGTGGGGTTATTTGTCCGAAGGCCATTTCCTTCTTAATTATTTATATTTCACATGTGGGAATATAAAAGGTTACTTCAGTCGGTATCATTACCTTTGTATCACACTGAGAAAAGGGGTAAACCCATGAGAGATCATGCTAATCAGATAGAATGTATAAATTATAATAGGTATAATTTATGAAACAAACGAGAAATCTATTTTCTAGATAAGTATACAAGCTTTAAACTACTTTGTCAAGAAAAGGATATAATTCGATCTTTACTCAAACTAAAATGTGATGGTACGTCCTCAGGACATAGCAATATACTTGCTATGTTACATTCTTGCAACCAGGGTCTCCTGGAGGGAGATTAGGCATTGTGTGTATAGATCTATATGAGATTGACAATCCCACATCCCGACTGCTAGCTACAGTCCGACAGACTAGCCATGGGGTGAAAAATGTCACATATTTAGTTTCAACACCAGAAGGTCGTCGTGTCTATTCTTGTCTATCAGCATGGTTACAACTTTATCAACAATGATTTCGTTGGATGATATTTAGGTGGATGAGCATCTGAATTACGTGAGCGGGCGATTGCTATTCTCGACGGGAAGTCTAAGACTCTACTTAATAAGGTAGTGAATCTGATGAAGGTGCAATGGCAGCACCAAAAGGGTTCTGAGTGGACATGGGAGCTGGAGGGCGAGATGAGGGAGAACTACCCAGACTTGTTTGCATCAGCGGACTTTGAGGACGGAGTCTAATTTAAGTGGGGAGAGTTTTAACATCCAATTTTAGGTTCTAATTCTTTTATCCCTTAATTTGATATTTTTGGTAAATATGGTCCATTGTACATTGGGCGTACATTTGGATATTCTTAGCATACGAGATTGCTTTGATCACGGAGGGTTAACCACGTACGTTCGATGTATGTGGTATATGTGGGGCATACGCATGTCTGGATCAAACCCTAAGTTTTAGGGTTTTCACCCTATTTAAACATCATTATGACCTTTGGACACTTACCCTCATCAATCTCCACTGTTCATTTCGTCCCATTCAAACCCTAGTTCATCCTTTGAGTGTTTTTTAGCATTGGAAGTGATTTTGTGGCATTTTGGGTGTATTAAAGAAGAAGGAACTTGGAGACTAGGCATCTTTTGAGGCTAAACTTCTAGATCCAGATTCTTCATCAACTTTAGGAGCTTTTGAAGGTATAAAGTTCTTACCTTGATGATTTATTTGATAGTTAGATTTTAGGGCTTGTTTATGAGCTTTATTTTGTCCCATGGGTTCTCTTTGTGAGTTTGGGTAACTCCAGGCGTTAGAGGCGTTAGATCTCAGTCCCTTTGTTTTTATAGGTGCATAAAAATGTCATCTTGATGGTTTATATGAGTCCATGCAAGAATTTGAGTCCTTGATATGAGCTTTGATGGATAAAAATGGATGTTGGGTTCCTTTAAGACATGCTAAGGGTTAAAGTTGCCAACTTTATATATTAGAACCCTAAAATGGATGAGATCTGAAAGTTGAACCTTATGACTGAACGTATTAAGCACTTATTGGCTTAAGGAGGCAAGCAACCCAGTATGATGGGCGTACCAAGTGATACAATGCGTGTATTGGTGGTCAAAGTACGCCAAGCGTACACCGCATGCGTGGAGCGTCCGCCTCGCTGTGGGCTTTTGGACTTTGGTTGGGCTTTGGACCTCTGGGCCTTAGCTAGGTTTTGGCCTTGGATTGTTGAAGCTTTAGTGGCCTCGGAATTTATTAGTAGACCTTAAGTTGCATGAGTTGGGCCTTTTGGGCCTAAGGGCCAATTATTGTGTTATTGGGCCAAGTTTGGTTAGGTCTATATTTGGGAGGGTAGAATGGGCTTTTAGCTTAGGGGTTTGGATTTGGGATTTAGGCCCACAGTTATGGTTTATAACCTATTTCAGATTAGGGTGATTTGTTTGTGTTCAATGTGGGATCTTCTGGTTCGGTAGCCAAGCATTTAGTTATTTATTAGTAGATTGAGGTGAGTTTTCTCATTTAATCAATAGGTTGAAGGTACCAAGGCTGACCCATTATTTTTGATATAGGGTACTAGCTATATTTGTGATATGTGTATGAAAGGATGGGGTTTGGCCCTTGGAAACTGTATGGAAGACCGGAATTTGGCCATCGGCAGGAAATTACTTGGAAGACTATGGTTTGGCCCAAAGCACTAACCTATTTGTGTTGGTATGTGGTACTTTGGGGGAACTCATTAAGCTTTCTCTTACAATTTATATTTATGATTTCAGGCGCTTCCGGTTCTAAGGGGAAGGGCCCGACGTGATGGTACAACATTCTCTCCTTGCTATTTTCCACAGCTTTTGATGTTGTACTCTGATGATTTGACACTGTTATTATTGATGGTTTTAGAACAATGTGATGATTGTAACTCTTGTTTTAAATTGAAAAAATTTATCCTTGTTTTTGGGCTGTTACACGGTCAGTACAAGTTAACCTGGTAAAACCTTGTATCAAAGTGATTAAAGACACCTATAAAAGCTTACAGAGACATGATGATAAGGTAATGTTCTGATAACTCTCACAATTTATCTTTAAGTTGTATAATGACAACTAACTTAGGTATCAGAGAGCCATACCAGGGTCCATGGGTATAGCTTTCTAAGATAGTGTTGGTCTCTACCCTGCAGTATGTAGTTCGGTGTGCCCATTAGAAACGATTCTTGTCGACCAGTTACCATGTACCCATATACCACATAGCAACAATATATATATATATATATATATATATATATATATATATATATATATATATATATATATATATATTATCAGATACAAATATATAACATCGACATCTTTATTGATTTCATATCATATTCATAATACATAATGAGATATAATATGCACGTTTATTAGACATTATAATAATGCATGTTTTATTAAGATTAGATAGGCTTAGAAGATTTCTTTTTTATTATATATTATTGTAAATGTCGCTTTCACATTTTATGATCATCAACGTCCACCGCCGCCACCTCCGCCTCCTCCACCACCGCCTCCACCACCTCCGCCTCCGCCTTCATTATCGAGGACTCCGTTGGATGACTGTGTATTGGGATAGCTTCCAGATATAGCTAGATTCTTTTTACCATTGTAGATTGAATTATTTGATGTTTTGTTGACGTAAGTTCCATTGATAGGCCCTCTACTATCTAACCATGTATTGGTCGACCCACTATCATCACCCATCTTTATTGGCATACCTTTAGTGGTTACTCTACCACTATCTTTGGCCTCTCCTCTCAACTTAACTTGGATACCTTGTTGAATATAGTCCCAAACATGACCTCCTTCTCTATGTATTGAATCACGAGCACCACATGATACACTTGTTTTTGAGTCACAACCAATCTTGCTAAAGCCCTGGTCGTATCCGAGAGTTATATTCTCGTCCCCAACAATCTTTCTACCACAGACAATATCAGTTGTGAAAATCAATAACCCTATGACAACAACCATTAAAAGCTTAAGATCCATTGTATATCTTCTCCTTAACATTCTACTAGTGACTTGAAATAAATCATATAAGATTACTTGTATATATAGGGATTCATATGTGTACTTATTTAATGCGATAGTACATATATAATTATATTTAATAGTTTTTCCGTCTAGAATTTTATATGACAATTAATGTAATGCGAGAGTACATATATAATTATATTTAGTAGTTTTTCGTCTAAAATTTTGTATGACAATTAATATTTCATATCATATTCAACTTATATGATTTAACATAAGTATCATTTTTTTTGTTCGTTTATGTTTTACGAAAAAGTATTAAACATGATTTAGTATTTTTGCTTAACTAATGTATACAAACCTATAATAAAAATCATACTATTTTTTGTTTCTTCAAAAAGCAAAAATCCTAATGAAGGTGGATAAAATAGTAAAGAAAACAACTCATGTTCATCCATGGAAGTAACTTAGTAATTTAGTAAATAGCTTATTGATGTGAAGTATTTTAAAATGAAGATCATTATGTTATTTTAATGTGACTCCAACTTTTTAATGTCCAATTAAATGAAAATAAATGTCACTTGTCTTTTCGAGATGAGTAGTTCAACCATATATTTTATTAAGCTAGAGTTTAAGGTCCACCATTCTTCAAACTTAACCCAATATTAATATATCTCAAATTAGAATTAGTCCATTACTAATTTTCCGATAAGACACATCACAGTGAGTGATCTTTATTCTTAAAGATGAAATGTGACACATAAGGGCATCTTAAAAACTGAAACTACACATTTATCTCACATTCTTCTATCTTGATTCTCAATTGTTTAAATCGTCAATGATAAATGGTGTGTGCTTCACTTCTTTTCCAGTTTTCTATTATATATTAGGGTTAGCCGGTCAGGGTTAATTATTTTCAATTATCCATTGATTACATAATACGAATTTTCAATTGTCAAATATTAAATACTTCTATGTGGATTTTGCCTTTAAAAATTATGAATTTGGGTTGGATCGAACTTATGGAAGCAGTCAACGAGTCAAGCTGTCAAACATCAGATACTTCCATTAATTCATTACTTCTAGTATTATGTTTGTCCATTTGAAATTGTCTTGGTGATTTACAAAAAACATATAGAATAAAGAAATTAACTCCGCCACTTATAAAGTTTTTTGCTTATTATTGTCGGTCCGAAGTCCGCATAAAAGATGAAGGTTTATAACATTAAGTATCCTAAAGGCCAAAAAGCCCCCATAATTTGGATTTGATTAGAACCCAAAATGATTAAGTCACCTATACTTCTCCAACTTTTTTTTAACTAATATATAAAAATAATTCAATTACGTTTGTAGATATACTATTTCTTATCCACCAAGTATGTCTTGCTTTTATGTTTCATCTAAAATACATAATATATATATATATATATATATATATATATATATATATATATATATATATATATATATATATATATATATATATATATATAAAAGTTGAATTGAGAAAAATTAAAAATGTTGAGAAAGAAATATACATGTCTTTTCCAACAAAAACTTGTTTCCTTAAACTATGTAAATCATTACCTTAATATATACATAAATATAGTTTTTTTTTCGTTTTTTTAATTTTTAAGGAGCTATTTTTATCGAAAATGATTTTAAATACCTCAAATTTATAATTTTTTATTCTCTATAAATAGACATCGATATTGATATAGTTTTAAAATAAAATATATATTTTTTATGCTTTCAGCTCTTGTTATTCATAAGTAAATAAAAATGCATCAGATTTTTAGTACCGTACATTCATTATTTATTTATGAATAAAAAATATAATTAATTTTTTTTAGAGTTTAAATATCATTCATACATAAATATAACATATATAAACTCTTTATAGTTTATATCAACTATCGTCACATGTTATAATTGCATATGAATAAAACGTGTATTAGTCTTCCTCACAAGTTATATTCATATATGAAAAACATATTTATCATAATTTTATTACAGTTCATTTTGTTATTTATATATGAATAAGTAGTTTAAAATTTTAAACACATCGTCTTTTATTAACATACTACTTATTCATATTCGAATAACAAATGAACTATAACAAAAATCTAATAAATTTTTTATTTATATATGAATATAACATATGACGACCATTAATACATATTTTATTCATATATAAATATAACGTGTGACGAAAGATGATGTAAAAAATATATTTTAGTATTATGCATTATATTTATATAAGAATGATACTTAAATTGTAAAAAAAAGTTAAACAAATCATATATAATATATATATATATATATATATATATATATATATATATATATATATATATATATATATATATATATATATATATATATATATATATATATATATATAATTGGTGTATGATAGTTGTATGCGTCGTATTGTCATATGATAATTAAATTTGTTGTGTATTTGAAATAAGTAAGGAACCTATGATATGACAACACTACCGATATAATAACAAGTCGGTACAAAGTACATTCAACCATTATTAATGAAAAATATAGACCTTTACAATGGAACCAAATGGACCATATTATAACAAAAAAAAAATTCAGTTTTTTAGACTATGTTTTTTATCGCTACAAAAATCGAATATACTGATGTTCCTTGATTTTTCTTCCTCTTTCCATAGAGATATATATTGATATATAAAAAATGATTTTTTTTTCTAAAAAACTCACTTCATTTTATTTGTTTTTTATCAAGAATAATTTATAAATATATCAAAATTCATATTTTTTTATTATTTTTTAAACATCGATTCATATTGATGTTAAAAAAATATCGAAATTTCAGTTCAGATTCACAGTATGAATATGCTTAGATTCATGGTGTAAATAATAGTTAAGTGAGATTCATATTGCAAATTCTAAAAACTAAATTATATACAGTTCAGATTCACAATGTGAGTAATCCATTTATTGATTTTACAAAACTAATTTACGAGTAATCAACACGTTAAAATATTATAAAACGAGATGGAAATATATTTCAATTCTTATGTAAATTTCTTTTAATTTGTGAATGATCAAAGAGCTGAAATATTAAGTCAGATTCTCATTGTGAATGTTAAAATTGAAATATTTAGAGTTTAGATTCGCAATGTGAATCTTAATTGATCAATGTTTTGCTTGGAATATCTTTCTCATTCTTCTTTTTCAAGAAAAACATTTTGATTGTAGGTTAGTGATGAATTGTCATCAAGTTTCTATGGTTGAATGGTGTTCAATAAAGAAAGAAGATTCAGAAAACGGATATAGATTTTTTTTTTTGTTTGAGCAAAATTGATGAATGTTGGTTTTTTCTTTTGATTTAAACGTATATTTATGTAACATTTTTATTTATATATTCAACCACTCAATGTTCTTATTTATTTGATTGTAGTTTTTTTATTTTGATTATATTTATTTTCTAAAATTTTTTTGTTGGGTTATCCTACACAACATATTTACAAAGACAATATTTAAAAGATAACATAATTTTTAACATTTGATATGTAATTATGATGACTTATCATGATATGTTTTTAATATGAAAGTAATTTATCTATATTACAATGACAAGAGTTAAATATGACATTTACGAAAATATATATTATATATGATTTGTTTAACATATATGTAACACCCAAAGTTCGGAAAGCCAAGAAAAGAAAGAAAACCCCAATTTTAAGGAGAGACTCGGCGAGTCCGAGCGGGATCCGGGTCGAGGAGTAAGCGACCGACTCGGCGAGTCGGCCAATGTGATTCAGCGAGTCTGGTCTGAACAAGGAAAAGCCCTAATCCCGGGAGTTGTATCCTATTTAAAGGGTGTTATGTCCCTCCCTCAGCCCCCATATCACCCTAAAGAATCTGTAAACCCTTGATTTCGTGAGAGCTTCCATCAATTGAGAGAAATAGCTTGGAGAAAGGAAACTTTGGGAAAGGAACTTGAAGATCAAGAAGGTTGCTTCACAGGAGGAGGTGTAGATCCAAGATCTATTTCAGTTTTGTTCATCTTGGAGGTAACAAGCTGCTATTTTCCCTCCTTTACACCTAGATCTCTGTGTGTGTGTGTGTTTTGGGCATTCTTGGCTTAAGAGTAACCATTCAAGCTAGGGGTTCAGATCTGAGGTTGCTACCTCAGATCCATGCTTATGTTGGTCTAAAATCCCGTAAAGTATCAGCTCTTGGTTTGTTGGGGGAGCATGGTTGTCATAAACCCTAGTTTATGGTGTATTTTGCCTAGATCTCCTTCTCTACACGTAAAGTTTCAAACTACAGTTTGGAGTCCATGCATGACTCAAAAGCCCTCTACATGTAAAGGGATTTGAATGAACACGGCGAGTCCTTTGAGTGGACTCGGCGAGTAGCATGAAGATGTGGAGCAACTCGACGAGTGGGATGAACAACTCGTCGAGTCAGGTGAAGATTGCCTGGTACTCGGCGAGTCTGTTCTTGGACTCGGCGAGTCAGGTTGCGAAACCCCAAACCCTTCAAGTTGAGACTCGAATCAGTGAGTCGGGTGGAGACTCGGTGAGTTGGACAGGTCAGGACTCAGAAATCGGTAGACTCGGTGAGTCATGGACTGACTCGGCGAGTCGAGACGCGAATGGAAGAAATCTGAACATTTTGAACTCGACGAGTCAGTATGGTGACTCGGCGAGTACGGTTGACCTGGAAGGTTGACTTTCACCAGGGTTGACTTGGTTGTCTTCCGAGGGTCGGTTAGACTCAGTATTGCTTTGATATTGGTAGTTCGGGGAGCAAGGGGAGCAGGAGTTCAGTGAGTTGCCGGGCAGCAACTAGTGAGATCATCAGCAAGTTCAGTCAGTGCAGGTGAGTTTCCCTTTGTGTGAATGGGTCTAAGGCCACAATGCCGGCCCATGTAGTTATAAGTAGAAGACCTGGGGGTTAGCCCTAGGCACAGTATGCTAGTATGATATTCAGGATGAGGTCCAGTATTAGCGGGCGGGTGCCCAAGGATTCGTTTATATGCTAGATTATACGTGTTGTCTGTGTGATACATGTATGTGCCTGGTACGGAGGTGAGTGTGGGCGAGGTCTCGTATCTCACCAATAGCAGAGTGTGGATGGGGTTCCATATCTCATTAGTAGCAGAACAAGGGCGAGGCCCATACCTCACTACCATTAGGAGCGTGGACGGGGTTCCATGACTCATCTGTAGCAGGATATGAGCGAGGCCCAGGATAGGTGAGGCCTTAGGACAGAACCAGTTGCATGTGTTTAGTTATGTGTTGTGAAATGCTTATGTGTTATTATTTGTTGGTGGGCGAGGCCCTATGACAGGCGAGGCCTAAGTAAAACAGATCTGTATCCGAGCATGGCTCGAAGCCAGGCGGGGCCTGGAGAGGTGGGGTCGTTGTAGCGGGCGAGGCCCAAGGTAGCGGGCATGGCCCAGTATGTCCAGTATGTGGTTATGCATGGTATGTGGTAAGGTGGGGAACTCACTAAGCTTCGTGCTTACGGTTTTCAGTTTTGGTTTCAGGTACTTCCGGTAGCGGAGGGAAGAGCTCGGGGTGATCGCATGGCACACACCATACATTAGACAACCTGGGAATGTTTACTCTGATAATGAACATGTGTTTTGAAAACTTATACTCATATTATGTTTTGGAATGATGACTTTGCTTTAAGTAATATTGTATTAAAAGAAATTTTTGGTCTTAAATTTTGGGTCGTTACAAGTTGGTATCAGAGCCTTGGTTTGAGGGATTCGTACATGCCCTCGGGTGTATCTGAACTCAAACTGAGGAATTGGTATGGGAGTTTTCAAAACGAAAAGACAGTTTTGTAAAAAGAGATTTTTGAGAAAGAAAACGGTTTTAGAAAAGTAAAAAGAATTCAGAAAGAAAAGAACTTTGAAAAGAGAAAAGAGTTGTGGTGCATGCAATCAACCGAGCTCAAGTAAGTACCCCAAAATACCCATACAAGTCTATGTTTTGAATACCAGTTAATAGACTAGCATGCTAGATTAGGATTTAGGACTGAGGATCTAGGGATGATGCCTTATGTGCCTATTATATGTGCTTTTGATCTGCATGATAGTGCTGAATAGATAGTAGTAGGATAGCCTGTTTAAGTTATGCCTGAGTTTATGAGTTGTGTTGCATGCTAGTTCGGATTCTTGCTATGTGGATATGATTGCTTGGGTATGTTATGGTTAGATTTTCCCTTTATCTGAATGTTGCTTGCTTTGTGCATAGTGGGATTCTGAGTGATGCGAGTTAGCCATTAGGTGGATACGGTACATCACATGTGATCAGGGTTGAATAATCTCAAAGTGTTGGATTTGGTCCTATTGCGCAGCTCTTGTTTGAGTCCAACCATTGTAGGAACAACTCCTATACTTGAAGGATTATCTGAGCCTCGTCACATGTGATGGTATCCAGGTGATGGCTAATTGGCATCACAAGGAGACCTTCAACAGCTGAGGGCTAGTTTGAGTTGAGTCAGAGGTTTCCCTAGGGTAAGCCTAGGATGAGGTAGTGCTGGGAGCAGTAGAAGTAGAAAAGGGACCTGGTGGAGTCAAAGCAGTTCTTGAGGAAAGTACGGATAGATGTGGAAGGTAGTATAGGCCCATACTACTGAAAGCAGAGGATCCGTACTCGATTCGGGAAAGGCCGAGACAAGACCGGGAACCTGGTAGTGAGTATGTTTGGTCTCGCAGCAGTGAGGAGTATTCTGATAATGGTTATGTTATATGAGTATGGTGACATTGCGAGAGGGACCAGCGGGCGGATCAGGCGCCGAAGAGGGATTGGGCTCGGGTTCGGGGGCCAAGCAGCTCGAGGAGCGGATGAGAGAGTTGATATCAGCCGAGGTTACACGCAATATTATAGCTCAGACTCTTGTGGTCTTTGGCACGGTCAAGGAGGGTATATTGGAGATTTTGGATGAGAGGCTAGGAGCCTTCCGTACTGAGATGATGGCTTTGTTGGGAGCGCGTACCTTGACATTTCGGGAGTTTAGGGCTTGTGGGGTACCAGATTATCATGGGGCTAGGGACCCCATCGCTAGCAGCAGATGGTTGGCTGATGTTGCCAATGCGTTCCGTACGAGCCGGTGTCCTGAGGAGGACAAGGTCAGACTCGCTTCCTGTCTTCTGAAGGACAGAGCGAGGGATTGGTGGGAAGAGATTGGTCATGCTTTGGGTGATGATGCCGCATTGGACACGATGACTTGGAGCGATTTCTCAGCTAGGTTCAGGGTGGAGTTTTCGTCGATTATTGAGGTGCAGCAGTTGGCCCGGGAGTTTCAGAATTTAATGCAGACCACTGAGACTGTGGCGGAGATCACCACCAAGTTCAGGGAGAGGGCCCTTCTTGTTCCGCAGTATGTTGCGAGTGAGGAGATAAAGAAGGCCCGATATCACGAGATGCTGAGGGATGACATCAGGGAGCTCGTGAGCAGGTCCGGTTGTAAGACGTTGGAAGATATGATTTCTCGGGCTAGGGAGAAGGAAATTGATTTGGAGCAGATCCGGAAAAGGAAGCCGGATGAGGTTCAGGTAGCCACAAGTTCGGGCAAAAGGCCCAAGGGATCGAATTCGAGATCGAGGGATTATCAGGACCGCAATCGATACGGAAAGTATGGCAGGGCGCACGGGGGCGCGTGCAGGAGTGGTAGTGGTGGTGAGTCTGGCTGCTTCAGGTGCGGTCGGACTGGTCATTTTAGCAGAGATTGTACTGTTACCATCACTCAGGGATCAGACTTGATATGTTTTCACTGCAATCAGCGGGGCCACAAGAAGGCCCAGAGCCCTAGTTTGTTTTTCAGCAGGACAGGTGATGGCACCTGCCCCTGCAACCTTGAGGATCACAGACGGCCGCCAGGGTCGTGCAGAGGCGCCTGCGGTAGGAGGCAGGGCTTTTCAGATGGCTACATTGGAGACGCGAGCAGTGTCGGACGTTGCAGGTATGCGATTTCCATTTTCAGTTCTTCTGTTTGAGCATGATGTTATATTGTTATGGTTCTGCATCATTATCTGTATGAGTATTTTATTTTTGAGCGGGTTGATTGTGATCGAGTTATATGCCATCTGCATACCTTGGATATTGGGTGAGTAGTAGTCAGTGGCAGAAGCAGCATGTAGAGCATGGAAGAGTGGCGGGAGAGCCTCGGATTTTTTCAGCAGCAGTCAGTGGTGGAAAGTGATGTAAGACTACGGGGTGGCCATAGCATTCACTAGCAGTCAGTGGTGGGAAGTGTTGTCAGACTACGGGGCAGCCGTAGCATTCCATAGTAACTTCGTTGGCGGGGTCGGGGCGAGGCCCTTATCTCCTAGCATTCAGATAGGGATCGGGAATGGGTGAGAATGGTAAGGAGTTACATGTATAGACCTTGAGAGGTGAGACCTTGGGAGAGGCCGCTCTAGGATATAGTCGGGTGAGACCCGTGGACGAGGCCTGTATGAGAATAGCAGTATAGGTGAGACCTAGAGTAGGGTTGCTTGGTAGTATGGTTGGGTGAGACCCGTGGGCGAGGCCCATGAGTTTTAGCAGCACAGGTGGGACTTGGTAAGGATCTTAGTGTCTAGATAAGGGGATCGGGGATCCCAGGAAATTGTAGTGCCAGCATAGTAGAATAGATTGAGCAGCATAGGTGGCGGAAGTTTCTTCGAATGACGCTGGGAGCGACTAGTGGTTGTGTTGAGTCAGCGATCGGTGAGAGCCGGTAATGCAGATATTGATAGGTTGGTGGGGACCAGGGTGGTCTTAGTTCATCCGGAAGCCAACTATGGAATAGCAGAATTTTCGGTCAGTAGCGGTGCGAGTATTCAGGGCATGGTAGGATTCAGTCAGTTGATCGTGGGGTGCGCGACACCAAATGGTAGTAGAAAGAATGCCCAGTGGATACTGACGACGATGACCTGTACGGGGAGTAGCGGTAGTAATAGATTGGGTGAGGAAAGGGTCTTCACAGTGGCAGAGGGAATAGATAGTTATGGAGCATTGCCTTGGGGAGGCAAGGAAACCGCGCAAGGAAGAAGGGGTGAACCCCTATGGGGTCAGTGTAGTATTTGGAGATTACCAGAAAGATTGTCGGTTGAGTAAGTTGTGATTCCAGGATGTTCAGGGTTAGGATGCACCCGAGATTATTATCTGTAAGGACTGACATTAGTCTGAATGACTGAGCGGAAGGCCAGCAAAGGTAGGCAGCTGGTGTTAGCATGAATGGTGGGGTATTGGAGGCAGATCGCAGGCGGTGAATCATAGCAAACTTCGAGGACGAAGTTTAGTTTAAGTGGGGGAGAGTTGTAACACCCAAAGTTTGGAAAGCCAAGAAAAGAAAGAAAACCCCAATTTTAAGGGGAGACTCAGCGAGTCCAAGGAGGGACTCAGCGAGTCCGAGCGGGATCCGGGTCGAGGAGTAAGCGACCGACTCGGCGAGTTGGCCAAGGTGACTCGGCGAGTCTAGTCTGAACGAGGAAAAACCCTAATCCCGGGAGTTGTATCCTATTTAAAGGGTGTTATGTCCCTCCCTCATCCCCCATATCACCCTAGAGAATTTGTAAACCCTTGATTTCTTGAGAGCTTCCATCAATTAAGAGAAATAGCTTGGAGGAAGTAAACTTTGGGAAAGGAACTTGAAGATCAAGAAGGTTGCTTCACAGGAGGAGGTGTAGATCCAAGATCTATTTCAGTTGTGTTCATCTTAGAGGTAACAAGCTGCTATTTTCCCTCCTTTACACCTAGATATGTGTGTGTTTTGGGCATTCTTGGCTTAAGAGTAACCATTCGAGCTAGGGGTTCAGATATGAGGTTGCTACCTCAGATCCATGCTTATGTTGGTCTAAAATCCCGTAAAGTATCAGCTCTTGGTTTATTGGGGGAGCATGGTTGTCATAAACCCTAGTTTATGGTGTATTTTGCCTAGATCTCCTTCTCTACATGTAAAGTTTGCAACTTTACGTGAGGAATAGGCTTGGGAAGGGTAGATCTACAGTTTGGAGTCCATGCATGACTCAAAATCCCTCTGCATGTAAAGGGATTTGAATGGACTCGGCGAGTCCTTTGAGTGGACTTGGCGAGTAGCATGAAGATGTGGAGCAACTCGATGAGTGGGATGAACAACTCGTCGAGTCAGATGAAGATTGCCAGGTACTCGACGAGTCTGTTCTTGGACTCGGCGAATCAGGTTGCGAAACCCCAAACCCTTCGAGTTGAGACTCGAATCAGTGAGTCGGGTGGAGACTCAGTGAGTTGGACATGTCAAGACTCAGAAATTGGTAGACTTGGCGATTCATGGACTGACTCGGCGAGTCGAGACGTGAATGGAAGAAATCTAAACATTTTGAACTCGGCGAGTCAGTATGGTGACTCGGCGAGTAGGGTTGACCTGGAAGGTTGACTTTGACCAGGGTTGACTTGGTTGTCTTTCGAGGGTCAGTTAGACTCAGTATTACTTTGATATTGGTAGTTCGGGGAGCAAGGGGAGCAAGAGTTCAGTGAGTTGCCGGGCAGCAGCTAGTGAGATCATCAGCAAGTTCAGCTAGTGCAGGTGAGTTTCCCTTTGTGTGAATAGGTCTAAGGCAACAATGTCGGCCCATGTAGTTATGAGTAGAAGACTCGGGGGTTAGCCCTAGGAACAGTATGCTAGTATGATATTCAGGACGAGGTCCAGTAATAGCGGGCGGGTGCCCAAGGATTCGTTTTTATGCTAGATTATACGTGTTGTCTGTGTAATACATGTATGTGCCTGGTAGGGAGGTGAGTGTGGGCGAGGTCCCGTATCTCACCAATAGCAGAGTGTGGATGGGGTTCCATATCTCATTAGTAGCAGAACAGGGGCGAGGCCTAAACTAGAACAGGAGTGAGAGTGGGCTGGGCCCGTACCTCACTACCATTAGGAGCGTGGACGAGGTTCCATGACTCATCAGTAGCAGGACATGAGCGAGGCCCAAGATAGGCGAGGCCTTAGGACAGAACCAGTTGCATGTGCTTAGTTATGTGTTGTGAAATGTTTATGTGTTATTATTTGTTGGTGGGCGAGGCCTTGTGACAGGCGAGGCCTAAGTAAAACAGATCTGTATCCGAGCGGGGCTCGAAGCCAGGCGGGGCCTGGAGCGGTGGGGCCGTTGTAGCGGGCGTGGCCCAGTATGTGCAGTATGTGGTTATGCATGGTATGTGGTAGGGTGGGGAACTCACTAAGCTTCGTGCTTACGGTTTTCAGTTTTGGTTTCAGGTACTTCCGGTAGCGGAGGGAAGAGCTCGGGGTGATCACATGGCACACACCATAGATTAGACAACCTGAGAATATTTACTCTGATAATGAACATGTGTTTTGAAAACTTATACTCATATTATGTTTTCGAATGAGGCCTTAGGACAGAACCAGTTGCATGTGCTTAGTTATGTGTTGTGAAATGTTTATGTGTTATTATTTGTTGGTGGGCGAGGCCCTGTGACAGGCAAGGCCTAAGTAAAACATATCTGTATCCGAGTGGGGCTCGAAGCCAGGCGGGGCCTGGAGCGGTGGGGCCGTTGTAGCGGGCGTGGCCCAGTATGTGCAGTATGTGGTTATGCATGGTATGTGGTAGGGTGGGGAACTCACTAAGCTTCGTGCTTATGGTTTTCAGTTTTGGTTTCAGGTACTTCCGGTAGCGGAGGGAAGAGCTCGGGGTGATCGCATGGCACACACCATAGATTAGACAACCTGGGAATATTTACTCTGATAATGAACATGTGTTTTGAAAACTTATACTCATATTATGTTTACGAATGATGACTTTGCTTTAAGTAATGTTGTATTAAAAGAAACTTTTGGTCTTAAATTTTGGGTCGTTACAATATATATGCACCTATGTATGTTATAAATTTCTAATTAAATATCTTTATGTTTAATAATTGAATGGATTAAAATGATGCATCAAAACCAATTATTTAGACGAATATTATAATAATAATAATAATAATAATAATAATAATAATAATAATAATAATAATAATAATAATAATAATAATAAATACACATTTCCAAGTACTCTATTCATTTGAAACTCATACTACAACTCAAGAGTTTTCTAATTTATATATATTTATTAGTTACAACTTAAAAGTTTTAAACTTGTGATTATTAATTAGTAATCACTAATAACTTTTTATTTTCCTTTCTTTTATAAGGTTGTAGAGTTTTGCTCATTAAAAACATTAATGTATTTGAAGAGATTTGTGATTTAAATATGAAAAGTTAATATAAATGTTATAATAAATGTTTTAGTGTTTTTATGTTATTAAAAGTTGTAGTGTTTATTTTCATATTTTTTTATTATTCGTTGTATATATATATCTTTTTTAATATAAATGTTATAATAGATGTTTTTGTATTTTTATGTTACTAAAAGTTGTAGTTCATATTTTTGTTCATACATTTTATTACTCGTTATATATAGATTATCATACGTTTGATATATAATTTACACAATTTTAAAATGTTTATAAAATTATCAAATAATTGTATATATCGCAATGATTTAAAAATTAAAACTATAATCATCATATAATACTATATTATAAAGGAAACATTTTTTCTTTCACCATATTCATTTGAAACTCCAAACTTTTCATATTTCCATATAATATCCTTAATTTATTAACTAAAATATGTTTTTAGTTGTAAACATTATCATAAATGGAAGAATTTGTGACTTATCAATATGATATACTTAATTTGTTAACTTTAATATATAGTTAAATAAATAACCTACATTAATATATCAAATAAGCTTAAAAATTTAGTGTAAAATTTAAAATCTAAAGTAAAATATGAAATAATGTTTAAAAAAATTCAATATATATTTTTTAACATAGTTAAAGAAAAACATTAAATATAATAATAATAAAAGAACCTAAACTGATGAATCGAATTAACTAAAAGGTGTATGGAAACTATATTCTAACAATATATTTTTAACCTGCGCCGCACAACGTGCGAGAATTCGTGTAGTAGACTTATAAAGGAAGCATTTTTCCTTTCACCACATTCATTTGAAACTCTCATTCATTTTTTCTTTCAACGCATTCATTTGAAACTCCCATAACTTTTCTATTTATTTTTAATAATAATTATAAGTTGGTTAATAAGGTCAAATAAATATCAAACCTAAAGTGTAATCATATATAAACTAAATTTCAATATTAATATAATATATTTACTTCTACTTATAAAGTTGTGTTGTTTAACTTTTATCATATTATACTTAATTTATTAGTTTTAATATATTGTTGGATGTAATCATTATCATTTTAAAGATATAATTTTGAGATAATTAGTATAAAATACTTAAATTATTAATTTAAATATAACATTACAGGGTCAACTTAAATATAAATTTTAGTGTAACTTAAACAACTCAAAAAATATTTTGTAAATAGTTAAAAATGATAAATGGTAGTGTTTTTCCAATAATGATTATAAGTTGGTTAATAAGGTTAAATAAATATCAAACCTAAAGTATAATCATAAGTAAACTAAATTTCAATTTTAAAATAATATCTTTACTTCTACTTATAAAGTTATGTATTTAACTTTTAACATATTATACTTAATTTACTTGATTTAAAATGTTGTGTATTTAACCATTATCAGTTTAATGCTACAACTTTTGAATAGTTTGAAGGAAATACTTAAATTGTTAATTTAAATATAACATTATAGTGTCAACTTAAGTATAAATTTCAGTTCCACTTTAAAAACCAAATAATATTTTGTAAATATTTAAAAGTGATATATTGTAGTAATAAATGCAAAAACTAAATTGTAATATCAATTTATCTAAAACATTTCCTAAATATATTTTTATAATCGTTAAAAGTTTTAAAATAAGTATGTTAAAATAACTTACAATAACAATAGTTAAAAATAATTCTATATAAATGATTATATTGTTATCTTTAAAATCAAAAAACAATGTTTGTTGTTTTAAATAATTATAATGATTGAAATTAAAACATTAAGCAAATAAATTTTTAAAAATTAATTAAGAATAACAACAAGTATAAATAACATTAAACCATATATTATATCTAATTTTATTCATGTGTAACTCACGGGTAGAAGTCATTCAAACGATTGAGATTATGCAGTTATAATAAATGTATATATTATCATATAATTTAAAATAATCAATATATTATATCAATTTAGTGTATGAATTATTATATCAAATTTAACAAGAAAGTTATTTTATATTAAAAAAAACATATAATTGTAAAGACTTCAATGATATAGGTGTTTCTGTGCAACGTACGGGCATTCGTCTAGTATACTTATAAAGCTAGCATTTTTTCTTGAACCTCATGCATTTGAAACCCCCATAAAAATTTGCAAACACGTCATGCATTTGAAACCTCCTATTTTAATGAACATTACTCAAAAGTCTCTTAATAATGATTAACAATTCAAAGGTTTTATAACTTATATAATATATTTATTAAACAATTAATGGATACTCTACTATAAAAAGGTCAATCTTTTTGAGTAGGCACACAATAAAAATCACATACAAAATTCACAAAAAAAAATAAGTTTAAAGTTTTTTGTGTTGGTTTGAGGATTTTGAACAATTTTTCGTGCCATTTTTTATGTTGATGTTTTTAATTTGTAAGTTTGTTATATACTAATTCTTTTTTGTATTTTCTTGATTTAGGTATTCTTTTAATAATATCATTGTATGTTGTGGTTGAAATTCTAATGTAAATTAGATTAGATTCATGTTCTCGATCATATGTTATGGAAGGTGATATATATAATATTTAATTAACTATTGTATACATGTTTGTATGTTCATGTTGCTACAAAACAATAATTAATTAAAAATCATGGATATGTCATATTATCCATGTAAGCCTTTTTTAAAATGCAAATTATCTATCTTATCACTTTATATTTTAGTATATGTTTAACATTTTAATTATAATAATAAATGTTTTTTAAAAGTTTCTTTCACTTATTAAAAACAACAAGTGGTTTTAAAATTAATAAGCAATGATTATAAATAATAAAATCAAATTACATGGATATGTCATATTATCCTTGCAAGTCTCTTTTGAAATGCAAATTGTCTATCTTATCATTTTATTATTTAGTGTATGTTTCACATTTTAATAATAATATTAAGTGCTTCTTAAAAGTCTTCTTTTAACTTATTATTATTAATAAGTGGTTTAAAATTAATAAATAACAATTTTAAATGATAATAACATCAAATTATAAATTGCATTTAGCTATAAATAAATTGCATTTTAAATGAATATCATTATTGAATAAGAAAATGATCGCATAAATAAAAATATAATTAATCAATAATAATAATTGTTAAAAATAATACTAAATAGATAATTATATTTAATTCTATTAATAAGGAATGTGGGTTGATATCAATGAATATTATTGTTCAAAATAATTGAGATTATATATATATATATATATATATATATATATATATATATATATATATATATATATAGAGAGAGAGAGAGAGAGAGAGAGAGAAATTAGTGTAAAAATATTATCTCAAAGTTAATTTCAATAACATAACCATTTTAAACATATATTTTTCAATATTTTAACAATATATTTTTAATCTTTACGGCGCAACGCGCGGGAATTCGTCTAGTATACTTATAAATGAAGCATTTTCCCTATCACCACATTCATTTGAAATTCCCATAACTTTTCAATGTCTTTCTAATAATGATTATAAGTTGGTTAATAAGATTAAATAAATATCAAACCTAAAGTGTAATCATATATAAACAAAATTTCAATATTAAAAATATATCTTTACTTCTACTTATAAAGTTATGTTTTTTAACTTTTAACATATTATACTTAATTTATTAGTTTTAATATATTGTTGGATGTGAACCACTATCATTTTAAAGCTACAATTTTTTAACAATTTCTATAAAATACTTAAATTATTAATTTAAATATAACATTACATGGTCAACTTAAATATAAATTTTAGTTGAACTTAAACAACCCAAATAATATTTTGTAAATAATTAAAAGTGATCAATTGTAGAGTCTTTCTAACAATGATTATAAGTTAGTTAATAATGTTAAATAAATGTGAAACCTAAAGTGTAATCATAAATAACTATATTTCAATATTAAAGTAATATATGTACTTATATTTATAAAGTTATGTTTTTAACTTTTAACATTTATACTTAATTTATTAGATTTAATATGTTGTTGTATGTAAACCATTATCAGTTTAAAACTACAACTATTGAAAAGTTTGGACAAAATACTTAAACTGTTAATTTAAATATAACATTACAGTGTCAACTTAAATATAAATTTCATTCCACTTAAAATACCCAAAAAAATATTTTGTGAATAGTTAAAAGTGATAAATTGTAGTGCTCAATGCAAAAACTAAATTGTAATCTCAATTTAACTAAAATATTTCCTACAGATATTTTTATAATCGTTAAAAGTTTTCAAATAAGTAGTCTAAAATAACTTACAACAACAATAGTTCAAAATAACTCTATATAAATGATTATATTGTTACTTTTAAAATCAAAAAAAACAATGTTTTATGTTTTAAATAATTATAATGATAGAAATTAAAATGTTAAGCAACTAGATTTTAAAAAATTAAATAACAATAACAATAACTAGAAATAACATTATATTATATTTAATTTTATTTACGAATAACTTGCGGGTAAAAGTCATTCAAACGATTAAGATTATACAATTCTAATATATATATATATATATATATATATATATATATATATATATATATATATATATATATATATATATATATATATATATATATATATATTATCATATAATTCAAAATAATCAATATATTATATTAATCTAACATACAAATTATTATATCAAATTTAACAACAATATTGTTATATTAAAAAAAATATATGTTTGTAAATATTTCAACTATATAGGTGTTCATGCGCAACGCGCGTGCATTCGTCGTGTGTGTGTGTGTGTGTGTGTGTGTATATATATATATATATATATATATATATATATATTTGAGGTTCAATAAATAACCATTATTAACAAGAAACTAATGAACCACTCATGAACGTCGGAAATCATAATGACCAAAGGCAAAGAGAATAAATGTATATTTGTACTTTGGACGCACATACACCAGATTACATCATAAAGCTCACCTCTTTACCAAAAAACTCATTTCTTTTTTCGTTTAAATTTTTTTAAGCCATATTTTTTTATCGGAAAAAAAACGAATATATCATTGTTCACGATAATATATACATCCATTAAAACTACATAATCTCAATCTTTTGAATGACCTCTACCCGCTGGTTACTCATGAATAAAATTAAATATAATATATAGTTTAATGTTATTTATAGTTTTTGTTATTTTTAATTTATTTTTTAAAATTTGTTTGCTAAACATTTTAATTTCTATCATTATAATTATTTAAAACATCAAACATTTTTTTTTATTTTAAAGGTAACAATATAATCATATATATAAAATCATTTTTAACTATTGTTATTGTAAGTTATTTTAAGCTATTTATTTGAAAACTTTTAACGATTATACAAATATTTTTAGGAAATATTTTAGTTAAACTGAGATTATAATTTAGTTTTTGCATTTAGCACTACAATTTATCACTTTTAACTATTCACAAAATCTCATTGGGTTTTTTAAGTGAGAATGAAATTTATATTTAAGTTGACACTATAATGTTATATTTAATTTAACAATTTAAGTATTTTATCCAAATTGTTCTAAAGTTGTAGCTTTAAATTGTTAATAGTTTACATACAATAACATATTAAATCTAATTAATTAATTATAATATGTTAGAAGTTAAAAACATAACTTTATAAGTAGAAGTAAAGGTATTATTTTGATATTGAAATTTAGTTTATTATGATTACACTTTTGGTTTGATATTTATTTAACATTATTAACCAACTTATAATCATTATTAGAAAAACACTACAATCTATCACTTTTAACTATTTATAAAATATTATTTAGGTTGTTTAAGTTGAACTAAAATTTATATTTAAGTTGATCATGTAAGATTATATTTAAAATAACAATTTAAGTATTTTATACAAATTGTTCAAAATTTGCAGCTTTAAGTTATAATGGTTTACATACAACAATATATTTGACCTAATAAACTAAGTATAATATGTTAAAAGTTAAAAACATAACTTTATAAGGTGAAAAAAATATATATATTTTTTAATATTGAAATTTAGTTTATATATGATTACACTTTAGGTTTTATATTTATTTAATCTTATTAACCTACTTATAGTCATTATTAGAAAGAAATTGAAAAGTCATGGAAGTTTCAAATGAATGTGGTGAAAGGAAAAATGTTTCCTTTATAAGTATAATAGGCGAATCCTCATGCATTGCGCGATAATAGAATTATATAGTTAAAATAATAACTTTTACCAAATTATAATTTAATATTTCTACTTTGAAACAAAATGTTAGTAGTAAAGCAAACATATAGTTAACATATTAGTTTTATTAAACATTATAGTTTAATTTTAAATTCATTATGATAGATACAACTATTTGATAATTTTATAAACCGTTTAAAATTGTGTAAATTATATATCAAATGAATGATAATATAACGGGTAACAAAATGTATGAACAAAAATATGAACTGCAACTTGTAATAACATAAAAATAGAAAAACATCTATTATAACATTTGTATTAAAAAAGATATTATATATATATATATATATATATATATATATATATATATATATATATATATATGCACACACACACACAACGAATAATAAAAAATATGAAAAATAAACACTATAACTTTTAATAACATAAAAACACTAAAACATCTATTATAACATTTATATTAACTCTTCATATTTAAATCACAAATCTCTTCATATATATTAATGTTTTTAATGAGCAAAACTTTACAACCTTATAAAGGAAAGAAAAATAAAAAGTTATTAGTGATTACTAATTAATAATCATAAGTATAAAAAAAAAAAAAAAAAAAAAAAAAAAAAAAAAAAAAAAAAACTCTTGAGTTGTAACTAATAAATATACATAAATTAGAAAACTCTTGAGTTGTAGTGTGAGTTTCAAATGAATGTGGTACTTGGAAATGTATTATTATTATTATTATTATTATTATTATTATTATTATTATTATTATTATTATTATTATTATTATTATATTTGTCTAAATAATTGGTTTTAATTCATCATTTTAATCCCTTCAATTATTAAACATAAAGATATTTAATTATAAATTTATATCATACATAGGTGCATATACATGTTAAATAAATCACATATAATATATATATTTTCGTGAATGTCATATGTAATTCTTGTCGTAGTAATATAGATAAATTACTTTCATATGAAGAACATATCATGATAAATCTATCATAATTACATATCAAATGTTCAAAATTATGTTATCTTTTAAATATGTTGTGTAGGATACCCCAACAAAAAATAGTAGAAAATAAACATAATTAAAATAGAAAAACTACAATAAAATAAATAAGAGCATTGGGTGGTTGAATATATAAATAAAGATGTTACATAAACATACATTTAAATCAAAAGAAAAAACTAACATTCGTCAACTTTTCTCAAACAAAAAAACCTATATCCATTTTAGGAATCTTCTTTCTTCATTTAACACCATTCAACAATAGAAACTTGATGACAATTCTTTAGTAACCTGCAATCAAAATATTTTTCTTGAAAAAGAAGAATCAGAAAGATATTCCAAGAAAAACATTGATGTTTGGAGAGTCACATTCAAGATTGAGTAATACACACAAATCATATATAAAGATTAAATGAGAAACTGAATATAAAGAAAGAATAGAAAAGCTTTATTTGTTTTGGTTGAAAGAAAAAAACCATATTACAATTACCATCGATGCGACATAACCCATTTCTTCAAATCATCATATTTGGATCGTGAATGTTTCAACTATATGAAAACTTTTGAATCACAATATCTTTAAATCCTTCTTACATGTAAGATTTTATATAACACAAAAGACATAAAAGATTGACCTTTTTATAGTAAACTTTTCACTAAATGCTAATTAAACATAATATAAGTTATAAAACTTTTGAGTGTTAAATCATAATTAAGAAAACTTTTGAGTTACGATAGTTAAAAAAAGGGGTTTCAAATGAATGTGGTTTGGGAAAGTTAAAAAAGGGGGTTTCAAATGCATGAGATTCAAGAAAAAATGCTAGCTTTATAAGCATGTATGACTAGGCGAATGTCTGCGTGTTGCGCAGAAACACCTATATAATTGAAGTCTTTACAAATATATGTTTTTTTAAACATAACAATAACGTTGTTGTTAAATTGGATATAATAATTCATATACTAAATTGATATAATATATTGATTGTTTTTAATTAAATGATAATATATACATCTATTATAACTGCATAATTTCAATCTTTTAAATGACTTCTATCTGCAAGTTACACATGAATCAAATTAAATATAATATACGGTTTAATGTTATTTATAGTTGTTGTTATTGTTAATTAATTTTTTAAAATTTATTAATGTTTTAATTTCTATCATTATAATTATTTAAAACATCAAACATTGTTTTTTTATATTAAAGGTAACAACATAATCATTTATATAAAGTTATTTTTAATTATTGTTATTGTATGTTATTTTAAGTTAGATATTTGAAAATTTTTAACGATTATAAAAATATCTTTAGAAAATATTTTAGTTAAATTGATATTACAATATAGTTTTTGTATTTATCACTACAATTTATCACTTTTAACTATTTACAAAATATTCTTTGGTTTTTTAAGTGGAACTGAAATTTAAATTTAAGTTGACACTGTAATGTTATATTTAAATTATCAATTTAAGTATTTTGTCAAAACTTGTAACAACCCGAAATTTGTTCGTCGCCAAAACCCGTTCTACCCGGGAAGTCGCCGTTATCGGATTCGTTTCGATTTCTCTTTGAAAAATTATTTGTATAAACTTATATGTTTATTTTATCCTAATGAGTGTCTAAAGCACTCAGGGACTTATGTAATTCGCCCAAAATCATTATTTTATAAGTTTTAAAAATGTTCCCGTCGGGTGACGGAAACTTAATCGGGTGCGACCAAAAGCCGCGGTTAGCGTCGGTATCGGGTAGAATTCCACCGCGTGCAAATTTTAGGGACTATATAAATGAGTTTCAGCTTTCATTTGAAGCTTTTTCCTTCTCTCACTACTCTCTCTCTAACCTCTCTCCAAAATCCAAAGATTTAGTGTCCAAAACTCAATTTTAAGGCTTCAAATCCTTAAGGTACCTCCCTAGCCTTAATCTATAGCATCTTTAGCCTTCAAATTCGAGAATCAAACATGATTTGTGACCACATACATGAGTTTACGGCCATGGATCATGCATGGGCCGTAAACTCACAATAAGTGGGGTTTTGAGCCTTTAAACCCTTCCTTGACTAGTTTGGACCTTGGATATGGCTATGAGACTTTAATATAAGTAATCTAAACATGTAATACTTGCATTTTGTGATGTTTAGAGGAGTTTACGGCCAAGGAATATTCTTGGGCCGTAAACTCATATAATGAGGGTTTTTATGCCCTTAAACCCTTCCAAATCACCCCTATAGCTTAGATATGAATTATGGGACTTTGATTCTTGCATTTGGACACTTGAAACATTAATTTTGAGGGACTTATGTGAGTTTACGGCCAAGGAGAGTTCTTTGGCCGTAAACTCCACTAAACTTGGCATAAATCTCATTCTAAGGTGTTAGAAAGCCATCCAACACCACCAAAAGCCTTGGAATAAATCAAGGGACCAACCAAAAATACTTTGAGGGCCAAAAACACAACATTTATGGGGTTTCTAAGAGTTTACGGCCAAGACATGTTCTTGGGCCGTAAACTCCAAAATTTTTGGTGTTAAAATGCAAACTACACACCCCTAAGGCCCTTAGATGAATTTTAGAAGTCCATTCATGCATGTTCTAGACCTTGAAACACCTTGTAGCATCACGCACTAGAGTTTACGGCCATGAAGGGGGTTTCATTGGCCGTAAACTCCACAAACACCTCAAAAATCACATGTAAACTCATGTTAGGCCTTGGATTAATTCTACCAATCACATGTGATTTGTTCTAGCATCATTAAACATCATTTTCTTGGACAAATAAGGGTTTACGGCCTTGGAGCCATGCTAGGCCGTAAACTCCCATCAAAGAGGGTCAAATTGATGTTTTGAATCATTCCAAGTCCTTAAACCAAGTCTAGAAATCATTCCCTAAGTGTTGGAAGTCCAAAAGGTACCATAAAACACCCATCATGAGTTTACGGCCGTAAACTCATGGGGAAGGGTGTTTTGGCCGTAAACTCCCTTAAAGGGGGTGTTCCTTTGATGTCCCAACTCATTTCCCAAGTCCCTTGTGCCATTCATGTCCCTAAACGCCACCCGGGTCCCACCAAACACTTGTATCGGAGTGTTATCGCGACCTGAAGCAATTGTCCCTATCCGACAATCAATCTAAGTCCTAATTAGATACAAATGTGTATCTTTACTTCATAATTAGGAACCTCGTGCGTTTACAAGTCCCGGCTCAACTCTTAGCATCCAAACCGTCTCGTACCTCGTTCGGTGAGTTCATACCCCTACGGCTTTTTCACTGTTTTCAATGTTTCCAGGGGGGGAATACAAGCAAACCATAACCGCTTTCCAATCACAACATTGATGTGTTTCAAACAATATATGACAAATCTATAAACTCTTTTACTCCTTATGTATTATGCTGAGCATAAGGAATGACTACTCGATTTCAACTAAATGGATTTTAGTTAAGAAACAATCAAACTAATCAAATTATTATGGGAATAATTTGGGGGTCTTTACTGTTCTTTCTATCGTATACTGATATCTATACTAAATTATTAGATAAACTATGTCTGTTCAGTTTATCTCCGTATCATTTGAATATGTTATCCGATGATTTCATGTATGTATCTATACTTTATTGTACTATGTTTCATAACTTTCTGTATGTCAATATCTTACAAGAACCCTGTGAATAGTTTAGTACTAGCTTGTGAGATAGTCACTACCCTTTATGGATGATCAGTAAATCCTCTCCGGAAGTGTAACCAGAGTCTCCTGGAGGGAGAGCGCGGAATTTGTGAATAGATCTATTCGGGACTGACAATCCCACACCTTAACTGCTAGCTACAGTTAGGCGGGCACGCCTAGGGTGACAAATTTCTGGATATCGTTCGACGTCTGACAAACGTCAAGGAGGTCACGTTGTCGTATCAGTATGGTTACCCGACTCACAATATGTATTAATACCAGCTTATTCACAGTTTGGGTTCAGAATCTTTATCTCGTTCGGGATAGTGATCCCATGGTTTTGTATCTATATTCTATGTCTCCTTCGGGATTGTGATCCCATGGTATTGTTTCTATATCTCTTTCGGGATAGTGATCCCATGGTATTATCAAACTATTCTATATCTATGTCCTATACGGGATAATGATCCCATGGTTTATTCTTATATCTCTTTCGGGATAGTGATCCCATGGTATTAACTAAACTATTTGGTATCTAGTTCGGGATAGTGATCCCATGGTTTTATGTCTACTATCTGTACGGGATGTCTTTCCCCATGATTTTTAACTATATCTTATACGGGATAGTGATCCCAAGGTTTCATATCGATAACTTATACGGGATAGTGATCCCATGGTTTTCTAAATCTATATACGGGATAGTGATCCCATGGTTTCTAAATCTATGAACTATTCGGGATAGTGATCCCAAGGTTTTCTAAATCTATATCTTATACGGGATAGTGATCCCATGGGTTCTAAAATTTGTATCTTATTCGGGATAATGATCCCATGGTTTCAAATCTATATTTATATACATACATTAACTTATCTCGTGTTAGTTCGGGATGATAGTCCCATGATCTTGAACCGTATTTTCGAATATCTCAAACTAACTTATATGTCTTTCGGGATAGTGATCCCAAGATTTTCATTATATAGTTTTGTGTGCTAAACTATACTTTGTGATATACTATTGATCTTACAATTAGGAAAATATGGGATTTTCCTGGGGTAAATACAATACATAATCGAATTGGTAACAAACGATAACTTAACCAACTTCACATAAGAAAATATGGGATTTTCTTGGATAACAAATCTTTCCGGAAACTAAAGGAAACCGATACATTTTCACAAAACAAAACCGCTTATGAACTCACCAGCTTTATGCTGATTTTCAAACCGCTTGTATTCTCAGGTCCAAGTTAGACAGGTACCCAGTGATCTCTTTTGGCGAAGACGGAGTGCGTAGAAGACTCGTCTCAACTTTTGTTAATATGATGCATATGTATATTTGTATAACTTTACTTTTGAAACACATGTAAACTTTCATATATATGTAATGTAATGTTTGTTTACTGTGAATACTATGTACATTGGATTTGATACACAACGTGGTAGTCAACCCCGGAGACGTTTCCGCCTTTGGTTTTCGGGGTGTGACAAAACTGTTTGAAAGTTGTAGATTTAAACTGATAATGGTTTACATACAACAACATTTTAAATCTAATAAATTAAATATAATATGTTAAAAGTTAAAGACATAACTTTATAAGTAGAAGTAAAGATATTATTTTAAAATTGATAGTTTATTTATGATTACACTTTAGGTTTGATATTTATTTAACCTTATTAACCAATTTATAATCATTATTAGAAAGACACTACAATTTATCACTTTTAACTATTTACAAAATATTTTTTGGGTTGTTTAAGTTAAACTAAAATTTATATTTAAGGTGAACCTGTAATGTTATATTTAAATCAATAATTTAAGGATTTTATACAAATTGTTCCAAAATTGTATCTTTATAATGACAATGGTTTACATTCAACAATACATTATGACTAATAAATTAAGTATAATATGTTAAAAGTTAAAAAAACATAACTTTATAAGTAGAAGTAAACATATTTTTTTAATATTCAAATTTAGCTTATATATGATTACACTTTAGGATTCATCTTTATTTAACCTTACTAACCAACTTATAATTATTATTAGAAAGAAATTGAAAAGTCATGGGAGTTTCAAATGAATGTGGTGAAAGGAAAATTGCATGGGAGTTTCAAATAAACGTTGTGAAAAGAAAAATGCTTACTTTATAATATAATATGATATGATAATGATAATGATAATGACTAGGCGAATGCTCGCGCATTGCGCAGAAACACCTATATAGTTGAAATTTATATATATATATATATATATATATATATATATATATATATATATATATATATATATATATAACAATAACGTTGTTGTTAAATTTGATATAATAATTCATATACTAAATTGATATAATATATAGGTTGCTACTACCTGATATGTTTTATGTGCTAGCATGATATGATGATATGTGATAGTAGCATTAAGGGGAATAGTCCCCGTGACACGGTCGTAAGGACCTGAGGGTAGGTTGGACACCCCATAATTTCCTGGCAGGGTAGGTCAAGCACCCCAGAATTGCTTGACATGGGTAGGACGAGCACCCCAGAAATGCTTGGCAGGGTAGGTCGGGCACCCCATAATTGTCTGGCAGTATGTATGTTGTATGGTATGTGGTATGATGGGGGGAATCACTAAGCTCCGTCCTTACAGTTTTCAGTTTTGTTTCAGGTAACTCTTCATCGAAGGGGAAGGAGTTAGTACGGTAGCAACGCATCACTCACACACATAGGATTTTCGCCTTATGAGATTCTTGGGATTGTACTCTAACATTATTACTATTTTATGTATGGTTTGAGACACGTGACTATGTTTTATGAAATGATAAGGATCTAAGATGTTTTTCAGTAAACTGTTTTATAAGTTACTTAATTAAAAACAAAATTTTTGTTCTTGAAAATTGGGATGTTACAGTTTGTTTCATGATTACTTCACCTGGATGAGCTTTGAAGTTATTGAAATCGTTGAGGATAGTGGTGAGTTTCTTGTCTTGAGCTTACTCGGAACCTTCATACAAGTTTTTAAGAACATCACAAATTTCTTTGGCTAAATTGCAGTTGATAATGATGTCAAAGTTATCTGGGGCCACTCCACATGAGATTTCATAAAAAGCAACAACATCACTTTCCATTTTATCAATATCATCTTTAGTGGGACAATTCATCACAACTTGACCTCCACGGAGTCTAGCTTGAGCACCATCAGCTTGAACAAGAGTGAGAATAGCAACATGAGGACCTTCTTATACAGATCTCCATACATCTTTACCAAGTCGTTTTAGATATCTCTCCATTCTTTGAGACCAGTGGTGATATTCTCTTGCAACAAGTATTGGGGCTCGGTTAGAACCTCCAACACTGTTGGAAACGTTAAGTGATAAAGCTTGTGCCATTTCCTCTGTTTTTTTTAAGATTTTTGTTTTGAAAAGAAATGAGCTTTAGTGGTATAGAAGGCTTTTCAAAATCAAAGTTTTGTTTAAAAAGTAACCACTTTGGCTCTGATACCAATTTTTGAGAGAAGAACTTTGGTAAGCACTTGAACAAACATAAGTACAAGTTGATAATTGTGGAATAAGTTAATCTCAAAGGATCATGTAAGCTCAGCAATAATAAGTTAGATTTGTTATATTTGTTAGTTGTGGAAATGTAAAGTGCTGAAATGTAAAGGAAATGCAAATTACAAGTTATATCAAGTAAACACCAAACTGATACGAAACACGGTTTGCATTCAAACACGAGTTAGTAAGTGAGATCAGTTTAAAGTAAAGATCTTCGATGATGATCAGTAAGTAAGATGGAGATATGAGATATGAGAGGTGATAAGAAGTAGATAAGAGAATTCATATGTGATTAGAAATTGTAGAAGTGGTGTTTGATACAAAGTGAGAGCACTCTATTTATAAAGCCTTGAAGACTTACAATCAAGATAAACTATTAATAAACTACTAACTAAAAAGACCATACAATGTCTAGTTGATTAAAATATGTTATCACAAGTTAATGCAAAAGCTAAGTCTTCATTGAGGTTCACTTTGGTTCTCATCTGGATTGCGGTAGTAGGGGAGATATTGCGGTAGAGACAAGAATTGCGGTAGTGAAGAAGCAGATTCCGGTAGACAGAAAGGATTTGATATGGACATATTTAGTCATATAATTTATATATTATCTTAATACTTTATGTTGATTTTATATAACTTAATGAACAAAGGGTGCTTAATTAGTTTATAATTTAATTTTTCAGCAACAATGACATGTTGGGATGGAAAAGGAAGCGGATTTACCAATTTGAAGCTTGGATCTAGGATTTTGAAGAAAGAAGGATGTTGTTGGACAACTTGACCCTACGTCAGTGTTTTGGCCATATCTCATGAACCGTAACTCCGATTGACGAGATTCAAAATGTTCTAAAAACTAGACACAATTTCGGACGACTTTCATGTTTTGAGAAAATGTTGGTTCCAAGAGGACTCGATGAGTTGATCAGAAAGTTCGCGATTCTCGATGCTAACTTGCCAAACACGGGATTTTAATGACCAACTCGACGAGTTGGGTCACAAACGCATCGATTTGGCTCTGTTTTCAGAATTTATATATATAAACACTTCTCATTCAAACCCTAATTAATTAGGGAAGCTTTGGACGATTTTTGGAGGCCGGAGGGTTCTTAGAGCTGTGGTTTTCGAGATTTCAACTTAGATATCAATTTGGAAGAAGATCAAAGGCAATAACACATTACTTTTATCTTAATCTTTTGCATGAACCATGTTTCAATCATTAGATTTCATTTTTAGTTTGTTATTTGTTGTAGATATTAGCTAAAAACTCATTACTTATGTTTAGACTAGATGAATTTATGAATACGGTTTGATTTTATGGCTTGGATTAGTTTGATTTGGTGAATTTTGTTTTGTTAAGCTTGTTAAAGATCCTTATGTGTTGACAATAACTACTTTCTGTTAATTATCAAGTCTATTAAGTTGCATGAACATCTCTTAAATGCTTGTCTCATATAATTTATGTGAAAACAATATTATATGCCTAGGAATAGTGAACATAAAACTAGGGGTTAACTAGAAAATAGGTAAGTCAATGTGTGAGCTTGTGTGACGAACAACCATAAAAGAAGTTAATTGAATTAGTAATTTAATTAGCTAAACTACAAGTCTTACTTAACCCGAATCAATAAACTAGGAAACTCATTAATTTAACCAACTGGCCACTATTTGAATTGATTTGTTTTCTAAGGATTAGTAATAGTGAACATGAACCTAATCACATTAATCGGTAGCCAATAAAAAATTAATCCATTGCACTTGCCATAAAATCAACCATAGGAATAAGTGAGTCGAATCTGAACAGAAGTCTCTTTTATTATTGAATCTAGTTATCTTCTATTCTCTTTAGTTGTTAATTGCCTTCGTTTAAGTGTTATTTGATTGCTTAAGTTTCTAGTCTTGCAAAACTAGAGAAAACCCCCTTTCTATTACTTGTTTTATTTAGATAATATTAGCATTTATTTTAATTGTTTACCGTTCCCTGTGTTCGATATCCTACTTGCTTGAACGATATTACTAATCGATAGTTACACTGCCTTTCGTGTGTTTATTTTGTGTCTAAGTTAGTAGGATTAAAACTAGTGTATTTCACACACATCAGGATTGCGGATGACTAAGTTTAAGAGGGTCACTTTTTGCTTTAACACATGGTCCAAACACCAGATATATCTAGGTTCCTAGAGTTCGATATTTCATTTTGTTCATGGATTCTACTGTTATTAGGTGTGAGATGATGTTTGGGTTCCTTAAAGTTTGTGGTATCATGGTTTTATACCTATAGGCTTATTAAGGTGTTGGTCTTAAGCCAGACAACCTCGTTTTGGATTATAGCAAGACCGAAAAGTTGTCATGATCCGAGAGAATGGAAATCAGAAACCTACAAGACTGTGGGAGGATGGTTACATGTTAATAAACCCATAATAATGGTTTGTGAGATTACAGTTGGTAGGTATTGTATGCGTGTTATACTAGTTAGTGTGATTGTTCAACAATTAAATGATGAGGGTACATGGGTGTATGGTTCAACGCAAGATATAAGACCTTGGGTATGATGTGGAACAATCTAGGAGTGTAAATTAGGCATATCGATGGAAGTTCGCTAGCTAGTGTATAGTGTATGCCTCATTCGTGTAGTGGGTGTTGTTGATTTATCAAGAAGATAGCTTGAGTGTTGGGAGTTTTATGGATGAGTGTCGTAACCATTGGACATGTCGAGATGTTAAAGAAGTGTTGATCGAGATATTGCTTCTTTTGGGTGTGGTGAAATTATTTTTAATGGATTAGTTGGTTTGTGCATGAAGGAGTAAGAATGATCATCGGCCTTAGAGGGTCGGTATATGGAATTTCAGATTATAAATTTGAGATTTATGAGAGTTTTACAAGGAGTTAGATTGTGTTACCAGACATGGTTAAGGGTTATGATGGAGAGATACTTTACCATCCTGGTAAAGTAGATGTAGTTGTTAATGATCTTAGTCGGGAGTCAACTAGTAGGCCACGTCGTGAGTTGTGTCTATGAATGAAGACGTTTACTCCTCTATTGGATTTGATGAAAAGTGGCAGGGAGTGACATTTCAGGATAAGAATGTCATTTGGACCTGGGAGTTCAGGAAAGATTGTGACTATTGATCTGGAAATTCGGGGTTATTTGACATACTAAGGTCTGGTATATGTTCCTACGTCGGAGGTAATGAGAAGATATCTACTATAGGGATGTTATAGCTAGGCACATGATGTCAATTTGTATGGTCTCTAATAAGTATGTACAATCCATGTCCCGGTTGTATGAAAGGTTTAAAGAGTAAATGGGTACTCGGTTGCGATTTAGCATACTTCCAATATTGTATTGGTGTTTCGTCATCCATCCTATTATGTAGTAAGAAGTGCAAGACGCCTATGTGTGGAGTAAGATCGACTATCGAATACTAGGGAGCACAAATGTTATGCATAAGATGAATGACATGTTTCAATTTGGTGAGCAACTCAATTATATAGAGAAGTTGGTTGCTATCCTTAAAGGAGGGATGAAGACATCGTGCACAAGGAGTTGAGTTAGTAAAAGATCAATGACCACATTATAAATGTCCCAGGTGGACCTAATAGCTGAAAGTGGAGTTGCAAGCATATAATACAAAAACGTTTTCTAGTAGTGACTTCAAGGACAAAGACTGATTCAAGTGGGGGAGAGTTGTAACACCCTATTTTTCAAGTATTCAATTTTCTTGTAAACAAAAAATAAATAAAAACAAATATATATATATATATATATATATATATATATATATATATATATATATATATATATATATATATATATATATATATATATATATATATATAGGGAAAAAATTAATTAAAAGAAATCTAAAGATTTTTTAGTAAGGGTTTTTGTGCTAAAGTAGAAAACTATTTATGTAAAGCTTTTTAGTTTTAGGGTATGTTTCGTCATTATGGCAGTGATTGAGGGCTATAACTGACATTCAAGGTTTTAGCCGATGAAATTTGACGGGATCATATGGTTTGGGATTACATCCAATTACTTTTTGCCCAATTCATAGAAATCACGTGTATATGGATGTATAACTTTTTTTAAGCCCAAAACCTACACATACAAACTTAGTTTCAGTATGTGTGTGGGTGCCATGATTTTCCCTAGAAGAGAAAGAGAAAGAGAGTGGGATATGATCTAGAAGGAGGTTGCAGTGGGTGTCGATCCAAGGAAGAAGGAAGGGTAGAAAGGTCAAGAAAGAAGTAGGAATCAAGGGGGGATCATGTTGAATGATTAAAGTCCTTTGTTCTTCTTATCTGTTGTTCTTTTTTGGGTATAGCCGAGAATCACAATGGCCTTGGCCATGGCTGCCATTCCCGTTTACCAACAACCACCGTGCTAGGTTGGCCATGGGTGGTTGGGTTTCGAGATGGAGAAGCTAGAGTTTGTTGAGAAATCAAACCCTAACTTGATAATGTTACCAAAAGGGGCATTATACTTTCGTTCCTCATTAAAAATTATATTGAGTCATAATTGAAGTTGGGATGAAACTTTGGACTCAATGATTTGTCACTCCTGTGAAGTACTCATTTTCCAGGTTATAAGTCATTTTGGATTGGGAAAACTGCAATAAAATCCCTACATATTGGCCTCATAATCGATTTAGTCCCTATATATATATATATATATATATATATATATATATATATATATATATATATATATATATATATATATATATATATATATATTATTTAATTAAGTCTCAAATACCAGTAATTGTATTCAATTTAATCATTTGACCCGGTCAACAGGTCATCCAACTTTCAAAAATTACATTATTGGCCCAGATTTCAAAATTTATTACAAATTTGGTCCAAAATTTACAGTTTTGGCCCGGATTTTAAATTTCGTTATAAATTTGGTCCAAACTTTACCCTTTTTACAAAAAAATGTATACAAACACCTATTTTATCTAGATTTTTTATATAAAATCGTGTTTGTTTACATTTTTTTAAAAAACTTGTTTAAATAATTTTTATGATACGTGTTTGTATACATTTTATAAAATGTATACAAACACGATTTTATAAAATATATACAAACACGTATTATATAAAAAATGATTTAAACACGCTTTTATAAAATGTATACACACACGATTTTATAAAATGTATACAAAAAAGTATTATATAAAAAATTAGCCAAACACGTTTTTATAAAAAAAAAATATGAACAAACACGATTTTATAAAAAAAAATATAGATACACACCTATTTGTGTGCATATATATATATATATATATATATATATATATATATATATATATATATATATATATATATATATATATATATATATATATATAGGTGATAGGTGTTTGTATACATTTTTTATAAAAACGGATTTGTATATATTTATATACTTAAAAATATATATTTTTATAACTAGATACTTCATATACAAAAATTTTGTAAAAAAAGTTTTTTATATAGAAAATATAAGATTTTTATGTGAAAATACGTTTTTTTTATATAAATATGATTTTATAAAGGAAAAACATATTAGAAACAATTTTTTGAGAAAAAAAAGTTGTAATAAAAACTAAAGTTATGATGAATTCATAATAAAATTCTAAAATTTAGGCAAAAAGGGTAAAGTTTGGACAAAATTTGTAACAAAATTTAAAATCGGGGCCAAAAGTATAAATTTTGGACCAAATTTGTAATAAATTTTGAAATTTGAGCCAAAAATGTAATTTTTAAAAGTTGGATGACTTGTTGACCGTTTCAAAGGGTTAAATTGAATACGATTACCGGTATTTGGAACTTAATTGAATAAAAAATAAATATAGGGACTAAATCGATTATGAGGCAAATATGTAGGGACTTTATTGCAGTTTTCCCTTTTGGATTGGGTCTTAAGGGGTTAAGAAGCTAATTAACCCTAAAAAGCCAAAACTGTGATTACAGGATTTTTTTTCCTAATAAGTCCCTGTCTTTGAAATATCCTATCTCAGTCATGGAAAACCATTTTTGATCGAAATTAGGGCACAAAGTTTCATAATTGAGTCATATACACTTCATTAGTTTCGACCATAATCCAGAAATACGTCTAGCTAGGGTAAAAACGACCATTTATCCAGACTAATCCGGATTAAACTGTTATGCGAGGAAGTTTTGTAAACTTCTCCATAAATCATAGAAAAATATTTGGAAGGTGTGCAAATAATACTTTTAAATCTAATAACTTGATCTCTCAACATGTGAAACAGTTTTGAAAAATGAGGAGTTTAACGTGGGAAAAACTGGTCCCGAACAGACCCTAATACTTTATGTAGAAAGCTGAAATTTAAACCCCTAGTGTATTTGGATAATTAAGGAAAATAAATAACTAAACTTAACTTCAATCATTATTATTATGAAGCTGAAATTTAAACCCTTAGTGTATTTGTTATAAGTTTTACTATGATTATATGTTTAATTGTTAATGAATAATTGGTAAAAAAAATAATAGGCATAAAATATCAAATTTTAAGTTGGAAACTCGATTTCGAAAAGTACCCAAAATTATTTATAAATATTATTTTGTGGGTTCCTACAATGAAAACTCTTTTTAGAATAGACAACAAATAAAGAATTAATTAGAAATTAGGAATTATAAGGTAATAAGGTAACTGTTTTTTGTGATGTAGAATGTTTCTGTGGTGAAGGAAAAAAAAAAAGAACAGCGGTAGTAACAAAAAACAATAGAAACAAACAGTCAACCACAATGACACAATAACACATACACACACAAATACAAAACTACAAAAGCAAAAAAACTAGAGAAGAAGATTTTTGATACACATGAGACGATTTCTGTGATAAATAGTATATAGTTATTGAGTTTCATTGAATTGAATATAATATACAGTGACTAAATAAAATGGGTAAGTATATTATTGTTTTACATATTAAAGATAATTTCCGGAAATATTGATAAAAAATTTCAAATTTGAAATATAAATTTAAACCAACTGCTGATGTTAAGGGATATCAATTTATATATAACAAATATATTTTTTACCATTTACTTCTTTATTAGTTCCTAATGTAAATGGATTTTTATTGGTCAATGCAATTAGATATTATTGGGGTAAAAAGGTAATTTAACTTACATATGAAATGGTAAAGTATAGTGACACATGGCGGAAAAGGTTTCATTTATTAGGAATAGATAGTTCATATTTTTATGCTTTTCAGATATGAAGAGTTTAACTGTTCAAAGCCCAAATTTATCCCAAACTTGTGTGATCTTTTTTGTGTTCATATTCTTATTGGATCAAATCGTAAAATTCCAGCCCAATTTTGTTTTTGATCCAGTCTATTTCCGGTATGTTACTGTTCATATAAAATTTCTTTGGCCCAATTTCGAAATGCTTTGGCGTTAATAATTCGAGTCCAGTTCGTATATTGATTATCCATGATTCAATCAGAGAAGCATCCACTCATTCGATTCTTCATATCATATTCTCAAATCGAAATTTGTTTCTCAAATTCTTATCCACCGCTGTCGATTAATTTATCATTTTTCTAGAGTTCGTATATTGTCGAAATTTGTTTGATCTGGATATTCAATTCAATGATTTTGGTGATTATATTGGAAATCGATGTGAAGGTAAATGTTTTTATCCGGTTTTGGTTGTCGATTGATATCATATAATTTGATGAGTTGATTGTCAATTTTAACAAATTGGTTGAATATTGGATGTTGATGATGAAGATTGCTGATTGTGTTGAAGGTTGGTTCATAAAAGAATGATTTTACTTTCCCTAAGTCTATTACGATGAACTGGAATCGAAGAGAGGTTCAGGATTTGAAATTGACATGTTCGTTTCTTGTTATTAATTCAGTTGACTTCAGTATTGTGTTGATGTTATTAATCGTTTCAAGCCTCTGTGAACTCTGGCAAAAGGCAGATACGATGAATTCAGTGGCTAATCAAATTAATTCGGAATCAATTCGCTGTATCTTTGCAATTAACTTTTTGAAAAAAATAATAATAATAATTTTGGTTCTATGAACAAAAAATTATTATTATTATTATTATTATTATTATTATTTTAATAATTTAACCATTGAAACTGACAAATACTTGTAGTTAACCCTTGTAATTGGTTAGTGTCGGTTTTGTTGATTTGTCATAAAATGGTGATCGATTAAGAGGGTGCAAAACCTGATAAAATGTCACAATAAAATTTTGTGTTCACTATGAGGCATTAGTAAACACAAAAAAAGACTTATTCATTTGTCGTAAGAAATACATTTCTAAACCATATAGTGTATATAATGGAATTTTATCTAGGAATAACACCTTCTGATAAATCTTTTATTTCTTAGGTGTCTTTCGATTGTGAAAATATCTTCGGTGAGCGGTAGTTTTATGGTAAACATTTTACACTCAAGACCTGAAAATTCAACAATGAAGTAGCATTTTGCCTAAAAATGCACTTCTTGCGACAAATCAACGAGGTCTTCTTTAGTTATATAAGATATAGATGATATATTTATGATTGTAATATTGATATCTATTAAAGATAATCACAAAAAGTCCAAAATGACATATAGGTTATCTATTGTGCTTTTTAATAAAAAAAAGTTATCTTTATTTTGAGTTTTTAAAAAAAATATATATAAATTTTCCTCAAATAAATTTAATATATATAAAAAGAAAAATCTTTAAATTTTAATCTTATTAACAAAAAACCATTCGTGATTTTTTATTTGCAATTTAACCCTTAAAACTAACATTAACCGGTTACAATGGTTATTTTGCAAGTGTTTATTGATTTTAAATGTTAAATTGCAAAAATAATAATAATAATAATAATAATAATAATAATAATAATAATAATAATAATAATAATAGATTATGGATGATTTTTTTTGAATTAAACCAAAATATAGGCTTAAGCTCTTCGGCTTCTAAGACATTTTTGTTCAATCTCAAAAGCATCATTTAGTACTCAAGATTTCAAAAATCTCTTTCGTATTAAAGCATCTTCGGTCCCAACTTGCTTTTTACCACTGATAATTACAAAGATTATTAATTTCTTCCAATTTTAAAATGACTCATACTCCATTGACGATCTGATTCTTAAGTGGGGAAGAAACAAAATGTTCACATTTGGTCCCTCGAGTTTCAGATAAACCGACAGTTTTGGCCCGATTAACAAAATAATTGCCAATTTTGGAGTTGATGTTCGGGATGATCAGATCTGATTTTTTTTTGCAAGATTATTTAACGTGAACACTACATATTTGATTCCCATTCAAGTAAAAGAAAGTCAAAATTTCGAAAACTGTCATATTTTCTATTTTTCGAATTTGGAGTTTCATTTTATTCCACTTGTCAATGGGGAGTACAGCATTGATATATCCGATTTGAGCACAATCTCATGCTTATTTGAAGGTTTTATAATCAAATTTCGATTATAGAAAGGGGGAGAATTTGATACGGACATTCAAAAGAAGATTATGACTATTCAGCATGATGATTTTTAGTGAAACATGAAAATGATTTATTGAAGTCGGGTATTTTTGGTGTCTCGATGAGCATATATGGAGTTTAGTTGCTGTGATTGACTATATGGTTTTATGTCTCTCGACTTTGGCTCTTCTTGATCAAGTTTGATTGAAAATCTTGATCTTGATTTGTTACATGATGCTTTTGGATCTTCATGTCTTTAGCGAACGCTCTTCATAATTATTTTGTAGACCAATATGATGTCGAGGGGGAGTTATTAAAAGGATTTGGGAAGCACGGAACTGATTTCGAGTTCTTATTTACGAAAGGGGCATTTTTCATGGGTTTTCACTAAAAAGTCATTTTTTTTTTATTACTTTAGATAGCTTGTGTTGATTATTCCCTTTGGAGTTTTTCTACATTGTTACATATCCTAGAGCTCAATGATGTTTATTGACCATGGAAGATTGAAGATTGTTGATTTCCTCACCATTGCTTCTTATTATGATGTCACGAATGGACTTTTTATTCGCTAGATGTTTTTCAGCCAAAGGAGTAGCGTGTTTTCTCCTTGGAAGTGTGAAATGTTGGCAGTTCAATAAATATTGTCGTGAGGGGTGTATGTGGACCAAGGTTCTAAAAAGTTCTTCATGGCTCCAAGGTTTGTATTTGCCACCAAGCTTTAACAAAATGTCGTCTTAAGTCATATCTGTATATAAAAATGAATAATAGTAGAAAATATATAAAATTTATTAATTATATACAAAATTAACGCCTTAAGTCACACCTTACAAACGACATGACTCACTTCACCACAGCTTGAAAAAGCTTGAGGCTTGACATTGCCGCCAAGTCACGTTTAACGTTATTTAGAACATTGATGTGGACTAAGTAAGAGAGACTAAGAACACTTGGTCTGACTTTGCAACATGATTCTTATCTGATTTATAGCTTTCGATTTGAAACAAGCGTTTAACTGTCTATCCTATTTTCTAATCGAGTAAGGAGACGTTACGTTTGATGATCCGTTAGTGGCAACCTGGACTGTGGAAGGATTGTATGTTATAGAATTGTATGGCTCATATTATCTTTTGGTAAGTATTGAGTGGGATGTTGATTGGGTTCTTGCAGGTCGATAGGATGATGGTCCTGTCCTTATAGGCCCACTAGGTGTTGGGCGGGAGTCTTCATACCCGTGGATGGCTGATAGCAAGAACGGTGAAGAACCAGGAGCTTCTCATCCCAATGGTTAGATGGTTTCATGGTGTATCATGAATCATCATGGATTTAACTTATGTGAGTTGGGCCTGACAGTTGTGTAGTGGAGACCCGTGTGTTGGTTCCTTTGTTGTTTGCTATGGTTGAGTGTTTAAGCAGTATGGCATTGTTCTGGTGGCTTAGTAGCCGATAGGTTTTGGTCGAGCCTTAGTAGGAAGTGGACTTGAACGAAAAGTCATGGTAGTACAACAATAGTTCCTTCGTGGGCTTCTCCTTAGTGGATCATTGTTCGATTTTGAGAATGGTTTCGGGCGAGTGAAGTTATCAATGATGGAGTCTGTTGTAGGACTCTCAAATGATTTTTCATAAGGTAATACACTTGAGTGCATGGGAGTGTGGATGGCATGCAGGATTTTAGGTTGGCCACTGTTACGCTCATGGGAACGGTGGGATAATGATGACTTGTCAGGAATTCAAGTATGTAATCAAGGTGGCTGTTGTGCAACCCAAGCCCAAGAATTTTAGGGTTTTCAACATATTTAAAGGATGGATCCATGTTTTTAGGGCATTTTCTTAGCCTCTATCATATCTAGAGCCTCTTGAGAGAAACCCTAGCCTCCTTTTCACCAATTTAAGTCTCCCAATCTCTTCTCTCATCCATTTTGTGATATTTTTGGTGATTTTTAGAAGGGAGTTGCTTCCAAGATTGATCCTTGAAGCTTGGTAATTGAAGATCTCATCTTTCATCTATCTTTTGGACCTTTTTAAGTCACAAAGTTCCTTGCTTTTTGGTATCTTATCATTAGATCTTGAAGTATTATGAGTTTTAGTCCATACTAATGAGTTTTGGGTGAGAGTTGGGAATAAATTTTGCAACTTTATTTCTCTCTAAGGTCCTAAGAAATTATATGTTTCAGATCTGGACTCGCAAGTAGTTTTGATGTCATGTATCAGATTTTGACCCATTTGTTAACCTTTTTGACCAAGTTTTGGGAAAGAGATGTATTGGACATGCATGTCCACAAAGAAAGGATTTGTATGTTGCATTTAGGTGTAAGAAAGACTTCCAGAAAGTTTAAATGAGTGGATTTACATATTAAGAGCTTAGTCCATTAAGTTACCCCGGACATGTGTCACAAAGTGGTGGCTTGGTCACCACGACGTGGTAGTAAGCAGTCTTGTGACTGTTTTTGTTGTGTGGCTACCACAACATTGGATATGCATGGCCAAGACTGATAGGTTTTGAGCATTCTAACACTCCTGTGGTGTACATGCAACCCTATAAACCTTGGATTTATGTTTTCTCTATTATACATGCAAATATTCAATATTCCAAGGTTTTATCCTAACTAGCATAATATGAAGCAACTATAGTACAAAAGCCTAGTTATATGACATACCTTTTGACGAAGCTTGAAGTCTTGAACTTTAAGAGCTTAGCCCCAATAGTGTGGAAGTCTCAAGTGGAATCACAAATCACCAAGAACACCTTGGAAAACTTGAGAGAATAGTAAGCACACTAGAAATTGGCCCACTCTTGTTTTCTCACACACTAGTGCCATTTCATGTGCTAAAGACCTCTTTATATAGTATGGATGATTAGGGTTACATTCATGTAAACCCTAATACCCATGACCTTTCATTTCCAAAGGATCCATAGGTTTAAAACTCCATGGACTATCCATGCAAGCTTAGCCCAACCTAAATGAACTTGGCCCATGTTATATATATATATATATATATATATATATATATATATATATATATATATATATAAGAGTCCGTATTTTAATTAGCTCCTTTTTTATCACTAAATTAATTCTAAATTAATTCTTGATCAATACTAATTAAATAATATGATTTCATATTAATATATTAGATCTTATAATATATTAATATAAATCATAAACATACTATTCTCAAAAGACTATCCATATAAATTGTTCTGGTGAAGTGTAACCCAAATGGACCATGCTACTCCCGGGTCGAATACATACCAATAATAGTTATGGGCTTAGACATCTAATCCAACAGTCTCCCACTGAGATAAGTCTAAAACTATTATTGCATATGACTCCAAAACCCGACTAGCAATCGTAGCTCTTAAAGCCGTTGTCGAACTCTGAATTAGTCAAATGACTTGTCCATTAGATAAGGGATCATATATTCCTCCATTCTAGATATCATATGGACTAATACATGGATTATAATCATTGTCTCTGTCCATTTGTTGTTTCCCGATTTCCAATTTATGATAACCAACTAATTGAACAAGCTCTTAGGGGTGTCATCACTAAATCATTGAGGAGCCCACAAATATCGCTTTTATCCCACCAAGGGTAAAAAGAATGGATAAACTTTGACTCATATGATTGTTCTACTACTTGTTGAATCATACACAAAGGTACGTTTTATAACATCGAGTTACCGATGCGTTTTCGTACAATCAAAGCATAACTAACTCATAGGAAACAACTCATATCTCTATGTTTGAAGAATATAAGATATTATCGTCTCATGATCACTCGTGATAAAATCCATGAAGTGAGTCAAATGAGCGTGAGTTGAATCCAATACTCAAAACTTATGAGCACTCATGAGTGTTGTAACAACTCTTGTTATGTCCAACATCTTAGACATCTACAAGCCAACTTCATGACAGTCTTGATTCATATCTACTTCCAACATATGACCGACTGTGGATGGTTAGATAACTTAGTCATTCGGGAAGAATGACCTAGTTGTTCTGGAAGTCAAAACATGCAAAGTGAAACACAAGAATAATTGAATCCAATATGGTCTCAGAACTTATGAATATAAATAGAACACTTTTTATTTATCACCATATTGATTACACATTATTAATTGTATAATGTTGCAACTAATTAACTTTATACTTGAATCAAAACACTAGTCATGCCATGATCTAAGCATGCACACTATGTTTATCCAAATAATAGTCATGCCATACACCAAGTATGCACACTATGTTTGTCCAAACATTAGTTATGCCATACACCAAGTATGCACACTAAGTTTGTCTATGATCTTTACTTTGTGAAATAGACCGATTAAACATTATTCCAATTATTCTCATTTCACAATCCCAAATCCTTACCGTAAATGTAAGAATTCCAAATTCCTACCATTTACCGAAATTTGTTAGATTCTAAACTTATATGCATTGATCATCTTGTAATGATTAGGCACAGAGTCACAAAGACTTGTCAACATACATTACAGAGTATTCCAATGGAGATCAACTCCATGGAAACGAAGTCTTATATTCAAAGTACATTGCTTTGAACATCCTTTTTGCATTAAGTTTCCTAATCTTACATGTAGCACCTGGTTTCCGGTATGTGAATTTTATTTGAGCATTGCCCTAATTTAGCCTTGGACTCGGCGAGTCATAAGGTCCGACTTGCCGAGTAGGGACGAGACTCAGAACATGTTTAAGTGGGCGACTCGGCGAGTCACCGCTGCTGGATGAAACCCTAAGTTTCCAAGGGTTTGCACCCTATTTAAACCCTCATTACGCCCCAACTCGTCCCCATTCACCCCCAGAACTCCCCCAACATCGTTTTCCCTTGTTTCCTTGAGAGATTGAAGTGTTCTTGGTGTATTCTTGAAGGTTTTGAGGAGAAAGAGGAGTAGATCAAGAAGAAGAGAAGGAGATCAGCCATCTTTGTGTCATTTCAACATTTTCCTTGAGGTATATCTCGTTTTTCCCCTGTTTCTATGCTTAGGATTTCATTTGGGACACCCTTGAGCAATTCTTCAAGCTTGTTTGTGCTTATTGTCTCGTAATAAGTGGATTAACATTTAGATCTAGGCAAGATTAAGCTCCAGGAGCTCAGATCTGTTAGCTTTATGGCCCCATGTGGCTTGTTCATCCTAGATCTACCCTTTTGAGGCATTTTGCACCCTAAAATCCACATTAGTGAATATCCACACGTAAAGTTGGAAACTTTACGTGTGATTTGTGTCCTAGAAGCCCAGATCTATGAATGGCATGGACTGAAATCGAGTAAATCTGTGTATTTGGTGGATGCATGGCGACGACTCGGCGAGTCGTATAGGTGACTCGGCGAGTCTGGTCGCGAGTCACCGATTTGGTCCCTTCGTGATGTGTCGAGTCGAGCCGTGAGTCACAGGGGGTGACTCGGTGAGTTGGGAGCTGAACTCACCCATGTTAGGACTCGGCGAGTCAATGCCCTGACTCGGCGAGTCCAAGGCAATCTTCATAGATCAAGAACAGACTCGGCGAGTTGTTCATACAACTCGGCGAGTCTTAGCATAAAGTGTTCTTCGGATGAAGATGAACTCGACGAGTTGTTCATACAACTCGACGAGTAGGATGAAGGAGTTGAATGACAGTTAAAAGGTGAACTCGTCGAGTCATAGCCCGACTCGACGAGTAGAACCAGGGACCTAGGACAATGGTTTACTAGGGACTCGGCGAGTGGAGATCCACTCGGCGAGTCGGGTCAACTGAAAGTTGACTCTAGCATTGGCTTAGAGCTGGACCGGGGATAAAATGGTCATTTTATCTAAAGGACAGTTAGCAGTGTTTGATTGATTATGTTGTGGGAATTGCAGCCGGAGGACTCCCGGAGCAGCAGCAGCCAGTTAGTTCCCGATCAGTTCAGCAGCTACTTTGAGGTGAGTTACCTTCCAGTAGTGGTGGGTCTAAGGCCACACTACCGGCCCACCAGTAGGAGATGTATGATAGATGATTGTCTTTGTGATATCATCTAGGTTTGCTATTACCTGTTATGTTACATGCTATCATGATACGTTATATGCAATAGTAGTAGAGTACGGTCGTTAGGACCGCTGGGTAGTCAGACACCCCAGAATTATCTGACTGTATGTGATGGTATGCTTGTATGTTGATCTATTATGATATGCGATAGAGGTAGCGGGAGGGGACCAGTCCCCGAGGATCGGTTGTTAGGACCGATGGGTAGTCAGCACCCCAGAATGGCTTGACATGGGTAGTCAGCACCCCAGAATGGCTTGACACGGGTAAGACGGCACCCCAGAATGGCCGTATGGGTAGGTCGGCACCCCAGAATGGCCGTACCGGGTAGTCAGGCACCCCAGAATAGCCTGGCAGTATGTATGTTATGTGTTTGTATGATATGTGGTACGTTGGGGGAACTCACTAAGCTTTGTGCTTACGTTTACAGTTTTGTTTTCAGGTACCTCTGCATCGAAGGGGAAGGAGCCGGCGCGGTAGCAGCACGTCATACACACACTCTTCGGTTTCCGCATTTACGAGATTTACTGGGATTGTACTCTGATATTTTGATGGGATGTATGGTTTGACCTTTTAGAACATGGTTGCGATGTGTTATGGTGTGATCAAACAATGTTTTTATTTATTAATGTTTTCTAAAGTAATATTTTAAAATGAAATTTTCGGACGTAAAAATTGGGTCGTTACATTACACATATAAAATAACTTCCACCTATAGAGACATCTCCATATTCCCATTTTGACTATCACTTCTGAACAAGAGTTGCCTCTTTTTAGAATATGTCAATATGGTCCTTCAAAAGTTAACACTATACTTCCAATTGTCCCTGAGCAACCAATCTTTGGTAAACCTTAGATTGTCCTCGACAATTGCTTAAGCAAATTAGTCATATCCAATTCTAGTACTTTTTCCCTCTTAATGCTCCCAGCCATTTGGAAAAATATAGAGAGGATAAATATTATAGCACATGCAATCGATCCTACACCTGAAGCATACGGGACACGATTCATGATGTCTCACATAAAGACATGATTCTAGACCAGTCTTTTGCTACAATTTTTTTATTTCTATTTGTCATATTCTCAAAATTCAGATTATGAAAAGGGATGCCATAATCATAATCAAATTTTAGAACGCAAATAATGTTCCCATATATAGAATTTCCTTATGTTGAACCATTCCAACATAACATTCATATATATATATATATACATATATATATATATATATATATATATATATATATATATATATATATATATATACTTGACTAAATTTGATTAAAATATCATGATTTAAGCTTTTAGATTTGAAATGAAGTATAATTTCCTCTCCCTTAATTATACCAAAACAACTTTTCCCAATTGAAACTTTTGTTTTCTATAATTAACATTACTAACTTGCAACACTTATTATAATTATCATGCTCCCACTAACATGAGAGTTATCAGCATAACACTTATGCTCCCACTAGCTTTGACATGTACCCAGAAATCAGCTGGACTTCTAGAAATCAATACTTTATTGAATTTCTTACCAAAGTTCAGATTTCTGATACGAGATTCTTTGATAAAAACTTTATCAAAATCATACACCTTTCCTTAGATAGCACACGTGTGTGTCTAAACAATTTCAGAACTATGAAAAGGGATGTCGTGATCATAGTATCAATTGTTTAGACCTTTGCTATTCCTCACAAGTCCATGTTAGCGTATCGGTTAACCACACACGCTCCACTAACGACTTTGAGAATGCAAATATCACAATTGCTATCTACTTAAAATCTACTTAGTGAAAGCGTTTCCTCACCATCATTTTCATGAATCGGAGACAAACCTTGTGACACTTAGATTTTATGGTGTATGTGTTCCAATCCATGTGAATTTGTCAAAACCATAATCACAAGATACGGTTAATGACAAATCCAAACTCATATGGACTGAACTTGTGCAGTCTTAACTTCTTGCCACCTGGCAACACAAGGGCCTACCATTGCTTCCAAGTGTGTTATGCAAGCAATTGAAAACTCTCAGAACTCATATGCAAAGCCAACTTTAACTGGAATGGGCACAAAAATAGGGATATGTCAACACGATAGGTTATAAACCTCAAGTCGTGAGCTAGTGTGAAACTACAAGTTTTATCCTTGATTGGATCTTGAAATTCTTTCAGGATCTTTTAGACTCCCACTGTCCTCTTGACATATAAGACTCTCTTGCCAATAACCATTCCTTGACAAACAAGTATTCAAGAGATAGTGCGGATTCTTATCAAGTCAAACACTTCACACAATTGGCCTTAGTTGGTCTTTGTTTTATCCAAAACATCACAACTTACCAATTTCAAATGTACAAGAGTAGTGTTGAAGATTAATGTGTTGCGTCTTGGGCCCTTTTGTTTTACAACCGGTTTGGGCTTGTCAATCCATGTTTATCTAGATTAGCCTCCTTTTTCTTAGATAAACTGTTAGGGTTTTAATATAAATATATGCATGCATGTATGCGTATACGGCGTCTGTCGTCATTCTCATTGATTATTGTAAACCCTAAAATCCTCTACAGTTGATGTTCTTTATCGAGCTCTTCTGAGGATTTTTAGTAATCATTCGACACCTTTTGATCCATTTGCTTGTTCTTATTGTTTATCTGGTTATTTCTCTACCTGTTTTATAGATCTAATCGATCTTCAAGTTTATTTTTTAAACTTATCAATTGGTATCAGAGCAGGAGGCTGTGTAATCGTTACACTTCTTTTCTGTGAAAAAGCTTCGATTAGGGTTATTCCGCATTCATTGATATTTATTGAGCCGTCATCTCATAATTGACATATCTCGATATTTATTGTTTTTGCCCTAATTTGATATATTACAAGTCTGATCTTTGAACAGGTTATTCGATCAATTATGGACGAGTCGCAATCCAATCCCATCAATATTTCAAACAACATTGGATCAACAACGAAGATTCCCATCCTGTACACCCATGATTATGAAGTCTAGGCGAATCACTTTGAAGATTATGTCATAGGATCTGAGGATAATGGATACCTCATCTGGGAAGCAATCATCTCTGGACCTTTTTCTCATTCAGCAACTTCAAGGATTATTAAAACTCAAAAGGAGTATAACGATCTTCTGAAAGATGTTAAAGATGTAGCGCAAGACGAAAAAGTTAAATTCCAGTGCAATATCAAAGCGTTAAGATTGATCAGATTTGCTCTTCAATCCGATACTTTTAGGCTGGTAAGTTCATGCACGACTGCAAAAGAGATATGGACAGGCTACGTGAACTGTACTCTACAGACGAAGATCTTGAAAACTCCATTCAAACCTTACTCTTGTCTGAGTTTGGTGAGTTCAAGCAAGGAACAGAAGAAACGGTAACTCAAACGATCGATCGCTTCAATCATCTTCTTAGCAAGATGATCAAACATGACATCAAAAGGAAGTTTATTGAACAGAAGGTTACGTTTTTGAACGGACTCAGATCTGAGTGGAGAGCAGTCGTGTCCACATTTAAAGCGCACGAGCAATTCAAATCCTATTCTTTGGTAAAACTGGTGGGGATCCTAAAATCTCAAGAAAAGATCGTATTACAGGAGAAAAACGTGGTTTCAGGTCTTGGTTCATTGGACCTCCTGTCGAAAAGCAAAGCGGTGATAAAGGACGAAGATCTCAACTTGGATGATTATGATCTCACGTCTGAGGACTATGCTATGATGGTGTCAAACCCCAAGAGATTCATCAAGAAGAGATTCCCCACTAACAGGAACCGAAACTGGCAAGGGAGTTATAGCTCTGAAAAGGTCAAAGATGAACCGAAGGCTGTAGAGTCAAAGAAGGAACCGAAGGCTGAAGGAGATTCTGGAGTGAGCTGCTTTTATTGTGGAGGAAAGAACCACTATGCAAAAGACTGCGTCCTCAAAAAGATGGCAGAAAAGGACAAGGAAAATGATGAAGAAGCTGTGTTGATGAAAAAGCTTGATGAATTAAGGATGAAGAAATCTGCTGCTAACCCTCCTATGAATGCTTTAATTGTGCAGGGTTCGGTAGCTGATGATGAGTTCGGTGGCGTGGAGGTCTGGTCAACCGACTCCGAAGATGATGAAGTGAGGAAGCCTTCACATGGAAAGGCTTATGTAGCGAAAGAAGAGAGCAGTGGAGGAAGATGCTTGATGGTGTCCGATGTTTCTCAGATGAGGGGATACAACACTGATGGTGGGAATGATGACACAAAGGAACAACAGAATCTGTGCTGTACTGCCAAACCACTCAGCGTGCAGTTCAACGAACTTGATGAACTGATCAAGAAGGTACAATCAGTTTTTGTCTCATTTAAAGTCCCACAATGCTCATATGAAAAGGAATTAAAAAGTGTTAATTCAAGAATCTCTCATCTAGATAGTAGTTTAACTCAAACTCGGGTCACCAATTCTAACCTAACTGACCAATTAAGCAGGGTGTCTTCGAAGAGTGAGGAACGGCGGATGTGGATCGAACTGAAGGAGTCAGAGTTAATCAAAATAAAAGATGAAAACATTTATTTGCAAAGAGACAATTTAAAGCTTTTGAAACAACGAAATGTTTTTTGTTTGATTGCCAAACGTCTTTATACAAATATTACTCAGCTTCATTTGAATTGTGAAATAGGGCAAAAGATTCATCGCATGATTTTACCCTTTCTTGAGTTTAAGGAAGATGAAATTGATGCTGAAGCATATAATTGTGAGAGTATTATTTCGTCTGAGGATGTTAATCCAACATATATGTATGGACTGGACAAAATAGAATCTTTCATAAAATCCAAGGACCACAAGAACATGCTCAAAAACCTTTTGGACGAAAATGATAAACTGAAGCTAAGAACCGAAACCATACAAAAATTTGACTCATTGAATGTCAACTTAAGCTCAGAAAATAAAATTGATGTTGAAAATGCATCTGAGCTTAATGAGGACGATAATATGAGTGAAATTTCTATAGAGGACACAGTTGATTGTTCAGAATTTGTCAAGAATGAACCCGAGAACCACAAAAATCTCATTTCAGAAAATTCTGTGGAGTTCGCTCGCTTGTCCCAACAAAAGTCCCCGATTCTTGTAGAGAAGGCAGTCGTATACCAAAAAGTTAGAACCACTCCAAATCAGGTGTACAAAGTCACAGGTGTAACCGAACATCAGACTGCTGAACTCACAGCTATTGTGAACGAAGACAATGTTGATGGCTGTGACGAGTTCTTCTGGTCAGCTCCCATTGACAATGCTGATGAAACGGCAGGTCTGTCTGAAAGGACTTCATGGAAAAGCAAAGGCAGATACGTACCAGAACCTTTGAATAAACCTGATAGCTTCAACGTGGCGAGTACCAGTGGAACAAAATATATCCCTCAAGAGAAAGAAATTCCTGTAAAAGAAGTCACATCCCCAAGTGAAACTACATCAGTTCAAAGTGGATCAGCCAACGAAAACCAAAAACATAAAGCTAACATCCATCATCAACCAAAGCAGATGAGAAATCAAAAACGAGAAAGAAATCAGAGATACAGGAAGAATCTCTCAGAAAGAAAACAATTTTGGCAATCGCAAAATGCCTATTTCTCACATCAAGACAGGAATTTAAAACCAGAGAAAAATCCTGTTGGATCGATAGAGAGCAATGACAACCGAAAGCAGAGGCTCGGTTCTGAGCAAAACAGCAACCGAAAGCAGAGGTTCGGTTCAGAGCACAATGCAAACCGAAAGCATAGGTTCGGTTCAGAAAATGATTTCAACCGAAAGCACAGGTTTGGTTCGGAAATCAAAAGAGATCAAAACTCTAGGGTTGGTCCTACTGTTAATCAAAAGCAAAAGAGTCACTTAGAATCTTCAACCAAGAAGTCATACCGATCTAAGCTATCTCATTCTAACTCTTCTAACTCCTCAAAATCTTCTGTCTCTTCTCGTCCTAAATTCCACTCTGTTCCTTCTCAAAAATCTCAGTCATCAGCTGAACAAAAAGGAAAACAGAGGGTTTCAGATGTTGAACCAGAATCAATACCATAAGCATCAAATCCAAATAAAATCAAAGTTTTCACCATCAAAAGGAAAGATGAAACAACACTAATAAAAAGAACATATTTAGTTGACATCTCTCTTACTATTCCTGTTCCTGTAAAAAGCTCACGTGGACCCAAGAAGCTCTGGGTTCCTAAATCTGCTTAATTTTTGCAGGTTATCAGTGACGAGCAGTTTGACGAAGAATGGTACATTGATAGTGGTTGCTCGCGTCACATGACAGGAAGGAAGGAAGAGCTAAGGGAATTCAGATCTCTTTCAAATGGTGGAAATGTCAAATTTGGGAACAACTCCTTCGGCACCATAAAAGGCTATGGAATGATTACCAATGGTGATTTCACAATAAGAAAGGTTGCATATGTGGAAGGATTGCAACATAACCTCATAAGTGTATCTCAGCTTGTTGGAGGTACCGGTCTTCAAGTCTCATTCGAAGATGAGGGTTCTGAGATAATTGAGAAGAAGTCGAAAAGAGTTATTCTCAAGTCGGAGCGTAAAGGCGAAATGTTTCCTTTAAATCTCAAACCCATCAAAGGTAACCCAGCCATCTGCTTATTATCCAAAGCACAATCTGACGAAAGCTGGCTATGGCACCAAAGACTCTCTCATCTCAACTTCAAAGATATCAACAAACTTGTTACTGGAGGTCACGTTAGAGGTCTTCCTTTGCTCAAGTATGATAGAGATCATCTGTGTGCTGCATGTGAAATGGGGAAGCAGAGTCGTCAAAGTCATCCATCTATAATAAACACTAAAGTTGTTGAACCACTAGAATTACTTCATATTGATTTATGTGGTCCATCTTCTATAGAAAGCATTGGTGGTAGCAAGTATATTCTTTTTATTGTTGATGACTTTTCACGTTTTACATGGGTGTTCTTTCTGAAGCTTAAATCTGAAGCGACTCACAAGCTAGAAGTGTTCATCAAGCAGATTGAAGTACAGCTGAAGAAGGTCGTTCGCAACATCAGAAGCGACAATGGGTTGGAGTTCAAAAATAAAGAATTTGAAGAATTTCTGGAAGAAAAGGGAATCAGTCACAACTTCTCAGCTCCCTACACACCTCAACAGAATGGAATTGTCGAAAGACGAAACCGATCCCTATGTGAAGCTGCCCGAACCATGCTAATTTTTGCTTCATTACCTTTATATTTTTTGGCCGATGCTATTTCTGCTGCTTGTTTTACACAGAACAGGTCGTATCTTAACAAGCGCTTCACTCTCACTCCTTATGAGATCATCAACAACAGAAAACCAAATGTGAAGTTTTTCCATGTGTTTCGTTCCAGGTGTTTCATTTTCAATTCTAAAGAACACCGCAACAAGTTTGATGTCAAAGCTGACGAAGGGATATTTCTGGGCTATTCTCTTACTTCCAAAGCATACAGGGTGTTAAACAAGCATTCAAGGAAAATAGAAGAAACTTACTACATGAATTTTGATGATAGCTATGTTAAAAAGCTAAAGGCCAACGAAGACACATCTAGAGAAATCTTTCCTCAAACTGGCCAAGTCACAGCCTCGATCGCCAATCTATTCGAGAATTTCATGGAGCTTTTTGATGAACCAGAGAAGGCCACTCTTTCTGAAGCCAGTGCAACAGACAACAGAGTAGATCACTTGAAGCAACTTGTTGACGATGCTGCAAGAAGAATGAATGAAGAAGAATCAGGTTCAAAAGACTCTCCCCAACACAATGCGTCAGTCGAGGGGGAGTATCCACCATTAGTCGAGGGGGAGGATCCACCATCATCATCCCAGCCAAGTTCACAAGTTGAGGGGGAGCTTAGATCTCAACCTTCAACCGAAATTGCCTTACCAACCAAAAGCGCCTTACCAACCGAAAGTGCCTTACCAACCGAAGGTGCATCAACGCCCGAAAGCTCAACACCACAAGAAACCACTGTAGCTCAAGATTCACAAGACATTCCTGTAAGATCATTTTTCGAGGAGGAGCATGCTGATATGTCATACGACTTCGACAGTCTGTCCGAACCAGAAGAAATGATAAATGCTGAATTAGATCCATCTTTTGATCCAAACTTCCCTCCTCTCACCAAATGGACCAGAAATCATCCTGTCTCTCAAGTTGTTGGTAATGTCTCAGAAACAGTTCTGACTCGATTACAACTCAAGGCAAAACAAGCTTCCTTGTTCTCAAAAGTCGAATTTTGCATGTTTAACTCATTCGTATCAAAAGTTGAACCAAAGATAGTTAACACTGCTCTTGATCACTCCGATTGGGTTCAAGCTATGCAAGACGAACTGAATGAATTTGAAAGGAACAAAGTTTGGCGTCTTATTCCAACTCCTCCAGATGCCTCGGTTGTTGGTCTCAAATGGGTCTTTAGGAACAAACTTGACAAGGAAGGGAACGTTATAAGAAACAAAGCACGTCTGGTCGTAAAAGGATACTGTCAGGAGGAAGGCATTGACTATGAAGAGACTTTCGCTCCTGTAGCTAGGCTGGAATCAGTAAGAATATTTCTCGCCTATGCTGCTCACAAAAATTTTGAGGTCTTTCAAATGGACGTCAAGTGTGCATTTCTCAATGGCGAACTCGAAGAAACTGTGTATGTGGAGCAACCTCCTGGAATCGTGAATGAAAAGTATCCCGATCATTGTTACATTTTGGATAAAGCCGTGTATGGTCTGAAACAAGCACCGAGAGCTTGGTATGAAACACTGACTAAATTTTTAACAATGTCCAAATTCAAACAAGGGTCGGTTGACCCAACCTTCTTTCGCAAAAAGGAAGGTAACCACCTGATGATCGTTCAAATTTATGTCGATGATATCATCTTTGGCTCAACGAATCCTAGCCTAACAGCTGAATTCAGAAAGCTGATGGAGACTAAATTTGAAATGAGCTCGATGGGTCCCATTAACTTTTTCCTTGGTTTAAATATTAGATAGGGACCTATAGGCATCTTTATCAACCAGGAAGCTTACACGAAAACCCTCTTAGCAAAATTTGGCATGATGGGAGATTCAAAGGTCAAAGTTCCAATGGCGTTCGGCACTAAACTCACTCTATCCCTGGATAAACCGGCTGTTGATCTTACGCTTTATCGTCAAATGATAGGCTCTCTGATGTATCTTACTGCTAGCAGGCCGGACATAATGTTTTCTGTTTGTTACTGTGCTAGGTTTCAGGCAAATCCTAGGGAGCCTCACATGCTTGCAGTAAATAACATATTACGATATCTCAAGAGAACTACCTCTTTAGGTCTGTGGTACCCTTCTAACTCAGGCTTCTTCGTTCAAGCCTACTCAGATGCAGACCTTGGTGGATGTGGCCTCGACAGGAAAAGCACCACTGGCGGTTGCCAATTCCTCGATGGGAAGTTGGTTAGCTGGCAGTCCAAGAAACAAACGTGTGTATCCTTGTCTACAGCTGAAGCCGAATACATTGTCGTTGCTTCCTGTACCTCTCAAGTGATTTGGATCCAAAGTCAACTCCGAGACTATGGACTCAATATGAAAAAGATCTCACTATATTGTGACTCTGAAAGTGCAATTAGGATTTTTCATAACCCAGTGCAACACTCCAAGACCAAACACATAGCACTGAGGTATCACTTCATCAAAGATCACGTGGAAGATGGAAACGTTGAAGTACACTTTGTTCGAACCACTGATGAGTTGGCCGATGTCTTTACCAAAGCTCTTCCTGAAGCGACTTTCAACAAAATTCTACAAGGCTTAGGTATGATGGTAGGCGAGTCGGTCCCAAATCCTCAAATCTCTAACTAAGATTTAACGGAACCGAAATAGACAGACCGCTCGGTCCCTCTCTGTTCTGGCGATTTAATGGAACCGAAATAGACAGACCGCTCGGTCCCTCTCTGTTCTGAAATTTTAATGACACCAAAATAGACAGACCGCTCGGTTCCTCTCTGTTCAGAAATTTTAATGTCACCGAAATACACAGATCGCTCGGTCTATCTCTGCTTCATCATTTTTTCTGTTGTACAATTTATCTTTCTGTTTTTATTTCTTTTTCAGAAAAATTTCAAAATCGCAAAAACATTTTATCTTTCTGTTTTTATTTCTTTTTCAGAAAAATTTCAAAATCACAAAAGCATTTTATCTTTCTCTTTTAGAAAAATCTTAAAATACAAAAATATTTTCATTTTCGTTTTTATTCAGTTTCTTACTTATTTCCACTACTCGCTAGTTCTGGTTGGTGTAAGCTTTGCACAGGTAAATACAAGTATCACCTTCGGTAGTGTTCAACCAGGTATGTTTCATTTTTCTCTCAGACTAGTTAGAAGTCCCTAGAAGCATGCTGTTGTATGTTGTCACAAGCCTCTATGACCTTGAGTAAGCCTTAATGATTCGATCAATACCTATCGTTTCTTTCCAATTAGGCTATTTTCCAACACTCGGTCTAGAGCTACCTTACTCTTCTCATTTGAGACAAGAGTTGCTCTGCTTTGTCACACTTCTGTAGGAGAAGGTACATTCGGTTTCTTAACCACCTCCTAAAATTCTACATTTACCTTCGATTCCCTAACGTAACCCTTGATGCTTTCGGTCTTTACCACTGAAGCTTATGGTTACACAACATTTGTGTTTATGATCTTGGATTCGATTACCACGTTCTAAGTGAAACCCAAAATCTAATACCTAAAATGAATTGACGATGAGTGATATACTCAAGTTGTTACTTGGAAATCTCATTTTCTTTTTGCGTGATCTTTTATGAAATCGTCTATACCTCAGACATTTCTTCCCAAAGAGGTCCAGTTTATTTTTTTTGAGATTTCTGTTTATCCCATGCTTGTCACAAGATAATTCCCACCTACCTGTTCAATAGATCACATCGGTCTTACAGGTACCTCTGCCAATACTCAGTTTTATGTTGAGACTTGATGTTCGGTTAGAGGACAGCCACCCAACAACCTATGATCAAAAGATGCCTTTCATTGTTTATTGACAGACAATTGATCGTATTTCTCGGGAAACCACACAAGCACTTCAAGTCTCTCTTGGCTTTGAAGGAAGTAATTCTTGCTCGGAATCCTCCGCCTTATGTCTTCTTCATAGACATCACTCACATCTCAAACACCTTTGATTTATTTCTTTATCTTTCACACTCTTATGCACGAAAATTAATTTTTCCAACATTCTTATTGCTGTTTGGTATGTGGTTTTAAGTTTCAGTTGTAACTAAACAAGGGCACAAGGAATTTCAAACGGTACAAAAATATGATTTGGGCGCGTGCAGTTGATTCGTTTCACACCCACGTGTGGTGGATTTGACCAGTGCACACGAATGTGTACTCGATCCCTTAGTCCTTCACTTGACTCACATATACATGTGAACAAGGAATTAGTCTTAATTTTCCAAAGATAAAAATTCTCATTCATCATACTATACAACTTGCATGATTCCAAGTTTCGGTCCAATTGAAAACTTGGGTAATGAGAATCTTTCCTTATTTGGTAAATTTAGACATTACCACAAATGAAAGAATCAAATTCATATTTCCAATATTGCTAGAAACATACACACATCAATTTTCCATAAAATGACAAGGAGATATAAAATAAAATAAAACAAAATTTTATTTATTTATAAAATGCAGAAAACTTTTCTTTATAATGCAACTTTAAATGGAAACTATGCTATTACATATTTTCTAGCAATCTATCATAACTCCTAAGTAGTAGCTCAAGAATCTGATCTTCGAACCATGCGATAGAAATCCATCTTCGCAATCAGATTCAGCATACTCTTCCTTTAAGTTTCCTTCCCTTTGCTTGATCCTGCCATACAACAAAATGTATTAAGAATCTTCAAATAGGAACTTAAGAGAGTTAGATAGTGGACTTACCTGAAGTAGAGTCAAACTTTTTAACTTGACCATCTCTCAGATCTTTCAAGTAGTTAGGGAAGCTTCGCAACCAATTCCCCTTCCTTTGGCAATAGAAACATATGGACCCTTTAGGAATGGTACACGGGACTATCTCAGACTTATCCTTTCTCTTTACCATTTGGTCAACCGAGCTGACTATGGTCGATCCCTTTCCATTGGGAAGAGAAAGCTTTTCTGGATATCCAATGTTACCATTTTCAATGTCCATGATATTTTGGGAAGTTGATCTTCTAATCAAATTTTCTTTACCAGTGCTCCAAATCATTGCTGATTCAGTAGCACCAAGCAAATCGATAAGATCATTAAGGGTCATGTCATAGTCTGTTACATAGTAGTCCTTAAAGAACTCGCTATGTGACTTAAGAAGTGATTGAACATCCAACTTCCTCAAGACTTTGACACCCAACTCTCCCGGCTTGTCAATATGTGACTTTATCTCCTAGATGTGAGCACACATAGACCTTGCTTGCCAATAGGGCTTTAGTGAACTTGAACTCTTCAAGAACTTATGGGATAGGGATAATAATTGGAGGAGGTGGAGGAAGAGAAGTATGATTTCCATTATCCAACCACGGAACATCATCTTCATTAGGAAAGTTTGTTCCAAGAGATTTGGGAAGATCATAGTTGTCTAAACCAGACATCTATAATGGGAGAAATTCAAGTTAGTTGATTTAAAGTCCTTAATATAACACCCAATATGAAATATTAAGGCTAAGACCCAACACAATATTTTATAACTTGGAAGAGGGATGTCGTAATCCAAGCTATAAAATATTTGAAGGTAGGCGAATGAAGATTCACCAGTTTCCACCATGAAAAACGAAATATATTATTAGGTTTTAATTGGATTTGAAACTCCTAGCTTTTTGAGATTCATTGAAATTTTTAATGGCATGTTTCAATCTTGATTGTGCCCTTTCAAGTTTTGTGACTGGGATGCCGAGGATCACAAAACAAGGTGTGAATAACCATGCAAATATACTTGGTACCCTTAATATTTATCACTTAATCGATATGCCGGTTAACCACACGCGCTCCACCGATCCTATGATAAACATTAAGTTACCCTTTTCCTACCTTGTTAAATCCAGGTTAGTGTGTCAGTTAACCACACACGCTCCACTAACGACTTAAGTAAAGTGCAAAGTGTAATTTCATGGGTTAGCACCAAATTCACATTTTCCTAAAGTAACTAAGATTGGGAATTTATAAAAGTTTTAGTTACTTTATATTTATCATTATACTTATAATGAAAATTATAGTCCTTGTCCTACCCATTCAGCTAACGACCCTCCACCAGTCAAGGAAGCGGAGGGTGAGTGTGGACACCCATTAAACTGGCATTCTATAGGCAGTAACCTTATACCCCCTATAGACCGGCTTCGTGAATGAGGCCTACTAACGGTAAGACTGACTTTGTCCTTATATATATATATATATATATATATATATATATATATATATATATATATACATATATATTATTAACTTATAATACTATAAAGTATAAGGGTTGAATTTTAACTTTTAAAATTCTAGGCTTTGGAATTAAAGTGTGTGTGAGACTTTACAAATTCCAAAACTTGAGGGCAAGTTTTGAATAATTCAAAAACTTTTGTATTCCATAATTTATGTGTTTAAAGTAGTTTTTAATGAAAAACTCTTCGAGTTCCATAACTTGAGGACAAGTTATGGAAGACTTTAATGCATTTACAAAATGAGGCTCTTCATTTTTTATAACTTATGGAAATCCTAAGAGTTTTAATAATCATAAATGTGACTTTTCATATAACTTGAGGACAAGTTACAAAAACACATATTATGAACAACTTTTAGATCAATTTGGATTGAAAACATATTATCACATAACTTTTCTATTAATCTAAAACAACTCATAAGAACAAGATAATTCGAGTCAAACAATTTTCATGAAATTTGCCTAACCATTAAACTAATACAAAACATGAATCTATTGACAAATATCTTTGAAATTGGATTAGCATGAACATTACCACATCAAAACAGGTTTACAAGTTCAAAAAATAGCTTAGGTTAATGATCCTCATCCAATGCCAAGTAAAACCCCAAAATTTTGCATACGGGGGCATCACCATGCCGTGGTAAAGACTGCCACATCGTGGTGAGAAGTCAGATGCAAAAAATGGCAGAATTTCAACTTTGGAAAAACATGTAGCATCAAGTATAATTGAAAACAAGCCTAGGCTCTGATACCTCTGATGGGTTTTGAGCATTCTAACACTCCTATGGTATACATGCAACCCTAAAAACCTTAGATCTATGTTTTCTCTATTATACATGAAAATATTCAATATTCCCAGGTTTTATCCTAACTAGCATAATATGAAGCAACTATACTACAAAAGCCTAGTTAGATGACATACCTTTTGATTAAAGTCAACTTCCTGGTCAAGGTTAACTTCCTGGTCAAAGTCAACTTCCTGTTAACCGGACTCACCGAGTTGGGCCGTCAACTCGCTGAGTCCCTATCATCCATACTAGACCTCTACCCACTTCTACTCGTCGAGTTTGGCAAAGACTCGACGAGTTCCTCGATGCTAACAACGAGTCTAACTTCATCCGACTTGCAGAGTTGTATGAACAACTCGTCGAGTTCTCCTTCAACATATGAACACGTCCAGTCTGTGACTCGCCGAGTCGTATGAACAAATCGTCGAGTCTGAAGAACAACTCGCCGAGTTGAAGAACAACTCGTCGAGTCCCAAGCATGCTATTACTATACAGTCGATTCTAATCGATTCCAGTGCTTCCAAAACATAGATTTGAGCTTCTAGGACTGGTTTTACACGTAAAGTTTCCAACTTTACGTGCATGCACTAGGGTATGAGGCTAAAATACCCAAACTCATCAAATACTAAGCACTTAGGGTTTGGAACAAGGCCAATATTGCATAAAGGTGGCTACAATGAGCTCCTGGAGTTCAAGAAAGGCTAGATCTGAGGTATAACTTGATCATAAGGCTTTATTACAAAGGATTTGGGGTTTTTGAGCTTAATATCAACAATTTGGGGACAAACTAGATCTATAAGATCAATAAGCAAGGTGGAGACTTTATTACCAGAAAAGATGACCACAAAGGAGTGTGTTCTGGATCTACCTCCTCTTCCTTGAACTCTTCAACCTTCTCCTTCTTCTACTTGCTCCAAAATGCACCAAAAGTTCCTTCACAAAGCAACAATCACTCACACACTCTTTAAGGGGGCTAGGGTTTGGTAAGAAATGTTCTGAGGGTGATGGAGGCGAAGTTGGGGTGCAATAAGATGTTTAAATAGGGTACAAACCCTTAAAATTAGGGCTTCATCCAGACAGGTGGACACGCCGAGTCCCAGCATGTGGACTCATCGAGTAGCCAGCTCCATTTGCGTGATCATCCCGTCTCTACTTGACGAGTCGGGATACGAACTCGTCGAGCACCCCTTAAGAAATGAAAATACTTATTTAAATTACATACCAAAAAATGGGGCGTTACAACTCTCCCCCACTTATCTTAGACTTCGTCCTCAAAGTCTGTTGTTGCTGCTGCTGAATCTGAAAATAACTCTGGATAATGCTCCCTCATATCCCCCTCGGTTTCCCACGTCCACTCTGATCCCTTTCGTTGCTGCCACTGCACCTTCACTAACTGAACCACCTTGTTCCTCAAGGTCTTCGTCTTCCGATCTAACATCGCAACTGGTCTCTCGATATAATTCAAGCTACTATCTACCTGAATATCCTCCAAAGGTACAAATGCAGATTCGTCCACCAAACACTTCCTCAACTAAGAAACATGGAAAGTGTTGTGGATTTGGCTAAGCTCTGCCGGAAGATCCAATCGATAAGCAACCCGACCCACCCGGGCCAAAACTCTAAAAGGACCAATGAACCTGGAACCCAGCTTGCCCCTCTTTCGGAACCTGATAACACCCTTCCAGGGTGATACCTTCATGAGGACCATATCGCCCACCTAAAACTCCAAGTCCGAATGCCTCCTGTCGGCGTAACTCTTCTGTCGACTCTGCACAGTCTGCAATATGCTACGGACCTGCTGGATCAACTTTGTGGTCTTGAGCACCACCTCGGTGCTCCCGATGAATCGCTGACCGACCTCGCCCCAACAAATCAGGGTCATACACTTCGTCCCGTTGAGCATCTTGAAAGGCGGGCGGTCAATACTAGCGTGGTAACTGTAGTTATACAAAAATTCCGCTAGCGGAAGATACGTATCCTATCTACCACCAAAGTCTAGGACACATGCCCGAAGCATGTCCTCGAGAGTCTGAATCGTCCTCTCACTCTGCCCATCCGTCTGAGGATGGAAAGCGGTGCTAAAATGAAGATGAGTCCCCATCTCGTCATGAAACCGCTTCCAAAACCTGAAAGTGAATCGGACGTCTCGATCTGATACTACTGATATAGGCACCCCATGTCGTGCTACTACCTTGCGCACATAAATATCGGCTAGCTTCTCAGCCGATATACTCTCCTGGATTGGTATGAAGTGCGTGCTCTTGGTTAGCCGATCTACTATGACCCAAATCGAATTAAATCCCCATGCGGTCTTGGGAAGCTTAGTGATGAAATCCCTGGTGATATCCTCCCATTTCCACACAGGAATGTCTAACGACTGCATCTTGCCATGGGGTCTCTGTTGTTCTTCCTTGACCTTCCTGCAGGTCAGGTATCTCTCTACATACCAGGCTACGTCCCGCTTCTTGCTGGGCCACCAATAATCGGGTCAAAGATCTCTATACATCTTCGTCGCCCTTGGATGGATGGAGAATCGAGACCTGAGAAGCTTAGTGATGAAATCCCTGGGGATATCCTCCCGTTTCCACACATGAATGTCTAACAACTGCATCTTGCCATGGGGTCTCTGGTGTTCTTCCTTGACCTTTCTGCAAGTCAGGCATCTCTCTACGTACCAGGCTACGTCCCGCTTCATGTTAGGCCACCAATAATCGGGTCGAAGATCTCTATACATCTTCGTCGCCCCTGGATGGATGGAGAATCGAGACTTGTGGGCCTCATCCATCAACACCTACCGTAATCCTCCCAAATACGACACCCAGACTCTCCCATGAAGCGTCAATAATCCTCGACTGTCATAGTCGAAAGAAGCTACTTGGTCCACAATCCTCTCACACTTCTGCCTCTCCTCTTTCAGGCCTTCAACATGTGCCTCTTTAATCTGCTCCAGCAATGGAGTAATCACCGACATCCTCAGACATATATTTCTAATCGGTGCCATCACCGCCTTGCGGCTCAGGGCATCAGCCACAACGTTGGCCTTTCCCAGATGATAAAGGATTTCACAATCGTAGTCCTTCACCACATCTAACCATCGGCGTTGCCTCATGTTCAAATTCGGCTGGTCCATGAGGTACCTCAGACTCTTGTGGTCCGTGTAAATGGTACAACGGACCCTATAGAGGTAATGTCTCCAAATCTTGAGGGCAAACACCACTACCCCCAGCTCTAAGTCGTGCGTCGGATAGTTAGCCTCGTGAGGCTTCAGCTGTCTAGAGGCATAAGCTATCACACGCCCTCGCTGCATCAACACTGCTCCTATCCCTGTGATCGAAGCATCATAATAGACTACAAAATCATCCACTCCCTCTGGCAGGGTGAGAATTGGTGCCTCGCACAATCGCTGTCTGAGGGTCTCAAATGTTGTCTGCTACTCAGGCCCCCAACGAACACCACCGACTTCCTAGTCAGTCGGGTAAGTGGAACTGCTATCTTGGAGAAATCCTGGATGAATCTCATGTAGTACCTTACCAACCCTAGGAAGCTCCAAATCTCAGATGGAGACCTCGGGACCTCCCACCGCATCACGGCCTCTATCTTGGCCGGATCCACCAATATCCCCTTCTGGTTGACGAGGTGTCCAAGGAACTGCATCTCGCACAACCAAAACTCGCACTTGGAGAACTTCGCAAAAAGTCTATCCCTCCTCAAAGTCTCTAGCACCTACCTCTGGTGTTCCTCATGCTGCTCCTAAGTCTTGGAATAAACCAAGATATCGTCGATGAACACTATCACAGACTGATCCAGCATCGGCCTGCATACGCAGTTCATGAGATCCATGAACGCGGCTGGAGTGTTGGTGAGCCCAAACGGCATCACCACAATCTCATAATGATCATAACGGGTCCTAAAAGCTGTCTTCTGAACATCCTCATCTCTGACCCGCATCTGATGATAACCGGAGCGCAGATCAATCTTGGAAAACCAAGATGCTCCCTGAAGCTGATTGAACAAGTCATCTATCCTCGGGAGTGGGTAACGGTTCTTCACCATTACCTTATTCAACTCCCAGTAATCTATACACATACGGTGCGACCCATCCTTCTTCTTCACAAACATGATCGGGGCTCCCATGGTGAACTGTTCGGTCTGATGAAACCCTTGTCTAGCAGCTCCTGCTGCTGCGTTGACAATTCCTGCATCTCTGGAGGAGCCAACCGATACGGCGCCTTGGCTATTGGAGTCGCACCCGGAACCAGATCAATCTGAAACTCAACCTGTCTCTCAGGAGGTATCCCAGGCAAATCCTCCGGGAATACGTCCGGGTAGTCTCACACTACCGGTACATCGTCAACAGTCGCCTTGCCCTTCTCCTGGGCATCCAAAACATAGGCGACATACCTCGCACAACCCTGCTGGAAGTAGCATCGAGCTCTCGCTGCCGAGCAAAGAATCGGTTCGTGATGTGGCCTCTCGCCCTGAATCACTAACTCTACCCCACCAAGGGTGCGGACCCTCACTAACAGTATCTCACAATCAATCAGTGCCCCATTGGGGCTCAGCCAATCCATACCCACTATAACCTTATTCCCTCGCATGGGAATAGGAACCAAATCCACTGAAAACTGCTCATCAAATAACTGAAGCGAACACCCCCTATGAACTCTCGCGACCCTAATGGTCCTGTCATCAGCTATCTCAACCTCAAGTGGACAATCCAGCTCCCCCGAAGCTCTGTTAAACCTCTTGCTAAGCGCAAGCGAAACAAACGATTGGGTAGCCCCCGAATCAAACAAGACTGTAGCTGATATGCCGTTCACTAAGAACGACCCTATATAAAAACATATAACTATAAGAAACAATCAACATTAATAAAGAGATGATGGGAAAATACATACCTGTCACCACATCAGGAGTCGCTCGCGCCTCTTCTGCTATCATCTGAAAAGCTCTACTCTTTGCCACTGGTGCCTCACTTCAGCCTTGACGGCCGTCTGTAATCCTCAATGTTGCAGGGGTAGGTGCTACCACCTTCCCTGCTGCTACTGCTATCAAAATCGGACACTAGGACTTTTTATGTCCCCACTGAATGCAATGGAAGCAAATCAGATCAGATGTTGCGGTAACGGTGGGAGTAACTATACAATCTCTGCTCATATGCCCGATCCGGCTGCACTTGTAGCAACCGGGACTCCCTGCCTTGCACGCCTCATCGTGCAATCTCCCACACTTGCCACACCGACTGTGGCTCTGCTGTCCTCTAGATCTGTGATCTGATACCTTGGGCTTTTTGCCCGAACTCCCTGTGCCAGATACTGTCTCTGGCTTCCTCTTCTTATCCATATCTAAATCAATCTCTCTCTCACAAGCCCTAGCAATCATGTCATCCAACGTTTTACAGCTGGACCGGCTCACAAACTGGAAACTATCACTCCGCAACATCGCATGATAACGAGCTTTCTTCATTTCCTCATCAGCTGCATACCGAGGTACAAAAAGAGCTCTCTCCCTAAACTTGGCGGTAATCTCCGCCACTATCTCTATAGTCTGAGTAAGATCCTGAAATACCCGGTGCAAACTCGGCTATGAACCTGGTAGTAAAATCAGCCCAAGTCATCGCATCAAGAGCTGCGTCATCCCCAATGACATGTCCAATCCCCTCCCACCAATCTTGTGCCCTGTCCTTCAGAAGACATGATGCTAGTCTGACCTTGTCCCCCTCGGGACATATGCTGGTGCGGAAAGCATTGGCGACATCCACCAACCACCTGGTACTCGCTATGGGGTCCCACGCCCCATGATAGTCAGGAGCTCCACAGGCTCTGAACTCCCTGAAAGTGAGCGTGCACGACCCCATCATGGTCGCCACCTCAGCACGAAAGGTGCTCAACCTCTCATCCATCAGCTCCAAAATACCCTCCTTGATCGAACCAAAGATCATAAGAGTCTGCTCGAGTATGATGCGGGTAATCTCTGAAGAGAGGAACTCCCTGGTCTGATCATCCAAATGCTCGGCTCCTGAGCCTGGTCCTGATCCCTCACCGGCACCTGAACTGCCGACTGCTAGTGTAGGGCATAAAACCACCATTCTGAAACACATAATGACAACGTCAGAAATACTGATATATCTTGAGGGATCACTATTACTACAAGTTCCCTGGTTTCGCCTTAGCCTTCCTTGATTCAAGTATAGATCCTCTGCTTTCAGTAGTATGGGCCCCTACTACTTTCCACATCTATCTGTACCTTCCCCAATAAATGCCTCGACTGTACCAAGTCCCTTCTACTACTACTGCTGCTGATCTCATGCTAATCTCATCCTAGGCTATCCCTAGGGTGGTCACCAACCCACTCTCCGCCAATAGCTGCATACGAAGTCCCCACTTTCTTTCCCTAACTAGCTCACGAATACTATTTCATATCACTCAGACTAGATAATTCTTCGAATGAGGGATCCTACCCTATAACGGTTGGACTCAAACAAGAGCTGCGAAATAGAGCTAGACCTAACCTTCTGAAATTATTTAGTCCTTGCAATATGTAACTTAGCATATTCGTTTACTAGTTAGTGAAAGACAACTAGAACTCCTAAAAGCACAAAGCACGCAACATTCGAGCATTGAGTACATAATCAAGCATATACCACTTTGGCTATCATTCTGACTAATCTGCACTAGCATACAATGCTAAGATCATACTATCAGGCATCACCTAACTAGGCTATCCTACTGCTGTCTACTCAATACTAGCATGAAATTCTCATAAAGCTTAAACACATATAGCAGGCACATAAGGCATCCTCCTAGATCCTCAGTCCTATTCTAGCATGTTGTTCTAATGAAACTGAAATTGATAATCATAACATAAGCTTGTATGGGTAGTTTCAGAGTACTTACTTGAGCTCGGCTGATCGCATGCACCACACCCCTTTTTGAGAAAACTCTTTTTCTTTCTAAGTTCTTTTCAAAATTTCTTTTTGAAAACGTTTCTCTTTTAAAAATCTTTCACTATTTCCTTAGTTTGAGTTCAGACGCACTCGGAAGTATGCCTGAATCCCTCAAACCATGGCTCTGATACCAACTTGAAAAGACCCAAAATAAGACCCAAAATTTTTCTTTTAATATAACTAAAAACCAAATCCTCGAATATCATATATAATAAAATCATGGAACGAGTAACTCAAATGTTATAACACTATGTCAAAACAAAACTATATCAATCATAACAATGTCCGAAATAAACTCCCAGGATAAACTGAAGCTATGGTGTGTACGATGCCATCAACTCGAGCTCTTCCCTTTGCTAGCGGAAGTACCTAAAACCAAAACTGAAACTGTAAGCACGAATCTTAGTGAGTTCCCCCAGACTACCATATACCATACAATAACACACAATCAATTATTGGGCCTTGCCCACTGCATCAGACCGAAGTCCAGAAACTGCATCAAACCGAAGTCCGAAACTAACCAGGGCCTTTCCCTCTGCATCGGACCGAAGTCCAGAACTAACTGGGACCGTGTCCCTTGCATCGGACGAATTCCGGAAACTGACTGAGCATAACATAACATAAACATATCAACTAACATAAGCACATATACTACATACTGCATCGGACCGAAGTCTGGAACACATAGCATAAAGATATGCTTGAATCACAAAGACATCAAGCACACTGAACTACTGCATCGGACCGAAGTCCGGATCTACTACTAACAAGACGGGTCGGCATTGTGGTCGTAGACCCGTTCCTACTGGAAGGAAACTCACCTCGTATCGCTGACTGCCGAGATGCTAAGTCTGAAATTGCCTGACCGCTGTTCTGGAACTCCCCGGCTACAAATTCCATAAACATTAAATCAAATACTGATAACTAATCTCGGGGTAAAATGACTATTTACCCCTGGGCAAGTCAAAGTCAACTTCCTCGTCAAAGTCAACTTCCTATTGACCAGACTCACCGAGTTGGGCCGTTAACTCGCCGAGTCCCTATCATCCATACTAGACCTCTACCCGCTTCTACTATTTGAGTTTGGAAAAGACTCGGCGAGTTCTTCCTCGATGCTAACATCGAGTCTAACTTCATCCGACTTGCAGAGTTGTATGAACAACTTGTCGAGTTCTCCTTCAACATATGAACACGTCCAGTCTGAGACTCGCTGAGTCGTATGAACAAATCGTCGAGTCTGAAGAGCAACTCGCCGAGTTGAAGAACAACTTTTCGAGTCCCAAGCATGCTATTACTATACAGTCAATTCTAATCGATTCCAGTGCTTCCAAAACATAGATTTGAGCTTCTAGGACTGGTTTTACATGTAAAGTTTCCAACTTTACGTGCATGCACTAGGGTATGAGGCTAAAATACCCAAACTCATCAAATACTAACCACTTAGGGTTTATAACAAGGCCAATATTGCATAAAGGTGGGTACAATGAGCTCTTGGAGTTCAAGAGAGGCTAGATCTGAAGTATAACTCGATCATAAGGCTTTATTACAAAGGATTTGGGGTTTTTGAGCTTAATATCAACAATTTGGGGACAAACTAGATCTATAAGATCAATAAGCAAAGTGGAGACTTTATTACCAGAAAAGATGACCACAAAGGAGTGTGTTCTGGATCTACCTCCTCTTCCTTGAACTCTTCAACCTTCTGTTTCTTCTACTTGCTCCAAAATGCACCAAAAGTTCCTTCACAAAGCAATAATCACTTACACACTCTTTAAGGGGGCTAGGGTTTGGTAAGAAATGCTCTGAGGGTGATGAAGGCGAAGTTGGGGTGCAATAAGATGTTTAAATAGGGTGCAAACCCTTAAAATTAGGGCTTCATCCAGATAGGCGGACTCGCCGAGTCCTAGCATATGGACTCGTCGAGTAGCCAGCTCCATTTGCGTGATCATCCCATCTTTACTCGACAAGTCAAGCTACGGACTCATCGAGCACCCCTTAAGAAATGAAAATACTTATTTAAATTACATACTAGAAATGGGGCGTTACAAATGTTTTTCAGGTACTTATCGGATTGCGAAGGCGGTACTGTACACATACACATCAATAGTTTTATGATCCGAGATTCCACATTGTTTTCCTTATAACTCTAATTTTGAATTATGGTTCATGAACAAATGGTTTAACTTGAATGTAACTTTATGAAAACGGGTGTTTATTCTATTTTAAAAAAGAAAAAAAATAATCTAGAATTTCAGACGTTACAATAAATAAACGACATTGAAGGTTGGTGAAACATTATGGTGACTAGGTAGTTCATTTTGGTAGACATTATCATTGATCTTCTTAAGCACTCGAGAAGGTCCATCAGCATGGGGATTAAAGTCTCCAAAACGACTAGCTGGAAAACGCTCCTTCCTTAGATGAATCCAAACCCGATCACCTTCCTTGTAGACAACTCGCTTCCTATGCTTTTTTAACAGTTCTGATACTTAGTGTTATGCTTAATAATTTGATCATGTACCTTTTGGTGGAGGGTTTTAATCTGGCGGGATTGATATTCTACTTTAACACATGGTCAACCAGAGGAATGTGTGTTAAACCAAGTGGAGTGAGCAGGTTTCAACCATAAACTATTATGAATCGACTCAACCTTGTTGTGTGATTAGTGGAAAGGTTGTATGCAAACTCAGCTTGAGTAAGGGGGAGATCCCACTACTTTGGGTTATCATCGATAAGACTTCATAACAAATTTCCTAAATTCCGATTTGTGATTTTTATTTGACCATCCGTTTTAGGGTGGTGGGAGATACTAAATTGCAAACTTCAACCCACGATTTTCCAAAGTGTGCACCAAGAATGGGTAATGAACATTACATCCCAATTCGAGGTTATAGTCTTTGGAACTCCATGTAGCTTGACAACTTCAGAAAAATACAACTATGCAATTCAACTTGCATCATATGTTTTAGCGCATGGCACAAAATGAGCCATTTTAGAAAACCTATCAACAACCACCATCGCCAAATCTTTTTGTCTTTGAGTTCGGTGTAAACCAAACACAAAATCAAAACCAACATCCTCCATGGGGCAACGGTGTGACAATTGGGAAATTCCCGTCACCAATCGTCACTAGAGATTAGCATCATCAAATGATGATAATAGAACTTTTCATATTTTAGAAAAATATGATCAGTTAGATAATAATAATAATAATAATAATAATAATAATAATAATAATAATAATAATAATAATAATAATAGGGTAAAAATGAGTGACCAAAAGATTTATATCACTTTTAATAATGGCAAGTGTATTTGGAAAGTTCACAACAAAGTGATCCTAATGATTTAATCATTGTAAAAATTTAGCTTCGATTGGAGGATTTATGTAACACTTAGATTTGGGTATGTTCCCTTTTTAGCCCATTTGTATTTAATTATTGCAATTTTGGTCCTTGGGGTTAGTACACAAGGAGTACCACATGGTACGACTTAGCGCACTAAGTGGGTTTTGATTGCGGGACAGAGGCCTCATACATTGGGTGTACAAACATTACGATGGGTGTACGAGGGTTTAATGAAACCCTAATTTTAGGCGGTTTCACCCTATATAAGCTACTTAAGTCCCTAGGGATGGCCTCTTTATCACACTCTATTGTCCTAAGACCCTAATCTCAAACCCTAATAGCCGCTTTGAGTGTTCTTGAGCATTGGCCTTAATTTTTGGTAGTTTGTGCTCCTTGAAGTGTTTGAAGAAAATGTTGGAAGACTCATTCATTGGAGGGAAGCATAGAGATACAGATTTAGCTCCATCTTTGGGTGAATTTTGAGGTATAAAGTTCATACCTTTCTTCTCCTTGCTTAGATCTCTTAATGTGATGGTTTTGTGCTTCCTTGTCCCTTTTTGGTTGGTCTTGATGGGTTAAGATCGTTTTAGTACCTAAATCTTATAGATCTGGATGTTTAGAGAGTTCCTCATGCTTAAAGGTGCAAACTTTATGGGGTTTATGGTCTCATGCACGCATTAAGTCATTTATTAAGCTCTTTTGAGCTCTAGGGTCTCATTAAGGCATGCATGCCAGTAACTTTGGGAACTTTACATGATAAACCATCTTAAGGAAGTCAGATCTGAGTTTGGGTTGAGGTCTTAATCGGTTAAGAGCATGAAATGGAAATTTGGCCATTCAGGAGAGTACGATGAGCGTGCAAGCCCGTAAGCGTCGCATACAAGCCCTACAGCAAGTACGATTAGCGTACAGGTTGAGTACGCCCAGCATACTTAGCAGTGGGCTGTGCAAGATCGGCTTTGCGGTTTTCGACTTCATTTTGGACTTTAGGAGTCTAGGGCTTTATTTTAGGCCATCAGAATATTCTTTTGGGGCTAAGAATATTTTTGGACCTTGGGTTAAGGCCCATGAAGGGTTTGGGACCAATTTGGAAAATTTGGCCATAGTGGGCCTTGGTTGATTATTTTAAAATATTGGGCCTTTGGACAAATTGGTTTGGGCCAAGCTGGGTAAAGGGTAAAAAGGGTCTTTTACCCTATTATAGACTCTTGGTATAATTTGGGGACCAATTATTGATTGGATGTTATTGGTATTGATAACTCGGGGATTGTCAGACCAGCAGCCAGAGTTTTATCAGTGTGATTCAGCAGTTCGAGGTGAGTTTCTTCACCATGTTTAGCAACTCGAAGACACCAATGTCGGCCCATGATCTGTTATGTTAGAATACTAGATGTTTGTGTGACTCTTGTATGTGGATGTGCTTGTATGCTTACTAGGTGGGGCCTAATGGTTATTCTGTATGCTATTACCTGTTATGCTTATATGAATTATATGTCGGTGGGGCCCGTTATGCAAGTTTGGGGTGGCCCATTATACTCATTGGGCGGGGCCCGTTAAGCGAGTGTCGGCGTGGCCTGTTACATTCATTGGGCGGGGCCCGTTATGTGTTATGTATGTATGGTATGTGGTATGTTGGAGAACTCACTAAGCTTTGTGCTTATGGTTTTCAGTTTATGTTTTAGGTACTTCTGGTTCCAAAGGGAAGAGCTTGTGATAATTGTAGACCACACACCAACTCGTTCTGCATTTTATGATTTACTCTGATTCGATATGTTGATTGATACATTTGTTTTATCTAGATTTTATGATGATGTATTAGGGATATTGGTTTTATTAAATTTAAAATGAAATTTTTGGGTCTTATTTTTGGGATGTTACAAGTTGGTATTAGAGCCTTGGTGTGAGGGATTCTGACATATTCTCAGGTGTGTCTGAACTCAAACTGAGGATTTGGTAATGTTTTTCAAAAAGAATTGTTTTAAAAAGGAAAACAAGTTTTCTAATACAAGAAAGGGTATGGTGCATGCAATCAACCGAGCTCAAGTAAGTTTTCTCAAAATACCCATACATGTTATCTGAGATGATTTGATCTATGAATCTGTGAATCACATGGTAGTTAGGGATAAGGATCTGCTCAATATTTGCATGGTAGAATGCTAGGAGATATGCCTTTGTATTCCTATTGTATGAGCTTGTAGACTTGCATGCTAGTATTGAACACTCAGTGATAGGATGACCTGATTAGGTGATGCTTGGTTCTGATTACCTAATCCTCAAATGTTGCTTGCTTTGTGCTTTTTGGGAGTTCTCACTAGCTTCAGCTAATTAGTGAGCAGATATGCTAAGTTACATATTATGGGAACTAAATAATTTCAGAAGGTTAGGTTTTAAATCTATTGTGCAGCTCTTGTCTGAGTCCAATCGTTGTAGTGTGAGACCTTTCATTCGAAGAATTATCTGGTTTTAATGCTATGTAATTGTATTTATGAGCTAGTTAGAGGAAGTTAGCGGAAGTTCCTTTTGCAGCTGATGGCGGAGAGTACTGTGGAGTTTGCCCTAGGAGAACCTAAGATGAGATCTAGTGCTGGGAGCCTTATTTTGATGAGGTTTTATTGTATGGATATAAGGTGACTTGGCGGATTCAAGCCAATCCTTGATTAAAGTACGGATAGATGTGGAAGGTAGTATGGGCCCGTACTACTAGAAGCAAAGGATCCGTACTCGATTCAAGGAGAGTTACAATGAAACCAGGAAGCTAGTAGAGATTGTGACCCCTCGATATATTCTAATGCTTATTATGATGGTTTATATGGTCTATTTTCAGTATGGTGACATTGTGGGGTAGACTTGTTGGTAGTTCTGGTGCTGGAGAGGGCTCTGGCTCAGGTTCTAGAGTCGGGCAGCTAGATAATCGTAGTAGGGAGTTCATCTCATCTGAGATGACGCGTTGCATTCTTGATCAGACTCCTGTGATCTTTGGCACGGTCAAGAAGCGTATTCTAGAGATTTTAGATGAGCGGTTGAGTTCATTTCGTTCTGAGATGGTGGCCTTTCTAGGGGCGCATTCATTGACCTTGAGGGAGTTCCAGGCATGTAGAGCTCCTAACTATCACGTGGCAAAGGACCCGATATCAAGCAGGAGGTGGTTAGCGGATATTGCTAACGCCTTCTACATCAACAGTTGCCCCGAGGGGGCAAAGGTCAGACTTGTATCCCGTCTTCTGAAGGACATGGCATGGGATTAGTTGCCAGAGGTCGAGCACACTGTGGGTGATGAGGTTGTTGATTCAATGACCTGGGATGATTTTCTGACCAGGTTCAGGGTTGAGTTCGCACTAATGATTGAGGTGCAACAGTTGGTGCTGGAGTTGTAGGATCTCCTCCAAACTATTGAGACGGTGGCTGTGATCACCTCGATGTTCCGGGAGAGGGCATTTTTGATTCTGCAGTATGTAGTAAATGAGGAGATGAAGAAGTCTAGATATCATGAGATGTTGAGTAGTAACATTCGGCAGTTTATGAGTCGATCCAGCCGCAAGACGATACATGGTATGATAGTGAGGGCTAGAGAGAGATTGATCTCGAGATGGAGAAGAAGAAGAAGAAGCCGGATGAGGTTTGGGTATCTGGGGGTTCGGACAGGAGGCCCAATGTTGTTGATGCGATAGGGAAAGGCCAGTAGTGTCGGGGCCGTTGTGGCAAGTGTGGCAGGATACACGATGGGGCGTGCAAGGTAGGTGGGTTTGGCTGCTTCAAGTGTAGTCGGACTAGTCATATTAGTAGGGATTGCACTGTCACTACCACCTCCATCCCGGTATCTGATCTGATTTGCTTCCATTACAATCAGAGGGGCCACAAGAAGGCCTATTGTCCAAGTTTGGCTACAGCAGGACCGATGTCAGCACCTGCTCCTACAACTCTTCAGATTACTAATGGTCACCAAGGCTGGGCAGATGCACTTGTGGTAAAGAGCAAGGATTTTCAACTGACAGCCGAGGAGGCTCGTGCAACTCCCGACGTGGTGACAGGTATGTATATTCTCCTTATCTCTTTATTTATATTATTTTGTCTGCCATATTTATGTGTTTTATTTTAGGATCGTTCCTAGTGAACGTTATTTCTGCATTGGTATTGTTTGATTTGGGGGCTACCTGATCCTTTGTGTTGTTTGCACTTAGAAAGAGGTTTGTTGGAGCTCCGGGGAGCTGGATTTTCCGTTAGATGTATAGATTGTAAATGATTGATATGTTTAGGTTGTGAGGGTTCATCGGGGTTGTACTCTTCATTTATTCAGTGAGCAGTATCCGGCCGATTTGGTTCTTATTCTTTTGCGTGGGAACAAGGTTATTGTGGGTATGGATTGGTTGAACCCCAATGGGGTAGTGATCGATTGTGAGCAGCAGTTAGTTCAGGTTCGGACCCCAAGTGGGGAAGAGTTAGTGGTTCATGGGGAGAGATCTCAACATGGGCCGATTTTGTGTTCAACAGTGAGGGTCAATTGTTATTTTCAACAGGGTTGTTCTGGATTTGTCGCCTATGTTATGGATACCCAGGATAAGGGTTAGGCGACCATGGATGATGTGCCTATTGTGTGGGATTACAAAAATATGTTTCCGGAGGATTTGCATGGGGTGCCTCCAAAGAGACAGGTTTAGTTCAGGATTGATCTGGTTCCAGGTGCGGCTCTAATAACCAAAGGACCATATCGGTTGGCTCCTCCCGAGATGCAAGAGTTGTCTACACTGCTACAGGAGCTGTTAGACAAGGGATTCATCAGACGGAGTAGTTCGCCATGGGGAGCACCAATCTTGTTTGTGAAGAAGAAGGATAGGTGTCATCATATGTGCATTGACTACCCAGAGATGAATAAAGTAACGGTGAAGAAATGTTATCCACTCCCGAGGATTGATGATCTTTTTGACCAGATTCAAGGTGCATCTTGGTTTTCCAAGATTGATTTGCAGTCGGTTTCTCATGAAATGGGGGTTACTGATGAGGACGTGCAGAAGATAATTTTTCGGACTTGTTATGGTCATTACGAGTTTGTGGTGATGCCTTTTAGGCTCACCAAGGCTCCAACCGCGTTCATGGATCTCATGAACCGCATGTACAGGCAGATGTTGGATCTGTCTGTGATTTTATTTATTGATGATATCTTGGTTTATTCCAAGACTCAGGAGAGGCACGAGGAGCACTTGAGGGAAGTATTAGAGACATTGAGGAGTTCTGGTAGTGCGAGGTGCAGTTTCTAGGTTGCCTTATCAACCAAAAGGGTATTCTGGTCGATTCGGCTAAGGTTGAGGCCGTGATGTAGTGGCAGGTTCCGAGGTCTCCATTTGAGATTCGAAGTTTCCTTGGTTTGGCGGGTTTTTATTGGAGATTCATCTAGGATTTATCCAAGATAGCTATTCCTTTTACTCTGTTGACAAAGAAGACGGTTACTTTTTTTAGGGGGCCTGAGAAGCATAAATCTTTTGAAATTTTGAGACAGCGGTAGTGCGAGGCACCGATTCTGACCCTATCGGAGGGTGTCAAGGATTTTGTGGTTTATTTTGATGCGTCGACCACAGGATTGGGGACAATGTTGATGAAGAGGGGTCACATGATCGTTTATGCTTCAAGTCAGTTGAAGCCTCATCAGGCAAATTATCCGACCCATGATTTGGAGTTGGGGTTGTGGTTTTCTCCCTCAAGATTTTGCGGCATTACCTCTATGGGGTCCGTTGTACAATTTACATGAATCACAAGAGCCTGAGGTAATTAATGGATCAGCCGAATCTGAATATGAAGCTACGCCGGTGGTTGGATGTGGTGAAGGATAATGATTGTGATATCATTGATCACCCGGGGAAGCCCAATGTGGTGGTCGATGCTCTCAGCCGTAAGGCGGTCACAACTCCGATCAGAGACTTATGTTCGAGGATGAAAATGATAACTCCATTGTTGCAGTGGATTTGTGAGGCTCAGGTTGAGACTATGAAAGAAGATCATCAGAAGAGTGAGCATATTGTGGTTCAGGTGGCTTCCTTTGATTATGATAATCGTGGGTTGCTGACTCTGCATCGACGGGTTTAGGTTTTGTATTTGGGCAGTGTGTCCAATGTTTTTATGGAGGAGGCGCACAAATCTAAGTTCTACATTCATCTCGAGGCAACGAAGATGTATATGGATCTTCGTCATGATTATTGGTATGTGGAACGCTGTTTGACTTGTAGGAAAGTCAAGGCCAAGCATCAGAGAACTCATGGCAAGATGTAGTTGTTGGAGATTCCCGTATGGATATGGGAGAATATTACTATGGATTTCATCACGAAGTTACCGCGGACTGCATCTGGAGTGGATTTGATATGGGTTATCGTGGATCGGTTGACCAAGAGCGTGTATTTGATTCCGATTCAGGAGAGTATTTCTGCAGAGAAGTTGACTGAGATTTATATCAGGGAGGTTGTGGCGCACCATGGGGTGCCAGTTTTGTTGGTTTCAGGTAGAGATGTTTATTTTACTTCCAGGTTTTGGAAGAGGTTCCATGATGAGTTGGGCACTCGTCTTCTTTTCAACACATCATTCCATCCGCTGACTGATGGTCAGAGCGAGCGGACTATTCAAACCCTAGAGGAAATGTTGTGGGCATGTGTATTGTATTTTGATGGGAGTTGGGATACGTATCTTCCGTCTGTGGATTTTCCGTATAAAAATAGTTATCACACCAACATTGATCGCCCTCCTTTCAAGATGCTCTACAAGAGGAAGTGTAGGACCCTGATTTGTTGGGGCGAGGTCCATCAGCAGGTTATGAGGAGTACCGAGGTGGTACTTAAGACCACTGAGCTGATTCAGTAGGTTCAGATCAGGATCCAGATAGCGCAGAGTTGGTAGAAGAGTTATGTTGACAGGTGCCGATCATACATAGAGTTCCAAGTGGGGGATATGGTTCTCCTGAAAGTGTCACCTTGGAAAAGTATTATCCGGTTCAGGAAGCGGGGCAAGTTGGGCCCCAAGTATATTGGTGTTTTTAGGGTTTTGGTCAGGGTGGGTCGGGTTGCTTATCGTTTGGATCTTCCGAATGAGCTTATTTAGTTTCATAGCACATTTCATGTCTCTCAGTTGCGGAAGTGCTTAGTGGATGATTTTGCGGTGGTACCAATGGACGATATTCAGGTGGATGGTTGCTGGAATTATATTGAGAGAACGGTGGTGAGTCTAGATCGGAAGATGAAAACCTTGAAGAACAAGGTTGTAGAGTTGGCGAAGGTGCAATGGCAACACCACAAGGATTCGGAGTGGACTTGGGAGCCAAAAGATAAGATGAGAGAGCACTATGTGGAATTATTTGGGGTAGCAAACTTCGATGACGAAGTTTGATTCAAGTGGGGGAGAATTCTAATACTTGGATTTGGGTATGTTCCTTTCTAGAACGTTTGTATTTAATTATTGCAATTTTGGTCCTTGGGGTTAGTACTTGGGGCGTACCACTTGGTACTCTTAGCGTACTAAGTGGGTTTTGATCACGGGACTGAGGCCTTGTATGTTGGGCGTACGAGGGTTTAATGAAACCCTAATTTTAGGGTGTTTCACCATATATAAGCTCCTTAAGTCCCTAGGTCTGGCCTCTTTATCAACATTAAATGATTTCTTATGCTTTGGTAAGTGATCAAATCAATTCAAAAACTCTTTTAAGTTATGTTACTTTGTTGTTTATAAAACTCTGTTTTTAAAGTACGAGCATAACTCGGTAGATAATCAAGTCTATTCTAAAAATCAGGGACAGTACAAAACAAACATACTAGTAAACTATAATAGGTATAGTTTAGGGGTTCAGAACATACTATAAATAGATCAGGGAGGAACATATTATAACAAGAACAGGAAGGAACATACGATAACAAGAACAAGATAACAATAATGTGAAACCACTACTTCACGACATAGCAATATACTTGTTACATCGCATTTTGTAACCAGAGTCTCCTGGAGGGAGAGTGGGCATTGTGTGTATAGATCTATACGGGACTGACAATCGCGCATCCCGATTGTTCGCTACAGTTTGGCCGGCAAGCCAAGGGGTGACAAATGTCACATCAACTTTGGTGCCAGCAGGTCGTCGTGTTAAACACTCGTCGATCAGTATGGTTATAAGCACCTCACATTTTAACCTTAATTAACAAATTGGTTTTAAGGTAGTTAGTGCTTCAGTAATTACTTTATACAACAATAATGTACACTTTCATTTTCCCATTACATTCATATAGTGATCTTCTCACAGAAAAGGTAATGTAAGCTATTTTCTAGTAAAGATAGTCTTAAACTTGGGAAAACATACATCATTACAAAAGGCAAACAGAACAGTCGAGTGTTAGTACATTCAGTTAGAAGGGGGCCTATAATGCTAACTTTATGATTCCTCGGTAAATAAATCAGGATATATATTAATCGGGTCCGATAGACAGTAGGATGTGTGCTTTCCGCTTCATTTCGTGTTCCTTGTTTGGTTGTGGGCTTAGAGCAGATTCTCCTAGTCTACTATCTATTCGATCTTAGCTATATATATATATATATATATATATATATATATATATATACACCTAGAAATCATAGGGAGTAAGAAGTATGGGTTAAGTCATAACATACAAATTCAGTATACCGCTTTCGAGTACAAAAACATACTTTTCAGATAGAACATTTAGTAGGCTAAACTAGAAACTTTTCAGTAAAAGGTTTAATTTATTTTATTAAACCAATACAACCTAAGGGACCTTTAGTGGTTAATTCTATAATACCTTAGTTTATACATCTGGGTGATATATAATTAATATCCGATAGGCAGTTGGATGTGTGCTTTCTGCCTTACTTCCTGTGCCTTGTTTGGTTGTGGGAGTAACAGCCCGAAATCCAGGTACCCTTCTATTTAGCCCTTCATCTTTGATATATTGACATTTTAGGGTTTGCATGTTAGGCGAGTACGCTGGGCATACAAGGAGTACGTTGCGCGTACTCGCGCGCTTCATTTGGACGCGTTCACCCTCGGGTACGCTGGGCGTATCCAAGGTTACATTGGGCGTAACCGGTCCAGACCTAAAAACCCTAATTCATTCGGAGGGCTCTAAAAGGAATGTGTTGCTCGACTTCTCAACCACCATCCCTCAGAAAGAAACCCTAAAGAGAGTGTGCATCCATTCTTAGGCCATTTGTGAGTATTCTAAGCTTGGTGGTGCCATTTCAAGGTAGCAAAGGAGAAGAAGAGCTCATTGGGAAGGCTAGAAGTGGTGTTCAAGTGTGGATCTGAGCTTTGCAAAGGTTGAAGCTTCATTATAAGGTAAAAAGTTTGGATCTTGACATTTAGTTCAAGTAATATGCTTCAAGTACCATTTTCTAGGGTTTTAGTCCCAAAGGGTAGGAGATATTTTGAGCAAATGGTCTCCATAAGCTTAGATCCATCATATTTCTGGTCTATTGGAGTTGTAGACTCATAAAAATGATATCTTGGACATGAATGTTGCACCATGCATGAGATCTAGGTCCTTGAGTTGGAATAGAATGATGTTAAGGAGTTTTGGAGCCTTTACAGCCATGCCAAGGCTTAAAGGTCTCGACTTTATGGATATAAAGTCTGATGGTTACGCTGGGCGTAACTCCCAGTACGCGCAGCGTACTGGGTGGAAACCCCGATCCATGGGTTGGCGATGTACGCCCCGCGTACAGCAAGCAGTATGCCCCGCATACTCAAAAGGTTGACTTTGTTGAGTTTTAGGGTTTTGGTCAACATGAAGACTTTGAGTCAAGGAAGGGTAAAATGGTCTTTTACCCTCGGAAGAATGATGATAAGGGGTAAAGTCTAGTTGTGGAAGTCTTTATTAATGTAAATGATATTTATTATGTTTAGGCGAGGTAGATTCGTCGTTGGGACTTGGAGTTAGCCTGTATACGAGATTGTAGACTTTCCACGAGGTGAGTTTTCTCACTATATTGTACCCGGAAGGGTTTTTATTGAGTGACCGGAAGGTCGGATATGTTATGAGTTATATGCATTGTATATGATAAGTTAATCGTTATATGTGCTATGTATGCTTGATATGGTCCGGAAGGCATTATGTTATGGGCCGGAAGGCGTATATGTTATGGGCCGGAAGGCGTTATGATGTGGACTGTAAGGTTGACGCAGGTAGGACCGGAAGGTTTACCGAGTCGGGATGAAAGTCCCCTGAGACACATGGACCGGAAGGTCAGGGCCTGGAAAGGCGTATGTGTGTAAGTAGTATTTTGGGGAACTCACTAAGCATTTATGCTTACAGTTGTTGTGTTATGTGTTTCAGGTACTAGCGAGGACCGTGGGAAGGCGCCGGTGTGATTGTACACACTGACGGAGGAACTGTTTTTATGATCATGGGATGTATTTTGTTATGATAACATTGTTCACGTTTGAATTTGGAATATTAAATGATGGTTTTTGACGTTTGCAAAAATGAAAAAATTTGTTTTGAAATTTACGTTATTACAAGTTGGTATCAGAGCCTTGGTTTGAGGGATTCGGATACACCTTCGGGCGTAACTGAACTCAAACCGGGGATTTGAGGAAAAATTCTAATTAATAAAAGCAATAAAAAATTTGATAAGAGATTTCGAAACAACCAAAGGAGAAGCAGTGTGTACGGTCAGCCAGCATCCGAACGGTAAAATCCCCAAAATACCCTTACAATATATGTTATGAGATATGTTATGATATGATACGTATGATAGTAGACTAGGTATTCATATTAGGACTAGAGTGGCCTGATTTGTGATGCCTTAGTCTAGGGAAACCTGCTGCTATGAGATACTTGAGAGCGAGTGGGTAGCCAATGCATAGCAAGAATAGAGTACTCATGATCCGGGGTTCGGGGAAGAGGACATTGGGTGAATGCTGATGCGGTGTAGTCGGTAGTATTGGGCCCGTACTACTGAAGACACCGGGTCACTGGGCAACCCAAGTAAGAATCCTTGGGTATCGGAGACCAAGTAGGGTTGCATTATCGAGTGCGATTATGCTCGATGGAGTCTCTGCTATTTTTATGTTGTATTTCAGAGGCATTATGGTTGGACCACGCCACAGACCTGGTACGAGCGGTGTGAGTGACGAGGAGCTTCGTTAGATGATTCACGAGGAGGTGGCTGCGGCGATCCGGGTCGAGATTCCGGAGATGTTTGGGTCTATCAAGACCACACTGATGGAGACTTTTGATGAGCGGTACGCCGTGGTGACTGAGGCTGCAGCCGCTGCAGCTACCGCAGCTGTGGCCACTGCCAGGCCACAGGGAGGTGACTCGTTGCTATTCTGGGAGTTCAGCAACACGAAGCCACCTGAGTTTGACGGGACGCAGGATCCGATCGCTACGATGATATGGATTGTTGATATTGAGGGATGCTTCTACACTTGTTCATGTCCGGAGCATCTGAGGGTACGGTTCGCTTTGAACCAGCTTCGCGTGGGAGCAAAGGATTTGTGGAAGTTCGTGACAGCGAACTTCGGTCTTGCGGAGATTTCAGCCGTGACTTGGGAGAGATTTACTTATATGTTCAGAGACGAGTATGTTCCCCCGGTGGAGAGGGAACGGTTGGTTCAGGAGTTCTTGACCCTCAAGTAGGGTAATGATTCGGTTACTGTGATCACTCGGAAGTTTCATGAGAGGGCGATGTCAGAAGGGCCGCACTTGCGGAAAGTGCGGCAAGGGTCATGAGGGGGCATGTCGATCAGGTGCTTGCTACAAGTGTGGCAAGGAGGGGCATATTGCTAGGGATTTCCCCAAGGGATTTATGGTTTGCTTTCATTGCAACCAGACCGGCCATCAGAAGGCCGAGTGCCCTCAGTTTCACCAGGGATCTGCGCCTGCTGCTAGGGTTACCAAGACTCGGCCAATGAAAGTCGAGGCTCCGAAGGCTTGTGGGAGAGCTTTCCAGTTGACTGTAGAGGAGGTCCGCGTGGTGCCCGATGTCGTAGCTGGTATGTATTCTTTCGTGTATTTACTTTTATGCTGAGATATTGTGCTTATATTATGATATGCGTAGGTACTTTTCTTGTGAATTCTGTACCTGCCTTGGTATTATTTGACTCGGGTGCGAGTCGGTCTTTTGTATCTTTGGCTTTTAGCCAGCACATCGATATTGATCGGGAGGTGATGAGTCGACCCCTGCGGGTTTCTATAGCGGATGAGAAATCGATATACGCCACTGACGTGATTCGAGGATGTGTGCTCGAGATTTTTGGTGTCAAGTTCCCTATAGACTTGATTCCTATAGCGATGGGGGATGTGTGCGTCATCGTGGGCATGGACTGGTTGAGTAAGTTTGGGGCAGTCATTGACTGCAAGAGACAGCTGGTGACTATACAAGACCCTAGTGGGGGAGTGCTTACTGTGTATGGCGAGGGGACCCAGTGTGGGTCAACGTTTTGTTCGGCTGCTAGGGCGAGACAGAGTTTGCAGCAGGGCTGCAGCGGATTCATAGCCTATGTGATGGACACTTGAGTGGTCGCGGGGAGGCCAAATTCGGTTGATGAGGTTCCAGTAGTATGCGAGTTTTCGGATGTGTTCCCCGAAGAATTACCAGGTGTGCCTCCGGAAAGGCAAGTGGAGTTCCGTATCGATCTGGTTCTGGGAGCGGCGCTCATCGCCAAGGTGCCTTATCGCCTCGCTCCACCAGAAATGCAGGAGTTATCCTTGCAGCTTTAATGGCTGTTGGGAAAGGGGTTTATTCGACCGAGTAGCTCACCTTGGGGAGCGCCGATTCTATGTGTCAAGAAAAAGGATGGTTCACAGCGGATGTGTATCGATTACCGGGAGTTGAACAAGTTGACGGTTAAGAACCGGTATCCGTTACCTAGGATCGATGATTTGTTTGATCAGTTGCAGGGGGCATCTTGGTTCTCTAAGATAGACTTGAGGTCCGATTATCATCAGATGAGGGTTCGAAATGAAGATATTCAGAAGACTACATTCAAAACTCGTTATGGACATTACGAGTTTGTGATGATGCCTTTTGGGCTCACCAATGCCCCGACTACGTTCATGGATCTTATGAACAGGGTGTGCAGGCCGATGCTGGATCGGTCGGTGATCGTATTCATTGATGATATTTTGGTATATTCAAGGTCTAGGGAGCAGCATGAGGAGCATTTGAGGGAAATTCTTGGAGTATTGAGATCGGAGAGGCTGTATGCCAAATTCTCCAAGTGTGATTTCTGGTTACGAGAGGTCCAGTTCCTAGGGCACCTTGTTAACCAGAAAGGGATATTGGTCGATCCGGCCAAGATCGAGGCGGTGATGAGATGGGAAGTGCCGAGATCACCCACTGAGATCAGGAACTTTCTGGGATTGGCTGGCTATTATCGAAGGTTTATCAAGGATTTCTCCAAGATCGTTGTGCCGCTTACAAAGATGACCCGGAAGGGTGTTGCATTTTCATGGGGACTGGAGCAGCAGTCCTCATTCGAGACCCTTCGTCAAAAATTGTGCGAGGCCCCGGTGCTTGCACTTCTGGAAGGGATGGAGGATTTTGTGGTATACTGTGATGCATCTATATCTGGATTAGGGGCGGTGCTTATGTAGAGGGGACACGTTATTATTGGATTAATGTCTAAGTCCATAACTATAATTGGTAAGACTTGACTCGACCCGGCATGGTCCATTTGGGTTGCATGGCATCATGCACTTGGATAGACTATAATGAGAGAAATAAAACACTTATGGTTATTAATATATTATAAGTTCTAGTATATTAATAATAAGAATAATAAGATTATTTAATTAGTATTGATCAAGAATTAATCTAGGATTAATTAAGTGATCAAAAGAAGACTAATTAAATATATGGGTTGATTGTACAAATCATCCATACTTATATAGTGGGCTAATGCTCCATGGATTATCTAGTTGGGCCAAAACCCATATGATGCTCCATGGTGTATTTGAACCCATGGATCCAAGGAAATGGAAATTCATGACAATTAGAGTTTACCCTAATTGTATAACTATATAAGCATCTTATTCTTGAGGAAAATCGGCCACTAGTGAAAGTAACAAAGGGCTAGCCGATTTTCATGAAGTGTAGAATTCTCTCAAGTTATTCCAAGTGTATTTGGTGTTGTGTGAACCATTTGAGGTGTCACACTTGGGGCACTAGGCACTCAAGCTTCATGAAGACATTCTACATCAAAGAGGTATGTATTCTATCTTGTTATATTGATAGTTTTGTATGCTAGATTAGGATAATACCTTGGATGTTCATATTTGCATGTATAATAGAGAAAACATAGATCCAAAGTATTTAGGGTTGCATGTACACTTAGGAGTGTTAGAATGCTCATAACCCAACAGTGGTATCAGAGCCTAGGCTTGTTTTCTTGTTATACTTGCAATACAAGCTGAAAAATCGAGTTTTGTTGCTGTCTACCCAGCAGACTCGCCGAATCCATGAAGGGACTCGACGAGTCCAAGGCAAAAAGCATCCAACTCGCTGAGGTAGTTAGTGCACTCGACGAGTTGGACCCCCAGACAGCATAAATTCGATCCTTTTGGATGGAATTGGACTAGGAACATTACCCTAAGGTGTTTTTGAACTTATAAACTTGTTTTTAATGTGGTAATGTTCATGCTAATCCAATTTCAAAGATAATTGTCAATAGATTCATGTTTTGTATTAGTTTAAAGGTTAGACTAATTACATGAAAAAAGTTTGATTTGAATTATCTTGTTCTTATGAGTTGCTTAGATTAATAGAAAAGTTGAATGAAATAGTTGTTTTCAATCCAAATTAATCTAAGAGTTGATTTTAAAATGTGTTTTTGTAACTTGTCCTCAAGTTATATGAAAAGTCACATTTAAGTTTCATAAAACTCATAAAAGTTGGCAAAGGTTACAAAAATGAAGAGTATAGTTCTAATTAATTGGAGTTATGACTCCATAATTTGTCCTCAAGTTATGGAGGACCAAGAGTCTCTTCATTAAATAATAAATAAAAAAAGTGTAACCTTAATTAATTCCATAAGTTATAAAATAAAGAAAAGTTAATTCTTTTATTAGTTTAAAGTCTTCCATAACTTATGGAACTTGAATAGTTTTTGGATTAAAACTACTTTAAACACATAAGTTATGGAATTAATTAGTTTTGAATAGTTTCAAAACTTGCCCTCAAGTTTTGGAATTTGTAAAGTTTTCTCTTATGAATACTTTAATTCCAAGTTAGCCCTTAGAATTTTAAAAGTTTAAATTCAACCCTTATACTTTATAATATTATAAGTTAATAATATATATTTGTATAAGAGTAAAGTCAGTCTTACCGCTAGTACACCTCATTCACGAAGCCGGTCTATAAGGTGGGTATAAGGTTGTTGCCTATAAAATGGCAACTTAATGGGTGTCCACTCTCACCCACCACTTGCTTGACTGGTGGAGGGTCGTTAGCCGAACGGGTTTGACAGGACTATAATTCCCCCTTCATTAAAAGTATTAATGATAAATACTAAGTAACTAAACTCTTAATAATACCCAATCTTAGTTACTTAGGAAAATGTGAATAAGGTGCTAATCCATGAAATTACACTTTACACTTTGTCTAAGTCGTTAGTGGAGCGTGTGTGGTTAACCGGCACACTAACTTGGACTTAACAAGGTAGGTAAAGGGTGACTTAATATTTATCATAGTATCGATGGAGCGTGTGTGGTTAACCGGCACATCGATTAAGGGGTAAACACTTAAGGGTACCAAGTAATTTGCATGGTTACTTCACACCTTGTTTTGTGATCCTCGGCATCCCAGTCACAAAACCTGAAGGGCACACTTGAGATTGAAACATGCCATTGAACAGTTCAATGAATCTCAAAAGATCTAGGAGTTTCAAAAACCAATTAAAACCTAATAATACATTTCGTTTATCTTGGTGGAAATTGGTGAATCGTCATTCACCTACCTTCAAATTGTTTTATAGCTTGGATTACGGCATACCTCTTCTAAGTTATAAAATAGTTTGTTGGGTCCTAGCCTTAATATTTCATATTGGGTGTCACATTAAGGACTTTAAGATCAACTATCTTGAATATCTCCCAAAAGATGTCTGGTTTAGACATTTATGATCTTCCCAAATCTCTTGAAACAAGCTTTCCTAAATGAAGATGATGTTCCATGGAAATCATACTTCTTTCACCTCGTCCAATTATTCTCCCTACCCCACAAGTTCTTGAAAAGTTTAAGGTCACTCGAACCCTATTGGCAAGTGAAGGTCTAGGTGTTCACATCTTGGAGATGTAGTCACATATTGACAAGCCGGGAGAGTTGGGTGTCAAAGTCTTGAGAAAGTTGGTGGTTCAATCACTTTCTAAGTCACATAGTGAGTTCCTTTGGGACACCTATGAAACAGACTATGACAAGATCCTTAATGATCTTATCTATTTGTTAAGATCAACTTCCTGAAACTTTATGGACATTGACAATGGTGACACTGGAAATACAGAAAAAAATATTCTCTTCCCAAGGAAAGGGATTGACCATAGTCAACTAGGTTGACCAAATGGTAAAGAGAAAAGCTAAGTTTGTGATAGTCCCGTGTACCATTATCAAAGGGTCCATATGTTTATATTGCCAAAGGAAGGGTCATTAGTTGCGAAGCTGCCTAATTTACCTAAGGATGTTAAAGTCAATAAGTTTGACTCTACTTCAGGTAAAGTCCACTATCTAACTCTGTTAAGTTTCTATTCTGAGATTCCTGATACATGATGTGACTGGGTCACATGGTAATGTTTTAAGAATCAAAGAAAAGTAAAGGAACTTAAAGAAAGAATATGCTGAATCTGATCGCATAGATGGATTTCTATCGCGTAGTTTGAAAATCGGATTCTTGAGCTACTTCTTAGGAGTTATGAGATCTTGCTTAGGAATAGATAAAAACAAGTTTTCATATGGATTGTAAGGATAAGTTTTTCCGCAAAGTTTTAAAATAAAAGAAAATTTTTGATTTTAGTTATTTTAAAATATCCTTACAATGGCATTTGAGGAAAAGTTGTTGCTTATATGATTCCATTAATAGCAAGAGTGGAAATATGAAATTGATTCTTTCATTTGTGGTAATGTCTAAATTTACCAAATAAGGAAAGATTCTCATCATCCAAAATCTCAATTGGACCAGGACTTGGAATCATGCAAGTTGTATAGCATGATGAATGAGAACTTTCAAGTATTGGAAAAATTAAGACTAATTACTTGTTCAAATGGATGTGTGAGTCAAGTAATGGACTAAGGGATCGATTACATAGTCATGTGCACTGATTAAGTCCACCACAAAAGATCGATAAGACTATTCGTCATAGTTTACTAAAGCTCAGTAAATATGATTATACTTACATACTTAAGTGTAACTCTGAGACATCGGAAAAAGGTTCCAATGTATGACAGAGCGAATAAGAATAATCAAATTAGGCAGAAGGATAAAAGTTTCTCAAATCTAAAAAGATGGGAGAGTACTTTAGTATCAACTTTGTGATCATCTTAATGATTAAGAAACCATATCAAAATTAGTTCTCTAAGGAAAATCTTAGTGCATTCTTATGACTAAGAAGAAGGGATCTTGAATTGTTGAAATGGTTAAATCAAGAAGATGAGTCATACTTCGTTCCAATACAAGTCTTAGAGTCATACTCCAAGATTGTAATTTGAGTGACATGTCTTTAAGAAGGTTTAAAAACATGTGTCAAATGTAAGAGTAAAAGTTTTCTACTCTTGTACATTTGAAATTGGTAAGTTGTGATGTTTTGGATAAAACAAAGACTAACTAAGGCCAATTGTGTGAAGTGTTTGTCTTGATTAGAATCCGCACTATCTCTTGGATGTTTGACAAGGAAGTATTATATGTCAAGAGGACAGTGGGAGTCTTAAAGGTCTTGAAAGTCTCAAGAACTAATCAAGAATAAAACCTAAAGTTCTTCACTAGCACACGACTTGAGGTTTATAACCTATCGTGCTGACATAGTCTGTGCCCATTCTAGTTAAAGTTGAGTTCTTAGAGTTCTCAATTGGTTGCACAACAACTTGGAAGCAATGGCAGGCCCTTGAGCTGCCAGGTGGCAAGAAATTAAGATTGAGTTCAATCCATATGGTTTTGGATTTGTCATTATCTTTGTCTTGTGAGTATGGTTTTGACAATTCACATGGATAAGAGCACATACACCATTAAATCTAAGTGTCATAAGGTTTCTCTCCGATTCATGAAAATGATGGTGAGGAAACACTTTCACTAAGTAGATTTTAGTTAGATAGCAATTGTGATATTTGCATTCTCAAAGTCGTTAGTGGAGCCTGTGTGGTTTACCGGCACACTAACCTGGACTTGTGAGAAGTGGCAAAAAGGTCTAACCATTATGATTACGGCATCCCTCTTCATAATTGTTTAGAAACACAAGTGTGCTATCTAAGCGAAGGTGTATGATTTTGATAAAGTTCTATCAAAACAATCCAGTATCAGAAATCCGAACCTTGGTAAGAAAGTCAATAAAGTATTGATTTCTAGAAGTCGAGCTTTCTGAGTACATGTCAAAGCTAGTGGGAGCATAAGTGTTATGCTAATAATCATCATGTTAGTGGGAGCATGATAATTATGATAAGTATTGCAAGTTAGGAATGTTAATTATAGAAAAAAAAAGTTTCAACTGGGAAAGAGTTGTTTTGCTATAATTAAGGGAGAGGAAATTATACTTCATCTCAAATCTATAAGCTTAGATCGTGAGGTTTTAATCATTTAGTCAAGGATATATATGAATTTCATGTTGGAATGGCTCAACATAAGGAAATTCTGTATATGGGTCCATTATTTGCGTTCTAAAATTCGATTATGATTACGGCATCTCTTTTCATAATCTGAATTATGAGAACTTGGAAAATAGAAATGGAAATGTTATAGCAAAAGACTGGTTTAGTCTTTATGTGAGACATCATGAATCGTGTCCCATATGCTTCGGATATAGGATCGATTACATGTGCTATATTCATCCTTTCTAAAAGTTTCCAAATGCCTGGGGCATTAAGAAGGGAAAAGGTTTAGAACTGGATATGACTAAAAGGATTAAACAATTGTCGAGGACAATCTAAGGTTTACCAAAGATTGGTTTCTCAAGGACAATTGGAAGTATAGTGATAATTCTGGAAGGACCATATTGACATAATCTATAAGGAGGCAACTCTTGTTCAGAAGTGATAGTCAAAATGAATCTGGAAATGTTTCAAAGTCAGAAATTTCAATCTGTGTAAGATTAAGGAAACTTAATGCAAGAAGGATATTTCCAAGGAATTGATCTCCTTTGGAATACTCTGTAATGATTGTTGCCAAGTCTTTCTGACTTTGTGCATAATCAGTACAAGAGGATCAATGCATATAAGTTTAGAATCTAACAGATTTCAGTAAATGACATGAATTTGGAATTCTTGAATTTGCAGTAAGGATTTGGGAGTGTGAAAAGAGAATCATTGAAGTTATGTTCAATTGATCTAGTTCACAAAGTAAAGATCATAGACAAACATAGTATGCATACTTGGTGTGTGGCATGACTAGTGTTTAGAAAAACATAGTGTACATGCTTGGAGAATGGGACAACTATTGTTTTAAATTCAAGAATAAAGTTGATAGCTGAAACAGTATACAATGAATAATGTGTAATCATATGGTGATAAATAAAAGGTGTTTTATTTATGTTCATAGGTTTTGATACCATATTGGATTCAATTATTATTGTGTTTCACTTTGCATGTTTTGACTTCCCGAATAAACTAGGTTATTCTTCTGGAATGACTAAGTTATTCAAACCATCCACAGTCGGTCATATGTTGGAAGTAGATATGAATTAAGACTGTCATGGGTTGGCTTGTAGAGGTCTAAGGTGTTGGACAAAGGACTACAACACTCATGAGTGCTCATAAGTTATGAGTATTGGATTCAACCCGCACTCATTAGAATCACTTCATGGATTTTATCACGAGTGATCATGAGACGATAATATCTTATATTCTTCAAACCTAGAGATATGAGTTGTTACTATGAGTTGGTTGTACATTGATTGCACGAAAACGCATTGGTAACTCGATGTTATAAAACGTGTCTTTGTGTATGATTCAAAAAGTAGTAGAACAAACCATATGAGTCGAAGTTTATCCATTCCTTTTACCTTCGGGATAAAAGCGATATCTGTGGGCCCCTCGATGATTTGATGATGACAAATGGAAGTGCTCAGCCGGGCCAGGACTGATTTGATTTGTTCAATTAGTCAGTCGTCATAAATCGGAAATCGGGAAACAACAAATGGACAGAGAGAATGATTATAATCCATGTGTCAGTCCATATGATATCTAGAATGGAGGAATATATGATCCCTTATCTAATGGACAAAGTCATTGACAAAGGTCAGCGTTTATCGACAAGGTCAAAGTTCAACAGAAGCTTTTGAGAGCTACGATTGCCAGTTGGTTCCTGAAGTCATACGCAATAATAGTTTTAGACTTATCCAAGTGGGAGACTGTTGGATTAATGTCTAAGTCCATAACTATAATTGGTAAGACTTGACCCGACCCGGCATGGTCCATTTGGGTTGCATGGCATCATGCACTTGGATAGACTATAATGAGAGAAATAAGACACTTATGGTTATTAATATATTATAAGTTCTAGTATATTAATAATAAGAATAATAAGATTATTTAATTAGTATTGATCAAGAATTAATCTAGGATTAATTAAGTGATCAAAAGAAGACTAATTAAATATATGGGTTGATTGTACAAATCATCCATACTTATATAGTGGGCTAATGCTCCATGGATTATCTAGTTGGGCCAAAACCCATATGATGCTCCATGGTGTATTTGAACCCATGGATCCAAGGAAATGGAAAGTCATGACAATTAGAGTTTACCCTAATTGTATAACTATATAAGCATCTTATTCTTGAGGAAAATCGGCCACTAGTGAGAGTAACAAAGGGCTAGCCGATTTTCATGAAGTGTAGAATTCTCTCAAGTTATTCCAAGTGTATTTGGTGTTGTGTGAACCATTTGAGGTGTCACACTTGGGGCACTAGGCACTCAAGCTTCATGAAGACATTCTACATCAAAGAGGTATGTATTCTATCTTGTTATATTGATAGTTTTGTATGCTAGATTAGGATAATACCTTGGATGTTCATATTTGCATGTATAATAGAGAAAACATAGATCCAAGGTATTTATGGTTGCATGTACACTTAGGAGTGTTAGAATACTCATAACCCAACAGTTATAGCGTATGCTTCGAGGCAGCTGAAGCCTCATGAGTCGAGATATCCCACCCACAACCTGGAATTGGGGGCTGTGGTGTTTGCCCTCAAGATCTGGCGGCACTATCTTTATGGGGTTCGGTGTACCATATACACGGACCACAAGTGTCTGAAGTACTTGATGGACCAGCCAAATCTGAATATGCGACAGAGGAGATGGTTGGATGTGGTGAAGGATTATGATTGTGAGATCCTGTACCACCCGGGCAAGGCGAATGTAGTGGCCGATGCGTTGAGCCGTAGGGCGGAAAGCACCCCGATTCGAGACATTTGTATGAGGTTGAAGGTGATGACTCCGATTTTGGACACCATCAGAGGAGCTCAGGCTGAGGCTGCGAGACCAGAAAACCAGAAAAGGGAGCGGGTTGTCAGTCAGGTATCGGAATTCGTTACGGATGGATGGGGACTCATGACTTTTCAGGGTCGGATTTGGGTACCGTTTGTGGGCGGTACGCGTACTGTTTGGATGGAGGAAGCGCATCGATTGAAATTCTCGATTCATCCCGGGGCTAATAAGATGTATTTGGACCTAAATAAGGAGTATTGGTGGCCCTGTATGAAGAGGGATATTGCATGGTTTGTCAAGAGGTGCCTGACTTATCGTCAGGTTAAGGCCGAGCACCAGCGTCCGCACGGTAAATTGCAGCCGCTGGAGATTCCCGAATGGAAGTGGGAACAGATTACCATGGATTTTATCACCAAATTTCCGAGGACTGCGAGGGGGGTCGATGTGATTTGGGTGATTGTGGATAGATTGACGAAGAGCGCTCATTTTCTAGCCATCATTGAGAGCTCTTCTGCGGAGAAGTTGGCAGAATTATATGTGAGGGAGGTGGTATCGCGGCATGGGGTTCCGATGTCGATCGTTTCAGATTGAATGTACTATTTACTTCCAGGTTTTGGAAGAAGTTTCATGAGGAGCTGGGTACGAAGCTGCATTTCAGTACCGCATACCACCCGCAGACGGACGGACAGAGCGAGCGGACGATTCAGACGCTTGAGGATATGCTTCGAGCATGTGTTTTGGATTTTGGAGGGAGTTGGGACACCTATTTACCCCTAGAAGAGTTTTCGTACAACAACAGCCATCATTCGAGCATTGGCATGCCACCCTTTGAGCTGTTGTATGGGAGGAGGTGTCGCACCCCCATCTGCTGGGGAGAGGTGGGGCAGCGGGTGATGGGTAGCACGGAGATTGTACTTCAGACGACCGAGCAGATACAACAGGTCAGGCAGAGATTGTTGACCATGCAGAGTCGCTAGAAGAGTTATGCGGACAGGCGTTGGTCCGAGCTCGAGTTTCAGGTTGGTGACCTTGTGCTCCTAAAGGTCTCTCCTTGGAAAGGAGTGATACGATTCAGGAAGAGGGGCAAGTTGGGACCCCGGTATATTAGACCTTTCAGGGTAATTGCTAGGGTAGGTAGGGTAGCCTTACTTCCTGTGGTGTTCAAGTGTGCATCCGTTCTTAGGCCATTTGTGAGTATTCTAAGCTTGGTGGTGTCATTTCAAGGTAGCAAAGGAGAAGAAGATCTCATTAGGAAGGCTAGAAGTGGTGTTCAAGTGTGGATCTGAGCTTTGCAAAGTTTGAAGCTTCATTATATGGTAAAAAGTTCAGATCTTGACATTTAGTTCATGTAATATGCTTCAAGTACCATTTTCTAGGGTTTTAGTCCCAAAGGTGGAGACTTTTTGAGCAAATGGTCTCCATAAGCTTAGATCCATCATATTTCTGGTCTATTAGAGTTGTAGACTCATAAAAATGATATCTTGGACGTGAATGTTGCACCATGCATGAGATCTAGGTCCTTGAGTTGGAATAGAATGATGTTAAGGAGTGTTGGAGCCTTTACAGCCATGCCAAGGCTTACAGGTCTCGACTTTATGGATATAAATGCATAAATAAAGCCGGATCTAGAAGTTGGAGTAATGGCTTAACCGATTAAGACCAGAAATGATGTTTGCTAAAGTCTGATGGTTACACTGGGCGTAACTCCCAGTACGCGCAGTGTACTGGGTGGAAACCCCGATCCATGGGTTGGCGATGTACGCCCCGCGTACAGCAAGCAGTACGCCCCGCGTACTCAAAAGGTTGACTTTTGTTGACTTTTAGGGTTTCGGTCAACATGAAGACTTTGAGTCAAGGAAGGGTAAAATGGTCTTTTACCCTCAGAGGAATGATGATAAGGGGTAAATTCTAGTTGTGGAAGTCTTTATTAATGAATATGATATTTATTATGCCAGGGTTGCATACAATGAAGATCTAACAAACAATGGGATGTGTGCTTTCCGCCTCATTTCTTGTTCTTTGTTTGGTTGTGGTCTTAGGGAGGATTCACACAATCGATTGTCTGATTACTCTAGGTTGTATATAACTTATATCCATTTAGTACTCATAGAAGGAATTTTAGAGTCATTTTTATTTATCATCCATCACATCAGAAAATATAGGATTTTCTGGAGGAACAGGTGAACTTTTATAAAGAACTTACTTTTCATCACTTAAATACTTATGAACTCACCAGATTAAATGTTGATCTACTCTTTCAAAATAACTTGTATTCTCAGGAAACTAGTAGACAGGTACGCGTACTAGGATTCAGAAGATGGAGTATAGTAGCTTTATGTCTTGTTTTGTTATTTACTTTTGGAGTCAATCTTTTGTGAATCACATACTTTGTAAATACTTTAATATTAATGCAATGGTTGTTTGTTACTTTGATTACTATGATGCATGTGTTGTGATACTAAACATGACGTCCTCTGCCCCTGAACGTTTCCGCCATTCCGGTTTGGGGTTGTGACAGATTGGTATCAGAGCATTGTTTATAGTGAACTAAGCATATCAACCTATAAAAGATATACAACTATAATTCAATGGGGCCGAGGTGCTTTGACTAAAAGTATATTTTAAAATACAACAATATTTTTTTTAAAAATATAGATTCATTCTTTTACATATATACATACTAGAACAAGTATCACAAGAAGAACAGGACATAAGTACTTTAAGGTTGGACACTACGGTCAAACCTGGACAGTTATGTAATCATATTTGGGATCAATATAGCCTGATCAACTATATTCTTTTGAGATATGACCAACATGTGTTTGGCAGTGGTGTAGTGTTGCAACAGTCTTAAAACTTACCTAACTCTATATACAAAGGATTTCAAGATTAGAACATAAAGTTAAAATAATATGGGAGTATTTTATGATACTATAAGACAACAACAAGTTTAAAACCATACCAAGTTCATTACATTAAAATACTATAGGAGTATTTTAGGAACTATAAATAACTTATGTGAAAATTTAAAAGACCCTTCTGGTAGGTCTATAATTTTGGAGTGTATAATCCCAAGGTTTTATATAATTGAGATTTAATAGACTTAGAACTTGTGATCTATGCTCTACTTCCTGTTCCTTGTTTGGATGTGGTTTTAGAGTAGGATAACTTATTCAAAGGTCTATTTAATCTTAAATTATATACAACTTGTATACACTGCGCAATTATAGGAGGAACCGGTAAGGATCAGCCCATAATGTTTCCCTTAATCTCATAGATTCTGTAGACACTTCCATTCTCACATGACAATCCCAGATAGATGTAACCACTCCATCATAGCGGTCATCAGAGGAGTCAAGGAGGAACAAAAAGAGATTTAGCCAAAGAAACCAAAACGTCCTAATCATCACACTAATAAATAATAACCTTAAATGACTTAGTGAGCTAGTGAATACACTACTCACACTATGTGTTAGGATTATTCCTTTTTCATACAGCCAGTAACGGATATTCAATTCACAGAGATTCATTCGACGATAGCCACTTTTGATTCATAAAGTTTATTTTATATAGACTCCCTTTATGAATTGTTTCCAGAACCCTATGAAAATCAGAACCAGATGCACTCAGAACTAGGATAACTTAGTCATTAAGCTTTCGGCTTATAACCACTACTATAAACTTATTTCTATCTTACCTTTGTATTCCTTTTAGCAAAAGATGTCTCACGGTAGCCCTGTAAGGCGTGTAGTCAATAGCACAACAGAGAATCCACCACCACAATACGACCCTGCTGCTCTCCAAGCAGCGATAACGGCCGCAGTAACAGCTGCTATAACTCACATTCGTGCAAGTAGTACCTGTGGGTCTGGTAGCGGTACCCACTTAACTAACCCTGGAGTTACCCACGGACACCCAAGGGAGTGTTCATATAAGGACTTCATGAACTGCAAACCCGAATCCTTTAATGGAAATGGGGGAGTCATTGCTCTGATGCTATGGTTCGAGAAAACAGAGTCGGTCTTTGAAATATGTCTATGCCCGGAAGGGAGCAAGGTGAAGTTTTCTGCCTGTACCTTCTTCGATAGATCCCTAACATGGTGGAATATCCATGTTAAGTCACTGACCCCATCAGTGGCTAACTCGATAGGTTAGGAGAACCTAAAGGCGATGATGTTAGAAGAATATTGCCCAAGGGGTGAAGTGCAAAAACTGGAACAAGAGCTATAGGAGCATACCATGTTCGGCTTAGACATAGTGACCTACACTGACAGGTTTAGCGACCTGGTAGCATTGTGTCCCGGGATGGTTACTCCAGATAGTAAGAAGATAGAAAAGTACATTTGGGGTTTATCTACCCCGATTCAAGGGGATGTACTGTCTTCTAAACCAATAACCTTCGATAGCGCCAAACGCCTAGCCTAGAGACTCATTGACCATGGAGTCCACCATGGCGTGGTGGTCCTCATTCTCGAGCCATCAAAGGGAGGGGACTATAAACAAAAGTTGGGGAACTAGAGGAAGGAGCGAAAAAAACAGGAAACCCCGCAAGAACAACAAATGGTTACTGTATACGCCGCCACAACACCTGCTACTCCAGCACCTGCCAATCGATATGCTGGAACTCTCCTGAAGTGTGGAAAGTGTAACTACCACCACACCAGAGTATGTCGGGATATGCAATGCGTGAATTGCCGCAGGAAGAGGCACACTGCCCATTTCTACAAGGCACCGGCACAACCGATCTCCCAAGTCCCCGGAGTAGAAGTAAACCAGTGCTGCTATGGTTGTGGTGAGACTGGGCATTACAAGAGAGACTGCTCGGTAACGAAGAACTCAGGCACGGATGGATGGGTTCTAATGATCACCGTAGGAGAAGCTACCCCAGAATCACAAACAAACAACGATACGTTTTCGAAATAAAAATTACTTTAAAATTTGATTTATATTTAATATAAGATTAGAAATTGGGGAAAATTTAAAGTAATTATAACAACTCACTCGTCTGAACAAGTCACATCATTCATAAGAGAACTAAAGATCCATACATGTGAACTATAATGGCTTAGTATGTATATCAGGGTTGTACATAGCTAAGATTTTGCAGGCTTAGAGTGAGTGATTCCGCCTCATTTCGTGTTCCTTGTTTGGTTGTGGATTTAGGTCAGAGTCACTCAGTCGATCGTATTATTCATCTTAATTATACATAACTTGTATATGTCAAGCGATCATAGAGGTACCGAGGAGGATCATAATAAACAGTATCGACACTAGTTATCAAAGCACTTCCACTCATAGTACTCGCTCATCGCGGTACGATTTGTGGCAGTGGTAACATCAAGGAAAAAATTAAAAGCACTTGAAATTCTACACAGAATACATTGTCGATCACACTCAGGATACACCATCGTATAACAAACGTTTCTTTCAAATCGGCCTAACAGTTGTTTCTATATGGAGTCTGATATGTGCATATTTAGTTCATATTAAGTGTAGATTTTTATTCATTTATTAGCTAAATTATTGCATTTCATGGACAAAAGGTACTTAAAAGTGCTTGAATTATGTTTTCAGTCCAAAAGTGAAGCTCGGAAGCAAAAGGAAGCAGGAGAAGCGGTTAGGAGCTCGGGAATTGAACAAAGAAGAAAAACACCAAAAACAACACCTACTCGGCGAGTAGGGTCGTCTACTCGGCGAGTCCAAGTGATTATTCGTGAAGATAAAGATTCAAAGACCCAGAGACTTATCGCATACGGGGATTGTGAGATTGACTCGACGAGTCGTTGCGTGTATATAAAGATAACTTCTCAGATCGAAAAAAAAAATTATGGAACGCTTCTGGAGAGATTAGCTGCGATTGAAGAACCAAAGAACCCTTAGAGAACGAAGATACAAGCTAGAATCCAATTCCGAAGGAGATTTGAGGCAAATTTCATCATTCTACTTAATCTTTTGTTTTCCATTATGGCTAGACAATTAGAATTCGTTTGTTTGTTGTTATTTACTTCAATCATGAGCTAAAACTCTTAAACTTCTGTTTGGGGATACAAAATTGAGACTATGGTTTGATTATTGGTAGGATTAATTCAATGTTGGTGATTTTTGTTATTTTAGCTTGCTAAAGAACCTTTTGTGTGAATGATAATTAATTTTCTGTTAATAGGAAGGTAATTAAATAGCATGAACATCATTTGATTATCAACCTCTTATGCTATGTGACCACTTTGTTATATGTCTAGGATTAATGAACATGAAACTAGAATTAATAAGAAAATTAAGTAAATTCATGTGTGAGCTTGTGTGATGACCATCAACAAGAAGTTAATTAGCTAAATTATTTAACTATTCTAAGTCTAAATTAACCCGAATAATTAATTTAGTGAATTGAATTAAATTAGACAACTGATCACTGTTTGAGTTAGTTTATTCACTAAGGATTAATGTAGTGAATGCGAATCTAGTCACTTGAATCGGTAACCAACAAAAGAGTTAATACATTGCACCATTACCTTGAAATCAACCATAGGATCAATTGAGTTGAACTAAACAGAAGTTCCTTCCCATTATTGAATCTAGTTAATTCTTTTTTTTTTCTAGTTTTTAGATTAAGTATTAGTTAGTAAGTTTCTAGTCTTGTAAAACTAGAGAAAACCCCCTACTTATTAATTAATTTAGATAAAATTAGTTTTTAGTTTTAATTTATCGTTCCCTGTGTTCGATACCCTACTTATTTGACTATACCACAATTGATAGGTCCACTACCTTTGTGTGTTTATTTTACAATTAAAAGTAGGTTTAAAACTAAGTGAGTTCGCACACATCAAGTTTTTGGCGCCGTTGTCGAGGAACGGTTCTAAAATTAACATTAAATTCTAATTTAAGCGATCCTTTGTGTGAGATTTATCTTACACAAAGTTAATTAAAAGGTAATTGAGAAAGTAGTATAAGTTTCAATAAAAAAATTCCGTTTTCAAAGTAACTAGAATTTTTTTTCTGTTTTTACCTTGGACTCGCCGAGTGCACTCGTGCCGACTCGGCGAGTACATCGTTATTTGCAGTTTTAATTTCTTATTTTATTTTTGTTCTTTTTACGCGTTTTTTTTGTTTTGTTTACAGTTGTTTCATGACCCGAGGATCTGATACACCTCTGGTCCCTCCTCTTGAAGACCCGAAATCCGCACTAAGGAGGAGCAAAGGCAAAACCGTTGGAGAATCCGCTTCTTCAAAGAACTCACCACTCAAAAACCTCAAGTCCGTTTTCAGCAAGAAGAAGAGCAGCAAATCAGGAGCATCCAGTGCCTCTTTGATAATCAGAGATCCAATTCAAGAAGACACCTAGTACAAGACCGAGGAAGAAGAAGAACCCACATACGAGCACGAATCCGAGTTTGAAGACGAGTTAGCTACCGTTATGGCTAATATCGATGAAGTCTCCATGGGGGAATGGAAAAAGAGGATGCGCGATGACACCGGCCCGGGACTTGTGCAGCCTGAAATTCCTGCAACCGCTACTTTCGAGCTAAAGGGCCATATTCTCGCTCAGCTCAAGGAGATTCCTTTTTATGGGAAAGACCACGAAGACGCCTACAAGCACTTGGATGAAGTAAATGATGTGGCTGACTACTTCAATGTACCAAATATGCCTCGCGAGACCCAGCTACTTCGCATGCTCCCAGTCACGTTCAAGGGTGTTGCAAAGGATTGGCTCAAGTCACTTCCTCCCGGATCGGTCACTACATGGGCCAAGATGAAAGAAGAATTCATAGACCACTTTTGTCCGCCTTCCAAGATAGCTAAATTGAAGAAAGTCATCGCCAACTTCGAGCAACAACCCGGAGAATCTCTTTATGAAGCTTGGGAAAGGTACAAAGGTTTGCATAGAAATTACCCACACCATGACCTTAATAGCCAACAAGAGGTCTCCATTTTCTATGATGGAGTCAATGTCACCACAAGGCAATTGCTCGATTCACAAGGCCCGCTCACCAAAAAGCCGCCTCCGGTAATCAAGGAGTTAATTGAAGAATTCTCTAAGCATTCTAGAGAATACCACAATCCGAAAAATGAAGTAAATCGGGGGGTAGTGAACTCGGCAAATGATAGCATGGCGGCGGTGATAGCTAAGCTCGATAGTCTAGATAGAAGGATGACAAAAATGGATCAAACAATCCATGCTATTTGAGTTGGATGCGAGAATTGTAGAGGGCCCCACCTCACAAAGGATTGTGATTTGGATGAAAATGGAAACAAGATGGCTCAAGTGTTCTACTCAAGTGGCGATAGATACGACGAGAATTGGCAGAAACCAAAGAAGGAATGGCTCCAATACGAAGAATACAAGAAGGCTAAGGAGGAGAAATACAAGCAGAAGGAGAGGGGATTTTATCAAAAGGAAGAACCGGTAATGGAAAAGAAAGTCGATTTAAAAGAAATGCTCACTAGATTCATAGCTGCGTCCGAAAAGAGACACAATGATCACCATGTTGTAATGCACGAGACCAGGAATATGATAAGGAATCAGCAGGCATCCATTCTCAACATTGAGAAACAGCTGGGACAACTTGCAGATCAAGTGAACGAAAGAAGACTGGGTCAACTTCCAAGTAACACCGAAAATAATCCAAGAATGGAGAATGTGAGTATGGTGACTTCCAGCTGTGAAGAAATTTTCACACAGGCACAAAGGGTCCCCAATAGGAAGATAGAAAAGACAGAAGAGTCGGCTCCAGCTAAACCCGACCTACAGAAAATAATCCTAGTCTACTATCTATTCGTATGGAAGAACATCATGACAAGATTTGGGACACCTAAAGTTCTTGTCAGCGATAACGGCCTACAGTTTGCTGAGAACCCATTCAGAGAATGGTGCACCACCAAAGGGATAAGCCAAAGTTTCACATCGATAGCACACCCACAAGTGAACGAACAGATGGAGGTATCCAATCAAACCATTGTGAATGGAATCAAGAAGAGGTTGGGCAAAGCAAAAAGGAATTAGGCGGAGGAGATACCGATGGTGTTGTGGTCGTACAGAACTACACCATGAACAAGCACGAAGGAAACCCCTTTCAGCCTGACGTATGGGACAGAGGCAAGCGAACGGACAGATGGAGGTATCCAATCGAACCATTGTGAATGGAATCAAGAAGAGGTTGGGCAAAGAAAAAGGGAATTGGGCGGAGGAGATACCGATGGTGCTGTGGTCGTACAGAACTACACCACGAATAAGCACAAAGGAAACCCCTTTCAGCCTGACGTATGGGACAGAGGCCATGCTTCCCATGGAGGTGGCAGTGAACACACTGAGGGTGGCCAACAAGGATGATGAAAGCAAGGCACAAGACCTAAGGATAAACCTGGATATCCTAGAGAAAAAGCGTGAGAAATATGGAATGCGCCAAGATGCATACGAGCATGCAATAGAAAGCGTTCAGAGTTGGTGAATATGTTTTGAGGAAAAATGAAGCAAGTCGAGCCTAGCCCCAAGGCAAGTTGGGCCCAACATGGGAAGGCCCCTACAGAGTCACAGAAGCAAACAAGAATGGCGCATATGTGTTAGAAACAATGGAAGGAAGGAAAATTCCAAGAACGTGGAACGCTAGGAACTTGAAGGAGTATTTCCTTTAAATAAGAAAGAGGGAAAGAGACACAATCCCAGCTGATCGATGTGCTGCTTAGTGTAGTACACCCAAGTACTTAGAGTACATATGTCCATGCTTAGTGACATGAGTTTAATACTTAGTGTATTTGAAAGTCTGCGGTCAATGTAGAATGATAATGCAATTGTTGATCTTTGATACTTAGTGTATTAATTTATAACGGTTGAATGTTCACATGCAAAACTCGATCGTTGGGTGCTAAGAGCGCCCAATATCGACACTTAGTGTGTCAACGATAGCATGGGAAAAATGAAATGCCTAGCGCATCAGGGCACCGTATCTCCTAAATAATGTATAATAAACAAGCAAGCAAAACGATAAGCAAAGCGAGCAAAAAACAGACAATGCTTAGAGCATACAAAATACGCATCCAGGAAAATAAAACATTGTTTTTAAAAGACCAAACATTACACAAGTCAAAAGCATCAAAACCTAAACCAACTAATTAGAGAAATTTTCACACCCCAGGAGGGGTAGCACATAATACCGGGGCACCCTCCCCAACATCCTCTCCATCACCCACAGCCACCTCACCAACATTACCATCACCAATACCTGCTCCAACACTGCGATCACCTTCACCACCAGCCTTACCATCCTTACCATTCCCCCCCTGCATCAAACTCAACTATTGGCACAATTTCTTGACCCATCACACTTTCTGGAGTACCCTCAGAACCACCAAAAGAACATAACTCCCGAAGACCTTCAATACCTAACTCCCCTAAACCCAACAGAGATGCATGATCCATACTGGAAAAATACAAAAGAGCATCATTTACACTAACCGCAGGACCAACCGAAGAAGCACCAACAACTACCCCCCACCACCAACACCAGCAGAAGTCTTCTGAAGGGACTCAACCCCAGCCACAAATGCAGCATGGCAGATGAGGCTTATGGCATTGGTAAAATCGGGATGCTCAATCAACTTATAAATAATGCGAACAACACCAAAACGCACCAACCAATCCAGGTCTCGACGAGAACCGTCCATATTCGACTGTAGCGACGACACAAGCTTGTCACGATCAGCGGCATCACGCTCAAGACTCTCCACCTGAATCATAAAACCCTCATTCATTTGTGTGAGGGAGTCAACCTTGGCCTCCAACACGGCTCTGGGTTCATCAAGGATGTTTTTCTCAGACGCTAGCAACTCGCACTTCTTCTCAGATAAACGAAGATCATAACCAAGCTCGCTAAGACGGTGCTTAGACTTGCCACACATGATCCACAGGCAGCATGCGCGGTCTCCATCTCGCCAAGGGTATGGACGCGTCGGGAACCTGCAACAAGATAAAACATGGCCTGCCCAGCAACATAGGCCATATTGTGAGCAAGGGCAGGGTTACCCATCACCTTCATATCTCCAACTGCAACCGGAGGAAAGGCGTGGTGCGAAAATTCCAAAGCATTGGCGCACACAGAGAGTCGAGAGTCATTGCGAATATCCTAGGATGGAAAAAAAACAGTGGACGTGGAAGCACCATCCTTAGAGACTGCAGCTTGTCCATGGACACCAAAACCTTTTGCTAGGGAAAGCTTTGAAGGAACAAACGGAACACTTGGAGAAGAAATAGAAGAGAAGTCTGAAATAGCGGGCTGTTCAGTCGCCCTGTTGATCCCTTCGGACTGTTGCGTGTCGTTATTAGGGATCACTACCACACCAGTTGGTGTGGAACTCATAGAACTCAGCAAGCGAGAAAAGTTGCGCCTAGTATGTACCCTCTTGGTAGCAGTGGGCGCACCAGTAACTGGCTCACCCATGGATTGTACAGCTTTTCGTTTCGCCTGCATCTGTCGGACATCAGCGATGATTCGCTCCTTGCTATCCTCACTATCCTCCATGGAGGAAGAAGGAACGCCACCCAGGGGCATGACAACAGAAATGGGGTGAGCATGTAGCGGATTCTCCTCGGACGCCAATGAACTTGTCGGGGGAACGGGAGGGGCAGCGGTTAGAGCAAGTCGATCTATCCAGCGAGGTCGAGGAAGCCGATTGACCAGATCCACCTCACGAAACTCCAACTTGTCTCGATAACGTTTTCGCAATATCTCATCCATGGACAGAGAAGACTCAGCACCTAGGGAAAGCAGAATGGAAATATAAATAACACAGGAGTAATAAGGGGACGAAAAGGAAAAGAGGGATACAACACTCACCATCAACGACGAAGAAGAACACTGCCATTTTGCCATGCCGCCTCCAAGAGGGGCTCATCCCTACCCCAGAAAGAAGCACCTCGGAGTAATCTTCAGCGGATACCTGCACACTCTTCAAGTAGTCGGCGACACCCTGGTTGTGGGAGAAGAGCTTAGGGATGGTATCGGCGAAAGTGTTGGCATGATAGCGACCACTCCCAACCAGCTCCTGATTCACCCACAACCATTTATCCTGCCAGTTTTTAGGGGTACGCCCATCGGGAACTAAGGCGTGTCCCCCTCGCCGGACCGAGAAGATGCATTTATTAACGGTAACACAGTAGCGGAAGAAAAACTTGAATACGAAGTAATCCGGAAGATACCCATTGGCCCTGCAGATTATTTCAAATGCGAACACTTTGTTAACTGCATTGGGAGTCAACATCTGAAGACTGCAACCATCTTTCTGGAGAACCTCCTCCTGAAAATCCGTTAGAGGAAAGCATATACCAGCATCTACGGTTTTCAAGTAAACCCAAATCTTACCATGGGGAGGGGAAGAGATGCTAGAGCCAGGAGAGGGAAACTCCACACCCTCTAAGGAAGATAAGCCATAAGTGATTTCCAACTGACGATACTCGGCGGTGGATGGAATGACTCCGAGAAGGTTTGCAATGAAAGGAAAAGGAAGATAAACACAAAGAGGAGAAGGAGGAACAGATGAGGCAAGAGAAACCGTGAAAATACCCTTATAAAGAAGTGGAGGAGGCGGGACATTTAAATGTATGGCACAATGATGTAACTGCCAGTCATCATGCGCAGTCACGTCGCCAATAAGGACGGAGTGGCGGATAAAGAAAAACCGACACGCATCTGTTAATTAAGCCTAGAACACCGTAACTAGCACTGCAACGCTACGGCTACTAGACTGGGGGACTTGATGGCGTGCCTAGGGTAGCACAGTAGAACCGCATCTAGCCCAAGAGTCGGGCACGCCAACTAGGCTCAGCCCAGCAGGCTTAGCGCTCGTTGGCATCCCCGAGAGCAAAGCGCACAGGCAGAAGGCTCGCGCCCGACAAGAGGCGCCCCTTGCTCCAAGACAAAACATATGGTCAGGAGACATACAGAAGGATCAGAGTATTACCGTCGGAGCCAATGAGAGCGCTCTAGCGGTTGAAGGCACACGACCTTCCAATCAGCGCCTCTGATCCTGTCTCCCCAAAAGCGATTATGTCTGGTACAACTCAGGCAGGAGCACTAGGTATAAAAGTGTTCGATATAGTATCTAAGTCCATAACTATATTTGGTATGTACTTGACCCGACCCGGCATGGTCCATTTGGTTTGCACTTCACCCAAACAATTTATGGATAATATTTGAGAATAGTACAAGTTATGATTTATTAATATATTATAAGCTCTAATATATTAATATAAGATCATATTATTTAATTAGTATTGATCTATAATTAATCTAGGATTAATTTAGAGATCAAATATATTACTAATTAAATATGGGCTTCTATATTTATATAGTGTGGGCTAATGCTTATTTGGAATGGGCTAGGCTTGCATGGAAAAGTCCATGGATACTCCATGGAGCTTTAACCCATGGATCTCATGGAAATTAAGAGACATGGGTATTAGGGTTTACATGGATGTAACCCTAATCCACCACACTATATAAAGGAGGCTTTGGTTCTTGAAATCACAACTAGTTGACACTTGTTGAGGTGAGGGCCGATTTCAAGATAGTAGTGACTATTCTCTCAAAGTTCAAAGTTTGTGGTGATTTGTGATTTCCATTTGAGGCATTCACACTATTGGTGCTAGGCTCTAAAACTCCATGCAATCAACTACTACTACAAGGTAAGTATTTCTACTAGCTTTATTTGATTCATGTTCCCCATACCATGCTAGTTAGGATATGAACCTTGGAAAAATAATTATTTGCATGTATCTTAGACAAACATAGATCCAAGGTTTATTAGGGTTGCATGTACACTTAGGAAGTGTTAGAATGCTCAAAGCCCATCAATGGTATCAGAACCTAGGCTTGTTTGTTTGATACTTGATGCAATATAGTTGAAAAAGTCGAAAAACTTGTTGTCTGCCAGTTTAACTCGCCGAGTCCATGGGGGGACTCGCCGAGTTCATGTGTATCTTCAACCTACTCGGCGAGTAGGTTTATGCACTCGACGAGTAGAAGCGACAGAGTGCAGATTGTCGAATTTAGTTGCTGGAAATGGACTAGAAACATTACCCTAAACTGTTTTGGTAATTGAAAACTCGTTTTAGATGGTGTAATGTCTTTGCTAATCCATTTACAACAACTTGTTATCAAAATTACAAAGTTTTATGTGTAATTTTTTAATTCATGAAAGTGTTCATATTCATGTTCTTGATCTTATGATGTTTAGATGATCATAGGAATTATTTGTAACCTATGTGGTAGTTTAATTCTTGATCATAATATGTTTTAATGGAGTCCATAACTTGTTCTGAAGTTATGGAAAACCAAGAGTCACACTTGAATTAAAACCATTAAAAGAACACAAGAGTTAGAAAAATGAAGAGTCTTCATTTTTATTACTCTATTTAACTCATAAGTTACAAGAAATGAAAAGTTTTGAAAGTTTACAAAACTTGCCCTCAAGTTTTGGAACAAGTAAAGTCATATTAAACTTTAGTTCCAACCCTTAGAATTTTAAAAGTTAAAATTCAACCCTTATACTTATAATATTATGAGTTAATAATATATATATATATATATGTATAAGATCAAATTCGTCTTACCGCTAGTACGCCTCATTCATGAAGTTAGTCTATAAGGTAGGTATAAGCTTGTTGCCTATAAAATGGCAACTTAATGGGTGTCCACTCTCACCCACCGCTTGCTTGACTAGTGGAGGGTCGTTAGCCGAACGGGTAAGACAAGGACTTATAAATTCTCATTAAAAGTATGATGAATATTATAAAGTAACTAAATGTTTTACTAAATTCCAAATCTTAGTTACTTTAGGAAAAATGATAATAAGGTTCTAATCCATGAAATTACACTTTACACTTTGTCTAAGTCGTTAGTGGAGCGTGTGTGGTTAACCGGCACACTAACTTGGACTTAACAAGGTAGGTAAAGGGTGACTTAATATTTATCATAGTATCGATGGAGCGTGTGTGGTTAACCGGCACATCGATTGAGGGGTAATTTATTAAGGGTACCAAGTAATTTGCATGGTTACTTCACACCTCGTTTTGTGATCCTCGGCATCCCAGTCACAAAATTTGGAGGGCACACTCGAGATTGAAACATGCCTTTGAAAAGTTCATTGAATCTCAAAAGAATCTAGGAGTTTCTAAGAACCAAATTAAATATTTTAATATTTTGACTTTGGTAGAAATTGGTGAATCGTCATTCACTTACCTTTCAAATATGTTATTACTTAGATTACGACATACCTCTTCTAAGTATAATATATTGTGATTGGGTCCTAGCCTTAATACTACATTTTGGTGTTTTATTAAGGATTATTCCTATTTCTAAACTAAACATTTCTTCTTCTCAGATGTCTGCAAACACTGCTGCTTCTGGCTCTAATCCAAATGGACCCTTTTCTCTTATGAACTTGTGTGGGAAAGTCACTTTTGATGGATCCAACTTTAATGAATGGATCAGAAACATCAGAATGATTACTCGCTATGAGGACAAGGAATATGTCCTTGATAAGGAGCTTAAGAAGATTGATGAGACAGTTGCAACTCCTCAAGAGATCACTGAGTTTACGGCACATGAAAGGGATGCCACAAAAGTGGCATGCATCATGATGGCCACTATGACCGCTGATCTCCAAAAATCCTATGAAGATTTCTACCTCTATGAGATGCACCAAGACTTGATGGAAAGATACCATCAAAGTGCTCGTCAAGAGAGGTATGAAATCATCTCCTCCATGATAACAACTCGCATGAAGGATGGTGAACCCATCACGGGCCACATGCAGAAAATGCAAAGACTTGTGGATCGTTTGCTGAAGCTAAATGTGAACTTCCCTGGGGAGCTTGCAATAGATATAATTTTGCACTCCTTACCTTCATGTTATGATCAGTTCCGCATGACATACCACATGAACAAGGAAGAGGCCACACTCAGCAAACTTCAAGGACTCTTAAAGACCACGGAAAGTGGTCTTAAGGGTAAGATGGTTGTTACTACTCCTACTCCTACCAACTCCGCCCATGTCTTGGCAATCAGGAAAGGACGAGGGAAGAAGAGAAAGAGTTCTTAGAAGGGTACCAAGGTTAGGACCCTTCATGGCTCTTCTTCAAGTGGAACCAAGAAAGGTTGCGTCACTCCTTCTTTTGACCCAAAAGAGGTTGAATGCTTCTATTGCCATGAAAAGGCACATTGGAAGCGGAACTGCCCAAAGTACCAGCAAGATGTGAAGGATGGGAAAGTTAAACCCAACCTTGCAGGTATTTACACTATCATTTCTAACAACTCACCCCATTCTAAATCTTGCGTCCTTGATACCTGTTGTGGTATTCATATTTGTTGTGACTTGCGGGGACTAAGAAGAAGTGAGAATGTGGAGCAAGGAAGGATAAACTTAATCATGGGGAATAGGAAAGTTACACCTGTCACCAAGATTGGAGTTTATAGTTTGTCGCTAAGTAATGGGTTAAATTTAGATTTGAATAAATGTTGTTATTCGCCAAAAATGGCAAGAAATATTATTTCCTTTCATGCATTGTATAAACAAGGGTTTACCTTTTCATTTAATAATGAAGTTGGTTCTATTGATGCTTTCTTTAATAATGTTCTTTATTTTAAAGCATTACCTTGTGATGGCGTGTATGAAACAGTATATGTGGTTGATTACTTAGGAAATAATGTATTGTGTATTGATTCTGTTAATAATAATAACTTGGATAAAGCATCGTTATGGCATTGTCGTCTTGGACATATAAGAAAGAAACGCATAGGCCAACTCCAAAAGGATGGAGTCTTGGAGTCGTTTGACCTAAAGTCAGATGATAGTTGCGAATCATGCTTACTTGGAAAAATAACAAAGTCACCCTTCACAGGTTCTTGTGAGAGGGGTGAAGTTTTGTTGGACCTTGTACACATGGATGTCTGTGGACCATTCAAACATGCCACAAGGGATGCTAATCGTTATTATTTGACTTTTACTGATGATTACAGTAGATATGGATATATCTACTTAATCAAGCATAAGTCAGAGACTTTCGAAAGGTTTAAGGAATTTAAACAGGAAGTCGAGAATCAATTGGGCAGGAACATTAAGACGCTTCGATCCGATCGAGGTGGTGAGTATCTTAGTTCAGAGTTCCTCGACTATCTTATGGAATATGGGATTATCTCACAATTAAAACCTCCCAGGACACCGCAGTTGAATGGTGTGGCTGAGAGGCGTAATCGAACCTTGTTGGACATGGTTCGTTCCATGATGAGTCTAGCTTCGCTACCAATCTCATTTTGGGGGTATGCCTTAGAGACTGCCGCCCATATTCTTAATCTAGTCCCTACAAAGAAAGTTGCCAAAACTCCTCACGAGATGTGGACTGGTAAAGTACCTAAACTACACCACATCAAGATTTGGGGTTGCGAGGCTTTTGTGAGACGCGAGACTCATGACAAGCTAGAACCCCGAAGCGAGAGGTGTATTTTCATCGGCTACCCACAAAGATCCTTTGGTTACCTCTTCTACAGACCTAGTGATAACATGGTCTTTGTAGCAAGAAGAGGAGTCTTTAGAGAGAGAGAGAGTTTATAAGCCAAGGAGACAGTGAGAGGCAAATTGATCTTGAAGAAATTCAAGAGTCAAGTGGTGAAGGAACTTCAAACACTAGCCCTCAACTTGAGGAGGAAACTCCTGTTGAGCCAATTGACGAATCTGTACCTCTGAGGCGTTCCACGAGAGTTAGGAATGCACCTGAGCATTACTATGGTTTCCATATTACTGCAGAAGGTGAGACACTTATTAGTGATGGGACACTAGTAGGTCTGGATGACCCTAACAGCTACAAGGAAGCCATGGCAGGCCCCGAGTCTGCTAAATGGAAAGAGGCTGTGGATAGCGAGATACAATCCATGTATGAAAATCAAGTTTGGAACTTGGTTGAGAATGTACCAGGTCGTAAGACTGTAGGGTGCAAATGGATCTTCAAGAAGAAGACCGAAATGGATGGTAATGTACACACTTATAAGGCTCGACTGGTTGCAAAGGGCTTCTCTCAAATTCCTGGAGTGGATTATGATGAGACCATTTCTCCAGTTGCCAAGATTAAGTCTATTAGGGTTATGTTAGCCATAGCTGCATTTCATGACTATGAAATTTGGCAAATGGATGTCAAAACCGCTTTACTTAATGGAAAGTTGACTGAACATGTTTACATGAGTTAGCCAGAAGGTTTTGTTAGCAACGAGTACCCTAACAGAGTGTGTAAGCTTGAGAAATCCATTTATGGATTAAAGCAAGAACCTCATAGATGGAATCTTTGCTTTGATGAAAATGTCAAGGATTTTGGTTTTTCTAGGAGTGAAGATGAATCTTGTGTTTATTTCAAGGCTAGTGGGAGTCTAGTTAGCTTTTTGGTACTGTATGTGGATGACATACTACTCATAGGAAATCACATCCCAACCCTGCAGGAAGTAAAGTCCTGGCTTGGGAAGTGTTTCGCTATGAAGGACCTTGGTGAAGCTGCCTATATCCTAGGGATAAGGATTTTGAGAAACAGGAGTAAAAGACTAATTGGACTTAGTCAAAGCACCTATGTGGAGAAGGTGTTGAAAAGATTCAACATGCATAACTCCAAGAAAGGTGAGTTACCCATTCAGAGTAATGCCAGATTGAGTAAGACACAAAGCCCTAGTACTGAGGCTGAGATAGCAGAAATGAGTCGACTACCTTATGCTTCAGCTGTAGGATAGATCATGTATGCTATGACATGTACTCGACCTGATGTAGCCTTTGCTTTTAGCATGGTTAGCATGTATCAAGGAAACCCTGGCAAGGAACACTGGACTACGGTAAAGAATATCCTTAAGTACCTGCGAAGAACTAAGGATTGGGTCCTTACCTTCGGTGGGAGTGATGACTTGAGAGTTGTAGGGTATAGTGATGCTAGCTTCCAGACTGATAGGGATAATTTCTGCTCTCAGTCAGGCTGGGTCTTTACCTTAAACGGAGGAGCAATCACTTGGAGGAGTTCCAAGCAAGAGACAGTGGCTGATTCCACTTGTGAATCAGAGTATATAGCAGCAAGCGAGGCAGCAAAGGAGGCTATATGGCTAAAGAACTTCATCGGAGACCTTGGAGTTGTGCAAGCTATAAAAGAGCCAATGGAGATTTTCTGTGACAGCAATAGTGTGGTTGCCTTCGCCAAGGAACCAAGAGATCATGGGAGATCCAGACACATTGACAGAAAATATCACTTCATCAGACATCGAATAGAAGAAGGAATCCTCATGGCAAAGAGGGTATCATCGGATGAGAACCCAGCAGATCCCCTCATAAAGGGACTGAGTAGGGTTAAGCATCTCCAACATGCTCGGAGCATAGGGCTGAAGGATGATATAAGTTTTAGTAGTTAGATAAATTATGAAATTTGTAAAGTGTAATTGACATTAGATGATGAATAAAAGGTGTTTTATTTATGAGTAAATTGTTCCTATCTCTTGTCGATCGTTTACTATATTTCTTTTGCATGTTTTGACTTCCAGAATAATTATGTTTGGTATATCATATTATTCAAACCTCCACAGTCGGTCATATGTCGGAAGTAGGTATGAATCAACACTATCATGATTGGTTGCAGAGGTCTAAGGTGTTGGACATGGCTACAACAATCATGAGTGCTCATAAGTTCTGAGCATTGGACTCAACCCACGCTCACTGGAATCACTTCATGGAATTTTATCTCGAATGATCGTGAGACAGTAATATCATATAAGTATTCAAACCTAGAGATATGATTTGTTACTTACGAGTTGATTATGCATTGATTGTACGAAAATGCATTGGTAACTCGATGTTATAAAACGTGCCTTTGTGTATAATTCAATGAGTGGTAGAACAAGCATATGAGTCGAAGTTTATCTGTTCCTTCTTGGATTAGAAGCTGATATCTGGGCCCCTCGATGATTGTGTTTTGATCTATGTACCGGGCCCGGTCAGAACTAAATTGATGTGTTCAGTTAAGTTCTATGTCAAACAAATCGGAAATCGGGAAACAAATGTTGGACAATAAGTAAGACCATGTTCCATGTATTTGTCCGGCTGATATCTTGAGCAGAGGATTATATGATCACTTATCTAAAATGGCGCGTTCTAGTTCAACAGAGTTTAAAGAGCTACGATTGCTGATCGGTTCCTGAAGTCATACTTACAACTATAGTTATTACACTTATCCAAGTGGGAGATTGTTGGATATAGTGTCTAAGTCCATAACTATATTTGGTATGTACTTGACCCGACCGAGCATGGTCCATTTGGGTTGCACTTCACCCGAACAATTTATGGATAATATTTTAGAATAGTATAAGTTATGATTTATTAATATATTATAAGTTCTAATATATTAATATAAGATCATATTATTGAATTAGTATTGATCTATAATTAATCTAGGATTAATTTAGAGATCAAAAATAGTACTAATTAAATATGGGCTTCTATATTTATATAGTGTGGGCTAATGCTTATTTGGAATGGGCTAGGCTTGCATGGAAAAGTCCATGGATACTCCATGGAGCTTTAACCTATGGATCTCATGGAAATTAAGAGACATGGGTATTAGGGCTTCTAAAGAGAATACGCACAAACCCTAAAATACCCTCTAACTTGATCATCGGAGCGTTCTTCCGGGAGCTCCTCCCGGAAAGCAGTTGACGGCCTCTATTCTTTGTCATCTTGCAGTGATAGCTAGACGTTCGAGAGAAGTTTCCAGATAGAGAAAAAGCAAGGTCACATCAGTATGTAACATTAAAAGTCTAATATTACTATATATAAGAGAAGTCATTCGAACCGCTAGTACACCTCATTCATGAAGCAGATCTATAATGGGGGGTATAAGGAAATTGCCTATAAAATGGCGATTGAATGAGTGTCCACTCTCACCCGCCATTTCCTTGATTGGTGGAGGGTCGTTAGCTGAACAGGTTTGATGGGACAACTTAATCCTCATTAATAAGTATAATGATCTATAAAGTAACCAAACACATTTTTATAAAAAAATCGCAATCTTAGTTACTTTAGGAAAAATGTGAACCTGTATGTTAACCCATGAAATTACACATTGCACTTTATGAGTCGTTAGTGGAGCGTGTGTGGTTAACCGACACACTAATATGGACAAATAATAGTGGCAATGGGTGTCTCGTAAATTATCATTGATTAATGGAGCATGTATGGCTAACCGACACATTAAAATGAGATGATAAACGACATCGAGAGTACCAAATTAATTTGCATGGTTATTCACATATTGTTTGTGATCCTCGGTATCCCAGTCACAAATGGAAGAGCGTAATCAAGATTAAACATGCCATTGAAAAGTTCAATGATTCTCAAAAGATCTAGAAATTTCATTCAAAACTAAATTCATTATAATTTTGTTTTTCAATGGTGAAATTGGTAAATCGTCATTTACCTACCTTCATATAATTTGCAATTAGATTATAGCATCCCTTTTCTAAATTGTAAATTATTTGGTTGGATTCTGGACTTTTGATATTTCATTTGGGTGTTATATTGAGGATTCTTCTTATCTAACTACAACTTTCCTTTCTACTCTTTCATATGTCTAGTCCTATTGATGCTTCTGGTTCCTCCAACAATAACAACAACTTCTCTATGTTGAACATTTACGCAAAGGTGAAATTGTATGGCACCAACTACAATGATTGGATGTGCAACATCAAAATGGCACTTCGTTTTTAGGATAAGGAGTATGTCCTCGAGAAACCACTCGATGAGATCGATGAAATGAAGGCCACTCCTAAAGAAATATCTGCCTACGAGAAACACTACAAGGATGCAAAAAAAGTTGCTTGCATCATGGTGGCCACGATGACTCCAGAATTACTGAGACACTATGAGGATTATTGGCCATACAAGATGACCAAGGACCTTATGGAAAAGTACCATAAGCGAGCTCATCAAGAGAAGTATGAGGTGGTAAAGTCCAGCATGGTGTGCAAGATGAAGGATGGTGAGTCTGTAAGCAACCACGTTTTGAGAATCCAACGATACGTGGATAGGCTCATCAAGTTGAATGTAAATTTTGATGAAGATTTGGCAATCGAAATAGTGTTGAACTCTTTGGCAAGTTGTTATGATCAGTTCCTATTGACCTATCATTTAAACAACAATGAAAATAATTTATCAGAATTGCATAACCTCTTGCAAATAGTTGAAGCAGGAATGAAGGGAAAAGGTGTTTCCTCCACTCCTGATGCTGCTCTTATTCTATCCATTGGTCAAGGGAAAGGGAAAAAGAGGAAAGGTCCTCCCAATTTGAACTGGAAAGGAAAATCCCAAGTTAGGTTATCTAGTAGTGAACCCAAAGGAAAGTCCAGTTCTGATGTTCCCCCTGTTTCCGACCCAAAGGAGGCCACTTGCTTTTACTTCAATGACAAGGGGCATTGCAAACGAAGTTGCTCGAAATACTTGAAGGATATCAAGGATGGCAAGGTGAAGCCACCCTCACCAGGTATTTACATTATTTTATCTAATAACTCATCATATTCTCATTCATGGGTCCTTGACACAGGATGTGGATTTCAAATTTGTTTTGATTTGCAGGGGATAAAAAGAAGTAAGGATCTGGAGCATGGAAGGATGAACTTGATCACGGGAAATAGGCAGTCTTCACCTGTTACCAAGATTGGAGTTTATAGCTTAGTGTTTAATATAGGGTTAGGGTTAGATTTAATGAATTGTTGCTAATCATCAGATATGACACGAGACATCATTACACTTCATGCTTTATTTAAACAAGGTTTTAGATATTCTTTTGATGACAAGAATGGTTCTATTTCTGCTTATAAAAATGGTGTGTTTTATTTTGAAGCTGTAACTTGTGATGGTGTGTATGAAACTATGATGATTGTAGACGATTTAGGAAATATTGTTTTTCATATTGATTCATCTAATGGTATAGACAAAGCGTGCTTGTGGCATTGTCGTCTTGGAGATGTAAACAAGAAACACATGGACCAAATCCAAAAGGATGGAGTGTTGGAATCATTTAACTTAAGGTCAGATGATACATGTGAGTCTTGTTTTCTAGGTAAGATGACAAAATCTTCTTTCACTGGTTATTGTGAAAGAAGTGAAGGATTGTTGGATCTCATACACAAAGATGTGTATGGGCCACAACTTAATGGTGTGGCTGAGAGGCATAATCGAACCTTGTTAGACATGGTTCGTTCCATCATGAGTCGATCTTCACTTCAATATCTTTTTGGGGGTATGCCTTAGAGACTGCCGCCCATATTCTTAATTTTGTCCTAACAAAGAAAGTTGCCAAAACACCTCATGATATGTGGAAAGGAAAGTTTCTCTCACTAGCATATATCAAGGTTTGGGGTTGTGAAACTTTCGTTAGATGAGAGACTCATAACAAGATTGAACCTCGAAGTGAGAGATGTATTTCCATCGGCTACCCACATAAGTCCTTTGGATATTTGTTCTACAGACCTAGTGAGAACGCCGTCTTCGTATCACGAAGGGGAGTCTTTCGCAAGAGAGAGCTCATATGTAAAGAGGACAGTGGGAGTACCATTGATCTTGAAGTAATTCAAGAGTTATACGATGAACGAACTCCTAAAAACGCCAGTGCTCAACCTAAGGAATAAATTATAGTTAACCAATTGATAAATCATTACCTCTTAGGTGCTCCACTAGAATTAGAATGCAACCAGAGTTGTATGGTTTCCATATTACTACACATGGTGATACATTTATCAGTAATAGTACACTGGTAAATTTGGATGAACTAGCTAACTACAAGTAAGCCACGGCAAGCCATGAGTCAGCCAAATGTAAAGAGGCAATGGACATGGAGATCAAGTCCATGTATGACAATTAAGTTTGGAATTTGGTTGATAATGTACGAGGCAGTGTTCTAAAAGGCACGCCATGGCGGCTGCCAAGGCACGGCGTCGTCATTACGAAAAGCTTCATAACGTTGCTGTTAGGCGTGGCGCGTAGCAAGGCGTTATATGGCGTGCCATGGCGTGTTATGGCGTGTTATGGCGTGTGTTTTTTCGTTTGAGACACATTTTTTTGCTCTTTTTTATACCTTTTCTAATCGTACATACAAGTATTGTGTTTTTTATTAACTTTCTGTTATTAGTTGTTGAAATAACACTTCTAAAAATTAGGTATATTTGATATAAATTTATATTTATGCGGTAATATAATTATAAATTAATACAAAATCACCGCCTTACATCACGCCTTGAAAAACATCATGGATCGCCATAACTCGTTAAGCTTGAAGCTTGGCCTTGCTACCACGCCACGCCTCACGCCTTTTAGAACCTTAATACCAGGTCATAAGACAGTTAGGTGCAAATGGATCTTCAAGAAGAATACTGACATGGATGGAAAGGTACACACTTTCAAGGCACGACTGGTTGCAAAAGGCTTTACTCAAACCCCAGGGGTTGACTATGACGAGACTTTCTCACCATTGGCCAAGATAAAATCTATTAGGATAATGCTAGCCATAACTGAATTTCATGATTATGAAATTTCGTAGATGGATGTCAAAACTGCTCTCCTTAATGGGAAATTGGTTGATGATGTTTAAATGAGTTAGCCATAGGCTTTTTATAGAGGTAAAGTATCCAAATAGAGTGTGTAAGCTTGAAAAATAACATACGAGTTGAAACAAGCTTCTCATAAATGGACTCTTTGCTTTGATGAGAAAGTCAAAGATTTTGGTTTCTCTAGAAGTAAAGATGAATCTTGTTTATATGTCAAAGCTAGTGGGAGTATAGTAACCTTACTGCTTTTGTACGTTGATGACATACTTTTTATAGGAAATGACATTCCAAATTTGCAAGAGGTTAAGTCTTATCTTGGAAAGTGTTTCGCTATGAAGGATATGGGGAGGCTGCTTATATTCTGGAGATAAGGATTTTGAGAGATAGGAGAAAAATACTAATTGGACTTAGTCAAAGTACATATTTAGATAAGGTACTACAACGTTTTAGTATGAAAAATTCCAATAAGGGAGAGTTGCCTATACAGAGTAATACTAAACTGAGTAAGACTCAGAGTCCGAGTACCGATACAGAGATAGCATAAATTAGTAGATTTCTATATGCTTCTGTCGTTGGATATATCATGTATGTTATGACATGTACTCGCTCTAATGTGGCTTTTGCTTTGAGCATGGTCATTCTTTATCAGGGAAATATAAGTAGAGCTCATTGGATAGCAGTTACTTCATGTAATTTATCACGATTAATTCTGAGATGATAATATCTTATAATCTTTAAACAAAGATATATGAGTTGTGGTTTACAAATCAGTTGTGCATTGATAATATGTAAACATATCAGTAACTTGATGTTATAAAACGTATTGTTGTGCATGATTTCGTGAGTAAATAGCACAAACATATAAGTCAAAGTTTATATTTTCCTTTTTATCCTTAGGGAGAAAAAGCGATTTCTTTGGGGCCCTCGATGATTTGGTGTTGACTTATAGTGTCGGGCCCGGTCAGGACTAAATTGATGTATTCGATTAGTATTTCTTTGTCATTACAAATCAGAAATTGGGAAACAAAGTTTTGGACAATGAGATTGATTCTGTTACATGTCTCATATCTGCATGATATCTTGCATAACGGAGGATTATATGATCACGTTTCTGACTAGGTCAGAGTTCGATAACAGCTTTGAGAGCTACAATTTGCTAATGATTTTTTGAAGAATATACTAGCAACTATAGTTATTAGACTTATCCAAGTGGGAGACTATTGGATTAGGTGTCTAAGCCCATAACTATTATTGATATATACATATATATATATATATACATATATATATATATATATATATATATATATATATCTACACACTTGAATTGATAGTTGCATAGTCCTTTTGGGTTGCCCTCAAGACTAGCAATATATATATATATATATACACACACACACACACACACTTGAATTGATAGTAGCATAGTCCTTTTGGGTTGCCCTCAAGACTAGCAACTAAACAGGATGATTTTGGAGAAAAAAGCAATCTAGAACCCTCCATAGAGCCTTCGGCGGTTTCTTTTGGCATAAGGGTTCTATAATAGTCTTTAGTAGATAAATAGGAAAATGGATAATTACACGGTTTAAGATTATCTTGGATTAGGGTTTATCTAGGGTTTCCTAACTAGACTATAAATAGGTTTGTTACCCTATGATATTTAGCCACATGTTCTTTAGAAGACCTAGCCGAAATTTTGCAACCTCTCTCCTCCTACTTAATCATTCTCATTTCTATTATTGGGTGTGAGCCATTAGAGGCGTGACAATTGTGACGCTTGCTTTCAAAGCTTATGCAATACTAAGGATTTGGATTGTTATTACTATATAACAATTAAGGTATGTTTCAATAGCCCTAATTGTGTATTTTTGATTATATACTAGTGTTCTAGGGTTTCTATATTGTTTTTCATATTGTATGTTAAATTAGAGAAAACATAGATCAAAATATAAGGTTGCATGCACAAATAGGATTATATGTTTTGCATAATACCCATCAGTTTGTTCTTTTCATTCCTTTTGTGCATGAAAGCCGAGAGCACATGGTGTCTCACCTCTCCTCTTCTTCTTGTAATTTTTGTCTAATTTAGGGTGCTTTAGTTGTTTCTCCTTTGAATACTTATTCCATATAAGTCTTATAGGCTTAAGAACAACTATAATCAAGTAAAGGAGTAACATCCATTAGTGGCTTGGTGACTTGTTTTGGTGGATACATATAAAGAGATTCTCCTTTGGATCTCTACATTCATCATTAACTATCAACCCTCCCCTTGAGTACTCAAAGGACTACAATGGTGGTTAATCTTTTACTTCCTCCATGGTTGTTGTTTTTTTTTCCAATCTTTGCAAATATATCCTTCGATGGGTATAAAACTTGGTGGGCCTTATGTGTTGCGTCATTGTGGTTTATAACTTAGTATGTTTTGTATTTGGGTTGGGCCTATGCACCCATTATTTATTACTAGGGTTTAGCTATTTAAGGTGCATGCAAGCATTGTATTTTGTAATCGTCTTTTTTAAACCCTACAAGCCTTTACAGTAACAATTCTTTATCGAGCTCTTCTAAGCCTGTAGATATTAATCATTCGACATATTTGATATTCATTCTATGTTCTCGATTCTTTTACGTGTTGAATCTATTGATCATTCAAGAATTATTCTCAACATTTGGTATCAGAGTAGGAGACTATGTAATCCATACGCATCTTTTCTGTTAAAAGAGAAATTAGGGTTTCCACTTTAATAAGATCTGAGTTTGCCTTCTTTTTCGATTTCATCGATTACAGACATTGAATCTTGATCTTTATTTTACCCTAAACTCAATTCTAGGTTTACACATCTAGTTCATACAGGTTTTCATTAAATCAACAACATGCAGTATGACGATTCTCATGCCAACTCAATCAATCTTTCAAGCGGTATTGGATCTACAACAAGGATCCCTATTCCATTTCCAAATGACTATGAAGTGTGGGCACTGCAATTTGAAGATTATGTGCTAGGGATTGAAGGCAATGGTTTGTTGATATGTGACGCAATAACCAAGGATACGTTTGCTCACACAGGTACAAAAAGAGTTATCAAGACTCAAGCAGAGTACAATGATCTTCTTCTTGAAGTTAATGACGTTCCCAAAGATGAAAAGGACAAGCTAATCAACAATGCTAAAGCCATGAGGATCATCCGTTTTGCCTTTCTGGCGGACACATTTCACCTAGTAAGATCCTACAAAACTGCAAAAGAAATATGGGACAGGCTTTGGGAGCTATACTCATGTGACACGGATCTTGAACATTCCATCCAGATGCTGTTACTTTCGGAGTTTGGAGCTTTCGTTCAGAATCCTGAGGAGAAGTTGGACCAAATGCTCAACCACTACAATCATCTATTGAGCATGATGGTGAAGCACAAGATCAAACGTGAACTGATAGAGCAGAAGGTAACATTCATGAACGGGTTAAGGTCTGAGTGGAGAGTTGTGGTGTCAACAGTGAAAGCACACGACACTACTAGAAAAACAGCCTTTTGCGACACGTAATGAGTGTTGTAAAACGCTCAGACGACATGCAAATGCGTGTCAAGGAAGGCCCTATCATAACGAAAGATGACACGATTTTGCGCGTCGTCTATTTACGACACACACTTACGACGTGCAGTTACAACATGCATTTACGATGCTCATTTACGACATGCAATGTGTATCAAGGAAGGCCCTGTCATAAAGGAAAACGACACACATTTGCATGTCGTAACCTTACAACGCACGTTTAGGATACGCATTTCGTATCATTAAAGCCCTTTTCATAAATGAAAATGACATGGATTTGCGTGTTATAAACTTCAGCAACCATTTACAATATGCATATACGACGTGCCATTACGATACTCTTTTACGCCTAATACAAACATATAGAAACAAATATATACCAAAACAATCAATTTCATCCAATCACATCATGTCAAAAAGTTGTAATACGTGGATATTAAAGGGATTTGATTGTACATTGTTATTAAGAGGTTTTCCTAACTATATAACATAATACTACATTTCTATAAAGGGGAACCTTCTTGTTTAAGTAACTCATCATTAAGCTGTCTTAAGAAGCTCTGAAACCCTTCATGTATCCAACCAATCATCATGTCTCTTAGCTTCAATATCAATCCCAACTCTTGATCAAGAACAACATGGAAATCCTACACAATAATCATGTTAGTTGTACAATATCAATATCAACTAATTAATAATACACATGGTATGTATGTATGTATGTATGTATGTATGTATGTATGTATGTATGTATGTATGTATGTATGTATGTATGTATGTATGTATGTATAAGAGTAGAATCAAAATTATCTACCAATAAGAGTTTTGTACTGCCTTGAATCAAAGTATGTTTGGTGGCCTCAAGGGCAGCTCCCAAAGAATACTCCTTACTGGTGCCATCTTCCTTTTGAATTTGTAGGAGAGTGTCTGGCACTTCAAACCAGAAAAGAAAACCAACCAAACCATTACACTTTTATCCTTTTTCATATTAAAAAATTCCTTTCTATACATATACATATCCAGAGAATGATAATTAATCAGCACAAAACATACCACCAGACCTGGAAGGCTGCCCTGGCACATAAGCACTGGTTGAAAATGAGATAATATATAACATATAAGTTATAACCATTAATCAGAAATCTAAAATGGATAAATAATAAAACAACATAATTATCAGTATTGGATCACAATCACAATATGTCATGTCATGTGATTGTGATGATGGATATGTATGTGTACTTACAACCAGTGTGAGGATCATGGAATAATGAATCAAGAATGAAATATTTTTGTCCTGAGTTTTGTAATATAAACTCAACCACTTGTTGGTAGATTCTCTTTCAGAAGCCACTTATTAGTTGTGTCATATGTATTATCTGCAAACACACAATAACCATCACCCCACCACCTTTTCTTATCAGTAAATTACAAAAATGGTGCATGTGCTTTCTGATTTTTACTTCAAAATTGGAACATTTTTCAATTATGGTTCTTGTTCTGAGTCCAATAGTGAACATTTAAATTTTCCTAATTAAAACAGATGAAGGAAACAATTCCTAACTAACTAGATAATAATAATGGAAATTTTTCATTTGTATCCTTCAAAACTTTGAATATTACTTATATATCCTTACAAATTTTAAAATTGCATATATATCCTTCTCAAACTTTAAAACTCACATTTATATCCAAGCTCAAATTTTAATTAGGTTCAAATCAATTTAATATTGTAGAACATATTAAAAAATCAATTTTTCATATGATTGTACTGAAATACCCTTGCTTTCTAAATTATAGATTAATTTAACTAGAATTATACACAAATACCTAATTAGTTCTTTACTTACTTTAACTAATGATGCATCCCATCCCCTTCGTCATCATTAACCAACAATGTCGACAATCGTTATGACCAAATCCAACCCTTTCCTAGAAAGGAACCACATTCCAACCTAATTCGGTCAAGAATAAGAAAAAATATATCGACCTGGACATTCCTGCCGACACACTTATGACAGATGAGACTCAACATTTCTTCGATCTTTTCTTTTCTTACTGGTTGCTTACAAAAGCTTAAAAAAACTCATATAACACATCCTAATCCCTACAAAATGGAGAATTGATCTTTAAAACAACAAAAAAAAAACTTATTATTTCTCAATTGTCCTTACCGTTAAATTCAGATTTTACAACTATCAGTTGTTCATGGACACGAAGAACCAAAGTTTCATATCTGATACAAACTCCACAACTTGAAATCATTTTATGCGACATGGAAGTGAAAAAAAAGTTCCAAGAATTACAATCTCATTTATGAAAAAGAATATAAAAAGATTTATAAAAAAGAACTCTGGCAACACCTTTCCCACAACCTAATTTTTTTATAAAATATAAAAAGATTTATAAAAAAGAATATAAAAATTTACAATCTCATTTTATATAAGAATAATATATACCTTGGCAACACCAGTGGAGCTAGGGATGATGTTTTGTGCTGTGCCACATCCTCCACACCAATCCTTTATTAAAGATCCATCAACCATTTTTTATGTAGCTGATAACAAATAAAATAACAACAATTTAATAAATTTAAATGAAAATTTCATATATAAAGAGAATGAAAAATGAAGGTCTGAATAAATGTCAACACATGTGATTGCATGTACACTTGTCATCATACCTTCAATGATACCAAACTCCTCATGAACCACCTATATATAAAAATAAAAAGAGAACCATTATATAAAAAACATTAAGAGTTGTTTCTTTTTAAAATGAGCATTTAACCATTCATCTATTTTATCCATACATACTAGAAAAGAAAAGTACCTTGGCCAAAGGGGATAAATACATACTTGTACAGCTGGCATTGAATACAATATCCATGTTTGTTTGTATGTGGTCTCATTTACCCCTACAACAAACATAGGCGCATCAGCTGATGGAGTTGAGATCACCACCTTCGTAGCACCACCCTGCACATCAAGTCATTCACACCAAAAAAATCAGTATAAACGTATTTAAGAAGTGAACCAAAATTTGTTGGTTTACATTTACCTTCTTGTGGTTGGATCTCTGAACATAGTCAGCTCTAAAATCACCCCTTGGAATTATTGATGGATCTTTGAACAAAACATGAGTTTTATTTCTTAGGATAAAAAAAATTAAATTCACAAGTAACAAAAGGGATAAATATATACCTTTGGTTGGTTACTTTTATTTGTTTCCCATTGATTTCTAAAGTGGACTCATCAATAACCTTGATGGTTCCTTTGAATAAGCCATGAGTAGAAACATACTTCAACACGTAAGCCTAAAAAGGGAAATCATAAATCATGAATCATCTCACAGTTATCTTTCAAATAATCTGATGTAATTTTTACAAAATCATCATATGCTTAAACCCTTACCATGTACTTGGAATCAATAAAAGGGTCGTTGACTGCAACAACCTCAATATCATCTCTAAATGTTGACATTCTCAAAATAAACCTTCCAATTCGTCCAAAACCTGCAAGGTTGATGTTCTTTAAATTCTACCTGTATGTAGAAATATTAAGACCATTATGTTCATTATTTTATCTGATGAAGTATATGTTCAAAAGTAAATCTAGAAACATAGAGTGAAAAACCTAAGGATTTTGAGAAAGCATACCGTTGATTCCAACCCTGGTCTTCCCTCTGGTTCCGGTCTCTATGGAAAATCAAAGCAGGGAGAATTTGTTACAGGAAAATTTTAAAAAGTAGCTTCAACATAACATTGAACAGATATAAGGCATGCTATGAATGCTTATACAACTTCTTACTTGAAACCACAGGAGGTGCTTGAGTTGATGCCCTGGGCAGTGGCCCAGGTCGCCCTGCCCTTGGGTCGGCTTAGGCTCTCCTTAATCCATATGCATTGTTACTCAATACTCAATGCTTCAGGGACCTCTAATTTATGGATTCAATTGATGTTCCTCAATAGAGAAACATCATTCAGCAGAAAAAGGATAACAGAAAAGGGAGAATGGAGAAGAAATATCGAGAGAAAACAAAAAAGAGCGAGAATATAGATGTTCGAGAATGAGGGACCATCAACTTACCTGATGGGAGGAACAAAAAAGATACTTTGCGAGTTAATTTGTGGAGGAGGAACGACCACCTTTACCTTACACGATTCTTGAATCGTACCTATCTAGGGCTTCTTTAGTTCATAGATGGCGATAGGGAGAAGTCATAAAACCCTTAATCTCCTTGTAAGTTTGACACAAGCACAATGTAACGAGCCCTAAATCATAGTCTTGTGAGCGTGAGGATCTATAAATGGTTTCCGGCGGGAAGAGGTAAGCGGAGGTCACCGATGGGAAGAGGTGAGCGGAGATGAGCGGAAGTGAGCAGATGTAACGAACCTTCTAGAGTGTGTCCTGTTAAAAAACCCTTAGATCCCCTGCGATTTTGTTATAAGATAAATAGTAGGGGCGTTCATTTTAAGAATTATAAAGCGACATTCCTGGACGACACACTTTTTTTAATGGCCGCCCTCCGTGTTCTTTTTTTTTTTTTTTTTTTAATTTTGCTGACATTAATTTTAGGTCACGCAAAAATGCGCGTCTTAATTCCCTCACATTTTTTCAAAGATGACATTATTTTTAGGGCACACACTTTTGCGTATCATAAATCGCCGCAGGTCATGGTTCACGTGTCATAAAAGGCCTATATTCTAGTAGTGCGAGCAGTTCAAAAACTACTCCTTGGCAAAGCTCGTTGGTATTCTGAGGACACATGAAGACGAAGTGATAAGTGAAGGAAAGGTTGTTTCTGGAATGGGTTCTTTAGAGCTTGTGGCAAAGGGAAAGAAGGTTATTGATGACGGTTTGGGGTCTGATCTCTCCGATTGTGAACTCTGTAAGGAAGATTATGCTATGACGGTTTCAAACCCAAAGAGATTCACAAAGAAGTATTTCGGCCGCAACAAAAACCAAAAATGGCAAGGGAGTTACAGTTTTGAGAAAGTATAGGATGAGAGTGTGAACAACTCTCAAAAGGAAGAAGCGAAAAGGGAAAAGAAGCTCGTAGGTGACTCCGGCTATGACTGTAATTATTGTCATGGCAAAAATCATCTAGCAAAGGAGTGCATGCTGCGGAGAAAGAATGAGAAGAAGGAAGAGGAGGATGATGAGGCTTATTTCCTTAGAAAGCTAGAGGAAATCAAGAAGACGAAAAGTGCTAATGACGCTAAACCTGCTTTAATTGTGCCGGAACATAACGATGAGTTTCGCAGATTCGAAGTATGGTCAACTGACTTTGAGGATGAAGAGGTTCGTAGGCCGACTCATGGGAGGAGATTCGTGGTGAAAGATGATGATACGCAGTTCAATGGAAAGTCCTTTATAGTGACAAATGAAGGTTCGGAGCTTAGAGGATACGCTACTGAAGGCGGTCGTGTCTCCGACAGTTGTTTCGCTGCGAAACCCATCCCTGAGCAGATCATCGAATACGAGAAGGTGATAAATAAGGTACACAACATTCTTAAATCTCCAAATATTCTTATGTCTCAATATAAAACTGAATTAGATGATCTAAAGTATACAACCTCTAGTTTCGGTGAAAGTTTAAAAAGAACCCGTTTGAATAATTCTAACTTAATCGATCAACTCGGCAGGGTTTCGAACAAAAGTGAAGAGAGACACATGTGGATTGAAAATTTAGAGTCGTATTTGTCTAGGTCTAGAGATAAGTTGACTTATTTGCAAAAAGATAATTTTGGGCTTTTAAAACAACAAAACATTTTGTAACGCCCGTAGATCAGGGCTAGTTAATTTAAAGACGATAGGCGTCAAAAATGACTTTTTGATATAAGATTATTTAGAATGAATAATCTTAACTAAGTTATAGTATATGTTACAAGGATTCCGTACATATAAAGAACGTTGAAATCCGAGTTATAACAAAGAAGTTATGACCTGTCGAAGTTTCGCGATAGAACCGGCACGACGTTCAATGACGTAAAAAGTGAATTTACCTTAGAGCGATATTTAGCCTTAGCAATCTAAACGAAAGTCGTATGTTTCGTTAAACCGAGAGCGTGCATAAAAAAAGAACACCCAAATCTGACTTCGCATAAAAAAGTTATGATTTTCCGAAGTTTCAGCTTAGCGGTATGCAGCCTGAATACTCGATTTGGGATCGAGAGAGTTCAAGCCAAAACAATCTAAACGAGAATCGAAGATCTCATTGATAGTAGTCCAACGGTAAAAAGACAGACGAAAACGGACGTCGGAGGAGGAAGTTATGAATTTTTAACGGACATTTCCTGTCCCGGCTTGTTAAAAATATAATAATAAATATACAGTCAAAATTAGCTGACGGAGTCTAAATGAAAGTTGTAGAGTATGGTCTGACCTACGCGTGGATATAAAGAACATCGAAAATGGGGCTCGTATGCAAAAGTTACGCAATTTAGAAGTTTGATGAGTCAAATTACGCCGAGCGTAATTTCAGTACGCGCAGCATACTCAGAGGGGTGCAAGTTGCCTGACCAATACTCAAGTGCCACCAAGTGACACATGCAGTGACGTTTAGTACGCCTAGCGTAAGGCATGGTATGCCCAACGTACCGAGTACGCCCAACGTAATCCCAGACCCAGTAGCCTATAAATAGAACCTGAGATCAGCCATTTTCCTTGCTAATTTTCTTCCTTTCTCTCTAAGTTTTGCATCGTTTTGCGTGCCAATTATATCCCGAAGCCCCAGTATCATTCCTGAGTCCCAAAGCAAGTTCCGAAGTCCCGAAGATCCCGAAGAGCATTATTCCTGAGCTGAAGCCCTGCCCGCGAGGAGCCCGGTTTTTATGAAGATCTTCCAGATCTACCAAAGAATACTACTTCTACAAGCCGTAGTGTTGTCCGATCATCTTCTGATCAAGTGAGTGTATAGTCACTTTCATCATACACATAGATATGAAGTATTTTATAAAATACGTGCTATGTGTTTATATATTATTTGTCTATTTGAAATGGGCATGGAAATTGATGTTTTATACAGGTGTTAAATGATTTAAACTATGTAAGTATTTATATCTACGAAAATGTTGGGTAGAACATGGGTAGATGGGATAGTTGGTGACTATGGAATTAGCTCCTATTGTATAAACCTTGGCGACGATGTGACTTCATGCCTATTTGATGAACCTTGGCGACTATGGAGTTAGCGCACGTTGAGTAAACCTTGGCGACTATAGAGTTAGCGCTTGTTGAGTAAACCTTGGCGACTATGGAGTTAGCAACTGTTAAGTGAACCTTGGTGACTATGGAGTTAGCGCCTGATAGCTATGAATTTAGTGACTGATAGATAAACTTTGGCAGCAATGGACTTCGTGCCAATTCCTTAGGTAAATCCTTAGGAATGAATGAATGAAGGATAGTTGGTTCTTAGGGTAAAACCTTAAGAAATAAAGAAGATAATGGGGATAGGTAATTGGGTTGATTGTTTGCTGATTAAATATAATAATTATATTATTGTGGGTTGAAAACCCTATATGCTCACCAGGTTCCCAAGCCTAACCCACTTAGTTTTCTTTGTATCACATGTATCAATACGAAGGTATATTTCACGGAGAGATTAAAGGAGATGTAAAATCTTTAATGTAATTAATGTAAGTTCTGTTTATGCTTATGCGTCTGTATCGGAACATGACATCCCGAGATTTTGTTATATAATGAAAATACTTTACTTTAAGAAATGCTTTGATAAATTCTTATCATATTTTGTTTTGGGAACAAATTCCGCAACAATTTTCTTTAAACGATTACTCTGATTTTAAAAACAAAGCATAAACAAATTGGTCTTTTCTGGCCGTGAAATTGGGGATGTCACACATTTTTTGTTTAATTTCTAAAAGACTTTATTTCAATATTACCCAGTTACATCTTGATTATAAAATTGGAAAGAAAATCCATAAGATGATTTTGCCCTTTCTTGAATTGAAAGAGGACAAAATCGATGCATATTGTTTCATATGCGAATCCATCGTCTCATTTGACGATGTATCGGATGCTTACAAAATAGGACTGGACAAAATTAAATCTTTCATAAAGTCCAAAGATCACAAAAATATGTTAAAACAAAATTTGGATGAAAATGACAAAGAGAAAATTACAGATTTTTGACACATTAAACACTAAGTTGAGTTCAGAAAACAAACTTAATGTTAAAAATACATCTAAATTCGATGATGATAGTGATATGAGTGAAATCTCTTTGGAGGATGAGGTTGATTGCTCTGAATTTGTTAAAAGCGAACCTCAACCTGTGAAAGTCTTAATTTCTGAAAATCCAGTTGAGTTTGTAGGTTTTTTGAAGTTAAATCAAAAGTTTTAAGAGAAAAAGCAATCGTTTTTCCAAAAGTTCAAATTGTTCCCAATCAGGTTTTCGCGACCAAGGGACTGAATAAAAATCAGACAGCATAACTAACGTTCATGGTCAAATACGACAATAAGGATGGTTGTGATGAATTTTTCTGGTCAGCTCCAATCGACAATGCAGAAGAAACCAAAGGGCTCTCTGAAATGACCTCTTGGAAAACAAAGAGCAGATACGTAGCAGAACCGCTGAAAAAAGTCAACTCGAGCTACGAAAAGGGGAGTCCAAGTGGAACCAAGAAAGTTCCAAGTGATACATCATCTATACAGACTGAAACTCCTCTTAGAAGCCAAAATCTATGGCAAATATTCATAAATCCTCTGAGCAGTTCGCAGCTCAAAAACGTCAAAGAAACGTGAGATATAACAAAAATCTGAAGGAAAGAAAGCATTTCTGGAGATCCAAAAATCCCAACTTTTCCTATCAAGAAAATTCATCCAATCCAAATGCGAAAGTCTCTTTACATGTGAACCCTAAGATTTTTCCACAAAATCAGTCTTAGTCTGTACAGGTTTCGAAACAAAAAGTTATTCAAAAACCATCATTTCCAAATAATGCGAAACCTATGGGGAAAACAAAGTCTCACTTCTCTCCAAACACAAATGCTTCACATTCAGCCAAGACATCGAAAGATGTTAAAGGCAAAGGAAAGATAGTTTCGGAGCCTAAAATTCCATTTAAGAGGTCTGAAAAGAAAGTTGAGGAGCACCATATCCATAATAAGCAACATAAAATATCCACGAAGGATAAAAAATTTAAAAATAATAGGATCATTGTTTTTCAACTTGAAAAGAAAGATAAAACCACCTTGGTTAAAAGATCTTATTTAGTTGATGTTGCTATTACTTTTCCTGATTCCGTGAAAGCCTCATGTGGACCCAAACAACTTTGGGTTCCTAAATCTCTTTGATTTTTGTAGGTGATTCATGACGAGCAGTTTAACTCCGAATGGTATATAAATAGTGGCTGCTCGCGTCACATGGCAGGGAGAAAGGAAGAGCTGAGAGAGTTTCGAGCGTTAAAAGATGGTGGAAAAGTGAAGTACGACAACAACTCAATTGGAGAAATCAAGGGTTATGGGATGATCACTAATGGGGAGTTTTCAATTCGCAAGGTCACATACGTGGAAGCCTTACAACACAACCTCATAAGTTTCTCGCAGTTGGTGGTTGGTACATCTTTAAAAGTTTCTTTTGATGATGAGTGATCAGAGATTGTCGAAAAGGTGACCAAAAGTGCTCCTAAAGTCAAAGCGCAAAGGCAAGATGTATCCACTCAATCCGAACCCCATCAAAAGGAAGACTGTCATCTGTCTACTTACGAAAGCTTCTACTGATGATAGTTGGCTATGACACCGAAGACTCTCACACCTCAATTTCAAAGACATCAATAAATTGGTTCTTGGTCACCATGTGCGAGGGATTCCACTCTTGAAGTTTGATAAATAACATCTTTGTGCAGCTTGCGAAATAGGGAAACAAAGAAGAAAGAGTCATCCAAAAATTCTGAATACGAAAGTCATAGAACCACTTGAACTTATGCATATAGACCTGTGTTGTCCTTCTGCAATTGAAAGCATTGGTGGTAACAAATATATACTCATAATTATTGATGAATTTCTAGATTTACCTGGGTGCATTTTCTTAAGCAGAAATCAGAAGCCACTCCCAACCTCAAGGATTTCATAAAGCAGATTGAGATACAAATGCGAAACTTGGTTTGTAATATTCACAGTGACAACGGTTTGGAATTTAAAAACCAATCGTTTGAATAATTTCTTACGGAGAAAGGAGTAACTCACAACTTTTCGTACTCCTCAACAAAACGGGGTCTTTGAATGACGAAACCGCTCATTGTGCAAAGCTGCAAGAACCATGTTGTCATTTGCAAATTTGTCGCTTTACTTCTGGGCGGATGCTATAGAAATTGCATGCTTTACACAAAATCGATATATCCTCAATAATTGATTCTCTGTTACTCCCTATGAGATTACAAATAATCGAAAAACTAATGTCAAGTTCTTTCATGTGTTTGGTTCCAGGTGCTTTATCATCAATTCTAAGGATCAAAGGAACAAATTCGATGTAAAGGCTGACGAAGGTATTTTCTTGGGGTATTTTGTGACTTCTAAGGCATATAGGGTTCTCAACAAAAAATATAAAAAGATAGAAGAAACCTACTATGTCACATTTAGTGAAAGTTATTTGAAGAAGTTTCAGAAGGATGACAATCAATCAAAGGAGATCTTTTCCAAGCCGAATCCAGCTGCAATTCCACTCTCCAATCTCTACGAGGAGATCATGAACTTATTCGATGAGCCAGAAAAAATGCAATCTCCTCATAATCGAAAGCAGCAGGCAACAAGGAATATGAACTAAAGAAAATCATTGATGATGTTGCGAAAGATATGGAACACGAGCACCCCACTCCGAAAGACTTTGAACTTCCGTCTCAATTACAAGATGTGAATGCTACACCACAGGGAGAGAGTTATACATCAACCTCTACACCTGATACACCTTTTCAGGGGGAGCATTCAACTCCTCAAATGACCCACGAAAGTCCTCTCCAGGGGGAGAATCCTATTCCGAATGAAGAAGTAGAACATACATCATTTGAGGAGGAGAATGAAAATGTTAATTATGATTCGAATGTGCAATCAGAGTTTGAAGAAGTAAATGTTGAACTGGATCCAACATATGATCTAAATTACCCTCCATTGAACAAATGGACCAGAGATCCTCCAAAAAATCAAGTAATAGGAAATTCGTCTTCAGGAGGTCTTACGAGAGCACAACAAAAGGCAAAACAGGCTGCATTATTCTCTTAAGTGGAATATTTCATGTTCAACTTGTTTATCTCCAAAATTGAACCTAAAAGTGTTCAAATTACTCTTGATCACTCTGATTGGGTGCAAGAAATGCAGCAGGAGCTCAATGAATTAGAACGAAACAAGGTTTGGAGACGTATTTCCACTTAAAAGGATGCATCTGTTGTTGGTCTAAAATGGGTGTTTCGTAACAAGCTGGACAAAGAGGGAAATGTGATAAGGAACAAGGCGTGACTTGTAGTTAAGGGGTATTGTCAGGACGAAGGCATTGACTACGAAGAAACCTTCGCACCAGTTTCATGGTTGGAATGTGTTCGCATCTTTTTGACATATGCAGCGCAAAAGAACTTTGAAGTATATCAGATGGATGTCAAGTGTGCATTTCTGAACGGTGAACTAGAAGAAACAATATACGTGGAACAACCACCAGGGTTTATAAACGAAAAGTATCCCAGTCACTGTTACATTCTGGACAAAGCATTTTATGGTCTAAAGCAAGCTCCAAGAGCCTGGAACAAAACTCTTACTCGCATTTTAAAACAGGCTAAATTTAAAAAAGGATCGGTCGACCCAACCTTATTTCACAAGAAATATGGTGACCATTTGATGATCATCCAAATTTATGTTGATGACATCATCTTCGGATCAACTAACCCCATCTTAACTGATAAGTTCCGAAAGTTGACAAAAACTAAATTTGAGATGAGCTCCATGGGCCCGATTAACTTTTTCCTTGGTCTGAATATAAGACAAAGTCAGGAAGGTATCTTTATCAATCACGAGGCTTATACAAAGACCTTAATCTCTAAGTTTGGAACCGTGGGAGATTCGAAGGTGAAGGTTGCAAAGGCATTCGGAACGAAACTAACACCGTCTCTGGACAAGCCAGCTACTGATATGACACTCTATCGTCAAATGATAGGCTCATTGATGTATCTGACAGTTAGTTGTCTAGAAATCATGTTTTCTGTCTACTATTGTGACAGGTTTCAAGCGAATCCTCGAGAACCCCACATGAATGTTGTTAAGAATATATTCAGGTATCTCAAATGAAAATCCTCACTAGGAATATGGTACCCTTTAAGTTCAGGCTTCTTTATGCAAGCGTTTTCAGATGCTGATCTCGGAGGTTGCAGTTTAGATCGAAAGAGTACTACGGGAGGATGCCAATTCCTTGATGGCAAACTCGTAAGTTGGCAATATAAAAAGCAAACTTGCATCTCCTTATCAACTGTTGAAGTAGAGTACATAGCCGCTGCCTTTTGTACTTCACAAGTTATATGGATTCAAAGTCAGCTTCGTGACTATGGCATAAATATGAAACGAATCCCTTTGTATTGCGATTCTGAGAGTGCCATTAACCCAGTGCAACATTCATAGACCAAACACATCGCACTGAGGTATCACTTCATCAAAGATCATGTGGAAGATGGAAATGTCGAGATACACTTTGTAAGATCCACTAATCAGCTAACTGACATCTTCACGAAAGCCTTACCTGAGCAACCCTTTAATTGCATTCTACAAGGCTTAGGAATGATAGAGGCCAAATTTGTTCCAAAACCACCTTCACAGTCATAAGGTTTTGATAGACCTAGCGAATTGGTGTGAACACTCGTAGTGACTCGCAGTCCACTGTTCACACTATGAATTGGTGCGAACGCTCGCAATAACTCATAGTCAATTGTTCACACTGTGAATTGGTGCGAATGTTCGTAGTGACTCGCAATCTACTATTCTTTCGTGGTTCGGGACTTCATGTAACCTTTGTACATTTTCTTTATTTCTCCTTACTAGTTTATGTTTTTATTACTTTCTCAAAAAATCGAAAATCCAAAAATATTTATTCTAGTTTTATTTCTTTTTCATAATATTGAAAATCCAAAAATATTTTATTTCTTTCTGTTTTTATTTCTTTTTCAAAAAAACAAACTTTATTTTCATCATTTATTTCTTTTTGTAAAATAATCAAAAATACCAAAAATATTAAATAATTGAGCAGGTTTGAAGGCAAATATCTTGGTGATCTCAATCACGAATGATGGGGCAGGTATAAATTTTCTAATCTATGCACTAGTTAAGTGTCCATAGAAGCATGTTGCTGCATGTAGTGCAAAGCCTCAAAGACTCTCTATGTTGAAGCCTTAATGAATCGATAACACCAATCGTTTCTTCCCAATAAGTTTGTTCATTCACATAAGTCAAAAGCTACCTGACTCTTCTCCATGGAGTTAAGAGTTAACTGCTTGGTCAGTTTCGCATAGCAGATGCACACTATTTCTTTGGAACCACCTCCTACCACTTCTCCATCACTTTCACATTAATAAATGTAACCCTTGAGACTCTCAGATATTACCACTGAGGTTTATGGTTATAACAAATTCTGTGTTTATGATCTTAAATACATTATCACCATGAATTGAGTGAAACCTAAAATCCAACACATTTACGAATTGATGGTGAACACATTAACTGTTCTAGCTTATTCACCATGGAATTAACGAATAACCACCTTCGTGGTCAATACCATGATTTTTTTTGTGATCTTAATGAGACGTTCTAGTCTTAAGACGTTTCTTCCCAATAGATCTAGTTTTTATTTTTTTTCTTGAGATTTCTATACTTATCCTAGTCACTTAAAATAATTCCAAAGCATACGTGTTTTTATGGCTACACTGGTCAAACAAGTACTTCATCCGAACGTTCGGACTTATGTCAAGTTTCGTAGTTTGGTTGAAGATAAAGCTACCCTTTAAGCTTAATGAAAAGAAGTCTTTCACTATTTCTCAACAAACAAATGATCGTAATTCAATAGGAAATGACACAGACACTTTAGAGTCTCTCTTGACTCTGAAGGAAGAGATCATTGCTCGGGATCCATTTGCTTCATGTCTTAATAGACATCACTAGAATCCCATAGAATAATGTTGATTTATGTATTTATCTTTGGCACACTCTCGCACGAAGATCCGTGTGATTTTCCAAAGTATGGTTCGTGGCACTCATGATTACTTTCAGTTTCACAGAACAGTTGATGGCAATTAATTGCGAAAGTTAGTATGTAATGGCAATTTAAATGGATAAGATTTGGGCGCATGAAAATTTTGAAACTGACATCCTGCCTGACACACTTTATCATGCCACAGCTGTCACTCACAATATTCTAGGCGACGTTTCAATGATTGAAATAACCAACCGTCAGATTTCTCTCACCTACTATACGGTATAAAAGGATTTTGACGATTCGATAATTACTTACCACTTTCCAAAGAAATCAAAATCCTCCCAGTGATTATACTCCTACTGTTCATCATCGTCTTCATCAAGCTTCCATGGCAGCTTTATCATAAACCCCCTCTGTTGCAGAACAAATGGCACAATCATCCATTCTCAACATCAAGGCAAACCAGAACCTCATTATGAACCTTGATCCAACCAAATATGATGGTTTTCTTCAGCCAATCATCGAGTGCTTGAGATATTCTCCACTGGTCATCGCTCTGAAGAAATCGGAGATAGTTCCCTTGGTTTATCTATCCAAGTTGTACTCTACAACAAGTTACCAAAAGGTTGAGGAGATGATTACATTCAAAATCTTCAACAAGAAAACCCAAATCACCAAATCCCAGTTTTGTAGCCTGCTAGGGCTTCCTCAAGGTCGTGACTTGGTTGACCCTGAGATCGTCTCGAACTCTGCCATCTTGGAGATGTTTTACCATATGGGGTACAGGGAAACTATGACCACCGTCTCAAAGTTTAAGAATCCAAACCTACCGCCAATGTGGAACGGTTTGTTCACCCTCATCTTCAAGAGTTTTTCAAAGAGGGTTATCGGCTCCGACTGTGCCAGCAAATTTTCATGTCAATTATGTACGAGATCTTCTCTGGAATTAATCTGGACTATGGCTCAGTGCTTTGGGCTAAATTGTTCCAAAGTACCCTTTCGACTACACGACACAGTGAGATTTCATGTGCATATTTCTAGACTATTGTGGTTCAACGGGCTATTGATAAGCTTAACATCCCCATCCTTGAAGATTCCTATATGGATGCTATTTAGATTTTCCACACCACCAACATCATTCTTGCAGATAATTCTGAGTTCACCTTTATTGGCTCAATTCCAGAATCTATGCTTCGCGATGTCCCAGTTGCAAGTGAAGTGCTGTGAACCTATCGTAGTCTACCAGTCTCTGGTTTTTGCCTAATGACCAATGAAGTATGAAAGGTCCTTGACAAGGTAGAAAAACCAAAGAAATGAGGAAAGAAAAGAGGTGCGAAAGCTAGTCCATCTGAACATTCTCAAGCTCCGAAAAAGAAGAAGGTAAAGAAAGTTGATCGTAGGCCATGAACTCCTATGCCAAGTGACCATGAAGACTCGCAGTCAAACACGGTTTCAGATATTACTGTTCAAGAAGATGTTCACAACGAACATGACGATACTATTGCAACGTGTCAACCCCAAGTCTCGCATCCAGTCACTTCTAATCCTAAGGTAACTTTTAAAATACCTACCTCTGTTCCAATCAGAGATAATTTTTTCCAGGATTTCTCTATTCCTTCACCCACCTCTACTGTCTCCACTCCAATTATTATTGCTCCTTGCCCACCTGTATCTATGGAACTTTTCGCAGACCCAAATCTCTCTAACACAGTTAACCCCACAATTCACAAATTCAACAGCCACCACAACCACCACCACTGTTGAACCTCAAGTGTCTATCAATGCATCTGATGTGGAGGTAGGTGCTTTAGGTTTCACTTTTTCTCATTCTACACCACTCATCTCAGCTCTTCGCCAGGATGATCCATATACCATTTTTGGTGAAGATGAAGAAGACTTTGGAGGCTTTACTTATAGTCCATTCAACATTAGGACAGAAAGTGATGATGAAGCTCTAGCCACTAAAGGGTAACTCAAGGCCATTAACGAGAAGCTGGATTTGCTGATTCAATCCTCTAAATCCTCAACCAGCGATGATTATTCTCAGGCCATGGTCAAATCTTCTCTTGAGACACTTACTATAGAACACACTGCAAATCTCGAAAATACGAATAAAGTTGTTGAGACTTCAGCATCTGTATGCAAAGAAACGACCGAAAAAGTCAATAAACTAATTATTGATGCTAGATCCTTCATGAGCACTTTTCAGAGCTCATTTGAATCAAATACTGCAAGGGCGAATGAAGTTATTTCTAGTCTTGGTTTAACTCTTCGCACATAGAAGGAAAAACTTGAAGAAGTTCGCACTGGCATCCAACCCGACAACTCTGAGCTCAACTCCTCCATCTCTTCTAAAATAGACAAGCTTCATGAAGACTTGGCTATGGAGAACCAAGTTATGGATCAACTCGCAGTGAAAACGGAAAAAGTGAAGGTTCTAACTGTCAAGCTGGAGCATGATGAGAAGCAGATCAACAAACTCTTATCTGAAAAGGCTGTAATAAAGAATTGCATTGCATATGTGAACGCCTTACTCTCTGACATTATCGAGACTCATGACTCTCTGATCACGATCACAGTTAAGAAACATCTAGCTGAAAAGCTTAGGCAGGTGTTCACAATGCTAAATAGAATTTAAGGTGTTTCGGAGTCAAGCTCAATTCCAAAACAAGGGGGAAACTGTGAAGCCATCAAAGAAAGACACCCCGAAACCAGCAGATAGAACTGTGAACCCAACTGTCAAGCCAAAATCTGAAAATGAAACGAATGTTAATGTAGCTTCGGGTTCGAAAGGCAAAGGGAAGCTCAATGATGAAAGAATCATTGATGATAGTGAAGAAGAAGAGCCTGATGAGCATGAGTTAAAAAGATGGAAGGCTCGTGAAGCTCAAATGAATGAACACAATCGAATTGTGAGAGAATTTGAAGAGAAAGAAAAAGTTAAACGGGAAGCTCAAGTCACAATGGAAAGCCGAAAGCTTTTATTTCCATTGTGGACTTTGGAGCGAATAATGAGTGACACTGAAGATATTCCAAGCCAATATTGGTTAGAGCCTGTTGTTTCCTTCAACTTGCAGAACACACAATATTCGCAGCTTGATCTACCAATAACACCGAAGGCTTTCAAGTTTCGTAGCTTTGTCAAAGCTGCGAACGTTGCTCTAACAGACAGCGGGTCAGACCATTTGCTCTTCTCGTTGTACTTGAAGCTTATGAAGCCACAGTATGAAACCTGGAGTGAGAAGAAGATAACTGTTGTGAAGGTTACAGGTCCAATCAAAACTGATAGCTTCCTGAATGCTCACATTAAGGTTGCTAGAGGTTCTGTGAGTCAGGTATGCGGATTTACACTTGCTGATCTACCTTTCTTGAACCCATACGAATGGATTATGTTGTTCAACATGTTGCTCAAGGATGAACAAAAGTATGAACCCGTTGTTGCTCATCTTAAACAAATGTTAATTTCATACATTCAATAGATTCGCAAAATGGACGTTGAGATAGCATCTGTCTTGCAAAAGAGACCGTCTGTGCTCCCCAAAGAAGCTCCTAAAGACTTTGATAAAATGAAGTCGAGGAAGATACGAAAGGATGGCTAGTGCTTAGCATTTCAAATGAAAGAGCGAAGTGATGCTGACTTTCATAACGTTTGCTTCTATATTGTCGATAAGCATCTCTACACCACTTCGTGCCTGCAATACATCTTGGACTTTTATCGCTAAATGTAGAGGGAACAACAAAGGAGATAAGAAATGCTACTTGGATATGATCCTGTGGTACATCCAGGTTCGCAAAGCTCTACTCAGCGTCATTCTGAAACTCTTTGAAGTGTAGAAGCAAACTCCACAGTGAAGGTCACCTGTCTCAATTGACGCAAAGGGGGAGATTGATGGGCCTTATATGTTGCGTCATTGTGGTTTATAGCTTAGTATGTTTTGTATCCGGGTTGGGCTGTCCACCCGTTGTTTATTATTAGGGTTTAGCTATTTAAGGTGCATGCATGCATCGTATCTTTTAATCGTCTTTTGTAAACCCTACATGACTTTACAATAGCAGTTCTTTATCGAGCTCTTCTAATACTGTGGATATTAATCATTCGACATATTTGATATCTGTTCTATGTTCTCGATTCTTTTACCTGTTGAATCTATCGATCATTCAAGATTTATTCTCAACAAAACTAGTTTTATGTTGTTCAAATTTCAAAGTATTATGTTGTTAATCTGGTGTTTTAGAAATAATTTTTGAATAAAAATCCAACAATCTCGTACTTTTTGAAACTATATGTATTAAAAAACACATCGTGTTTGGTCCATCGGTTGTATTGCTAGGGCCTTTCTAATAACACGTGACAAACATCCATGAGAATTACTTCACACCGAACTTCATCTTTATATTTTTTCCCATTTGAAAATTCAACCAAACAACATTTACTTAATTTGATGACATATTCATGCTTTAACCACGTGAATTGGTAAGGTTTTGGCTAGTTTTACACCTTGAGACCTAATTTCTCTTCCATCGTTGTTGCTACCATTTTGTCACAGCTTCCCCTATCTTATGATGTTACATATCTTCCCTTTGATGTACATTTAGTTCAAAAGATTTTGTTTCACAACCATGAACTATCATCGACTGCTTTCGCCACTTCAACATTTACGACATGTTGGGTAATTAAAATGATATTTCCCAAATTAGCCATATGTTTTGGGGTAATATCTTAATATTTAGTGCTTAATTAATATAATTTAAGCTAAAAGATATTTAAAATGATTTGTATTTGATAAACATTGGAAATTCATGGCTTGGAAAAAGGAGAAGATTAAAGATGAAAATAGTTGAAAAATGAAAAAACTTTAGAAATTGAATAGATGCACTACGCCTTTTAGTGAATGTGTCGTTCCCTTTAGAAAATTAGAAAATTCAAAAACAAGATTCCGAAAAAGAAAAGATCGCATCTAGATTAGGATTATCACTTTTCAAACCAAATGGCATAACAATGTGACAATATATACATGTTGGTGTCATGATGGGTGTGTCCTCCTAACCTGATTCTTTTATTTGAATTTGTTGGAATCCTGAGGACACATTAATGAAGGTCAAGATTTTGTACACTGGTGTGAAATTCTCTATGTCCCAATTTTCTTTTGGACCACCACCATATTTGCCAACCATTTTTGAAACTTAACTTTTCTAATCATTTTGACTTTTAGTAGGCGCTCCACTTCTTCTTGAATTATTTCCTTTCTCTTCGGTGCAAATTTCATTCTTTTTCATTATATTGGACTGAAAAAAGGATCAATGTTTAGTTTGTGAGTAATTATGGTTTTATTTATACATGTAATGTCTTCATGTTTCTAGGAAAATGTTGTTCTTTATTTGTTTAGGAGTCCAAGAAGATCATGTTTAAGATCTTGGGGAAGATTTGTCCCCAATGACCCCTTGATTTCTAGGTTAAAGGGATATAATCATAGTTCTTTTATTTCTTGCTTTTGCTTCCAAGACTGCAGGTGCTTCTTTCCTTAATTGCTATGCTTGCTCAAGATTCATTGAGGATTTTATTGAAGATATGTAGCAATTCTTGGCCTCCTGATGGTCACCAAGAACCTTCACTGCCCCTAAAGTGTAGGCATCTAATTGCATTAGTGGTATGTTGAGGGGATCACCTTCATCTCGTGAATCCAAGGTCGGCCTAGGATGATGTTGCTTTCTGCGGAATCTTGGCGGGATCCTGGTCCCAATCCTTAGGTCTGGGATTCTTTCTTCCTAGGATTTCCTTCAGGTGTCCCTTGTTGAGTAAGTAATTGATCTCTTTTCTCAAAGGGACATAATCTTTAGTCTTGTAGCCAAAATCTGTGTGGAACGCACACCACTTGGATTGATCCTCCCAAGTGTTAGTCTTCTAATTCTTCTTCATCCATATTGCTTTTGTCTCCTAAATCCTACTAAGATAATCTTGCATTTGGCAGGTATCTTCCGAAAGTGGAAATGAAAGTAGTCTTCCGGCTTTGGAGTCTTCCTCGAGTAGTGAATCATTAGCTACGTTTAGAGGGCCTATAATCGCGAGTGAATCCTTTGTGCCCAGAAACTACTACTTCACCTGATCGGCAACCCTGCGATTCCTAATGAAAACTACACCTTCATCTCGATCAAAGGTGGGATCCCAGATCGCTTGAAGCTGATTCGTCATATTTTTGGGGAAATCCTAAAGAGATTGCTTGTAAGTTTTTCAAAGGATCTGTTGTAAGGACATTGATTATTAAAGAGATTAACAGTATGTGAAAAATGTTGTATTAGAATATGGAGGAACATTTAGGATCCACTTTAAGGTTGGATCGGTTAGTGTTGATCCAAATCCCTTGCATATATAAGCTTCCTTGAGCTCCATTGGGATGGGAATGCTCTCCATTCTTTCTCAGTAGTGGGCCACATGCTCCTTGGGATCCGTAGACCCATCATACAACTTTATATTTTGTGTCTGGAATCTCTTAGGGATTTCCATGTCATTAATGATAGGTGTGAATCATGACATTCTGTGACTCGCAGGAGCCACTTCAAGTATAAGGGGCACCACTTTGAGAACGATTGAGATTATTGGTCTCAATTTCCTGATTTCTTGCTTAACGAGAGGGCTCATACCTTCATTCTGGTTAACATTAGAAAAAAACATCATTATTATTAAAGATACCAACATTCGAGTTAGGAGTTGCAAAGATTGCATCCAAGTGTGTTGGAGCATGGAATTGTGTGGTAGATATGTTGTTATAACACTCAAATAGGGATCAAATATTCGTTAAGATGCTATGAAGATCCTATCAAACTGAAGTTTGGTTTTTTTTGGGGAAAAAGGAGTGATTCTTGGAGGAGCAGATGTCAGAGCAATCCTTGCAGGATTCCTCACTTCAGCCCTAGGTTACTCCATATCTCTTTGTAGATTCTGGTTGCTTTTATCTTGTCTCCTCATGTGTCTTGTTAGTTAGCCTAGAGTAGAGAAAAACTCATCATTGGAAATCAGGACAAGTGTTGGTTGAGGGGCTCCTTTATCATTATGTCGGGTAGCATTCCCAGCAGAGGAGAATAAAGATTTGCCACATATTCCAAAATCTTGGTCTAAGGATTCATAGTCAGCGATGCAGATACAGGAGGCATTCTGGAGAGTTATGACAAAATAGAAGTTGACGATTTGATGGGGAAAGTGGAGATAGCTTCGAGAGATTATCCGAGCGATTATAATTAGAGAAAAAAATGAAATAACACGACCCCATGGTGGGTGCCAAATTGTTTTAGTCAAAAATATACAAAGCAAGAATCAACCAAATTAGTAAGGGCTTTGTATTGTATTTGGAATCTCAACCAAGATTCCAAGGTGTTAGACACAAAAATTACAAGGAAAGCCCTTGATCTCGGATGAGATCGCCGACACTAAACCTCAGGAGCTAGAAATATTTGGTTGCCTTTGATATTTTATTGATTGATCTAATAATTGCAGAGTAATACAAGTGTTTTGGCAAAGTACAAGTAAAAGGATAATGATTGTGTGTGTTTTTAGTGACTCTAGCTGCTTATATATACTTAAATCTGCTAATAGGAATAAGCCAAAATCCTAAAATCTCGACATAATCTTCTACTATGGGATCCTTGTTGATTAGGTCTCCTTTATCCCATAATTATTGAAGATCGGGTCTTTTATCCATGTTTTTTATAATAATTCTGATTTAACGGGGCTTTTCTTGACACATTAAGGATCTAGACCAAAAAGATAAACAAATAAAAAGAAAACATAAGGACTAATAATCTCCATAATCTTGATCAAAATGTTGGTTAGGATCCTAACTATCATATTGCTCCAAATCCTACATAAGATTCTAGTAAGAAATTTCACCCATACATACACACACACACACCCACACCCACACACATACACACACACACACACACATATATATATATATATATATATAGGAAAAAGTGAATATACCCTTGAAGGTATATAAACTTAGGTACCCAAATCCATAATACTATGTCGTTTTTGTATCATATATGCATTCTACTCGTCCAAAGTTCTTAAAATTTAACTCCTAACTCAATTTACTTCCAAGATTTTTAGAAAATTTACTATTATCTTCCTTTTTCATAATTTTCATTTGCAGCTATAATATATATAAACTTGTAGGTGTTTGGTAGAAATATGTGATGTAAGAAGAAGATAATAGTAAATTTTTTGAAAATCTTGGAAGCAAATCAAGTTAGGGGTTGAAATTTAAGAACCTTGTATGAGTAAAATGCATATATGACAGAAAACAACATAAGTATGGTGGCTTGAGGTACCTAAGCTTATACACCTTCTAGGGTGTATTCACTTTATATATATATATATATATATATATATATATATGTGTGTGTGTGTGTGTGTGTGTGTGTGTGTGTGTTGGTATTGGGTCCATTTGCATGACCTAATAGCATGATAACTTGGCTACCTGGCGACAGTGTTGGCCAACAGTGCCTGGCTGTAGCATTCCCAGCCTGGCACCGCTGCACGATCGCCCATTTTGCTGGCACAAGCGCTAACTAGCTGGGTCTGAATTGGGATGGCCCAATGCATGATCTAATTCCATTTAACTTGATTGTCATTTATAAATAGAATGTTAATCCTCCATGTGGAAGCAACTTCTAATGAGCTTCCTCATATCAGGCACCATCCCCATGTTAGGGTGCAAAGTCATGCTCGGATGCTTCTAGTTGCTTACCCTTTTCTATGTGTGTAGTGAGTTGTCTTTCTTATAAATAGGAAGTGAGTGACACCCATTTTATGTAAGAACTTGTGAGAGATTAGTTTATAGAGGGTATTTTTGCATAACCCACTTTGTAATACTTTCTATACTAATGAGAGCTTAAAACGAGATTATTTACATCCTTATGTTCTTCGTGTTCATGATTCTTGTATGATTCACTAAATCATTTCAAATTCCGCATTCGTCATCATAGATAGGTTTACTACAATTGGTATCATAGCGGGTGTTCTTGATTTTATCAAGAATTGATCCATAATGACATTTTTGATTTGGTGATTCTCCATTTCTATTTGATCTTCATGTTTAGAAAGTTTTTGGATTCTAGAAATCGAATTGTTCCTTGATTTGATTCATAATTCAATTTTCTTCACTAGAGTTCAAGTGATTTTTGCCTTATCTCTCTAGAAACCCGTTCAAAGTCAGTTTCTCTCTCTAAAAAAATTCAATTTCTTATGATCTTTTTCATTTTTCGGATTTAAAGATGGAAGAAACAATTCAGGAAGATTGGTTTGTGGATGATTATCCATGGTCATTCAGTTTTGAAGGAATCCTCAATTGTTTTGTAACCGGGTATTTCAAACAAAAGTTCACTCATTTCTAGTAAGAAATGTGAATGTGGAAAGTTCAATGGTTGTCCTCCTGATCATGATCATCATAAGGTGTTGCTTAATCGTTTGGTAACAACTTATCATGAAAGAAGGAAGATGAAGAAAGATGATGAAGTAATTCGTCTTGATGAATGCATGTATATGGTGATAATGTTCTTGCTTATTACTCGAATGTTCTTGAAGAATTTCATGATGTTCTTGAAGTTCAAGATAAGAAGATTCAAGTTGATTTTCATGAAGAAGAAAAACCTTTTTGTTTGATTGGAGTTCAAATCGATGATATTTTGTGTTCTTGTGATTCGTTTGAAGGAATGATTCCTTATCGAAAGCCATCAATCCAAGAAATTCACAAGTATCAAACTCCAAAAGACATGATCCGAACTTGTAAAGTTGAAGTTGTGGGAAGTGGGTTTGTTCTTGAATTCAATTCATCAAGACCCAAAAAGATCAAAAAGATGAAGAAGAAGAAGAAGATCAAAGCCAAGATGATTTGGTTACTCAAGGACAGATCATCAAATTTGGTTGTGGAATTGAATTTCAAATCCAAAATCATTAAAGATCGAATTCAACATGATGATAGAGCTTGTTCTTGGAGAAATGAGTTGTACAAAATGCATCGGGGTTGGTACAATGTTCAATTTGCTGATTTTTTTTGTTCCAACAAAAGAACCAAGATCATCAATGATTGATTCGTGTGTAGCAAACGGAAAAAGAATTGTCAAGAAGGTGTCACAAATACTCAAATGGATTCCAAAACATTCTTGATTTTTGATGATCTGATGAAGAACGATCCAGGTTTTATCGAAATTCAATTTTAATTTCGATTCGTGTGTTTCGCTTTTTTTGATCGTTTTGATTCGTTGGATCTATTCTGTTTCAACCCCATTGTTGATATGACAATTATTTTTCATAGATCAAGCCCAAAACAAACATTAATTTTGTTTTGATTAAATCTTGAGCCCAAAATCATTTTTCTTCAATGTTCATGTGATTCAATTTGTAAGCCCAAACAATTCATGTTGTTCACTGTTCATTCAATTAAGCCCAAATTTCTTTTGATTGTATGTTTAGTGGATAAAACATTACAAACAATGTTCTTTCAAAACTTGATTCTAACTGGAGATTGCATCAAATAGAATTGTGAGCTCTATTTTCGATTTCATATCGATTGAAATAGAATCGATGGGTTGTTGAAAGTGAATTTTCTCTTTTGACTTTTGTTCATATATTATTTCGCATCTGGTATTTTTGGAATGTTCATAGGAGGCCATTAGTTCGAATCGAGAGGAGCTGGAATCGAAATGTGGTTTGGATTGAAGTTGTTGAACTTCTCTATTGGAATTGGTCGATTTGTATTTTGTGATTTTGACTGAGTTGGAGTATTGGAATCGATTGTTGAAGGATGAAGTCAAAGAAAAATAGCAGAAAAAGTCAGGATTGAAGAAGGTTCGATTGAAATCGGAATTTGAACTTGTAATTGATCTGAATCTTGTCTCGGAATGACTTCAATTTGATGAAAATAATTTCGACTGACTTGATTTGGGGTCGAACGTTCCTACTGTGAGTCAAAGTCATATTCGACCTGATGAAAGAACGACAAGGAGACAAATGATTTGGAGTCAAAGTCCACTTCGATTATTGACTTTGATTGAGAAGTTTGGACTTTGTTAGTGATTATAAAAGTGAAGGATGTTGGATTTATGGTTCGATGGACTAGAACTGATAACGAAAGCAATTTATTTGGAGTCGACGGTGCATGTGTTTTTAGTCGAGTATGTAGATTTAGACGGAGTATATGTTTTGAGTCAAGAGTCGATTAACTCGATTTCAATGATATTGTTGATTATGTCTTGGGTTCGAGTTGTGTATTGGAGTCAACACTCGATGTCACTTGATGTTGATTCGAAGGTTTGGGTTAAACTCGACACTCGACTGCATTTGACTGATATTGAAGGTTATTGGGTCAAGTCAAGATTGACTGGTTATAACGACAATCGAAGATTTGGGATCGAGGTTGAGTGGCTGAAATCAAAGGTTTATTTGTAAGTGATTTGGAATCGAACTCTTAAGGTTCGAATGGGTAAATTGAGTATGGCGTATGAGAAGGTTGAGATCGATGGATAGAAATGGGAGGATCGACTGGGTTCAAAATGGGTATCGACATGCTAGGTTCAAAGGTCTCTGATCGTAACTGATTCGAAGTGAATATGAACAAGAAATAAGTTGTGTCGATTCGAATCCCTCAAATATCAAAGAATTGGCATTTTCTACCCACATTTGAAATGGGGACAAAATCTGTGAAGAATGCATGATTTTAATTTCGTATCCCTGAAGTTTCGAAGAATTGGCTGAATTTACCCAGTTTCGCAATTGGGTTGAAAATTCTAAGAAATGGAGGAATTTACGTATCAGGTCTTGTAGTATATGCGAATTAGCACTTTATGCCTAGTTTCACATTTGGAGCAAAGTGTCGCATCTTAGAGAGTTTTAGGCGCAACGGGTCTCTGCAGGATTTTGATATTGGCGGCTTTTACCTGGATTTTCGAAATTCTTGCAACTCTCACTTAAAAGTCAAAAATTTTCACAAAAATTGGAAAACTTTCATGACTTTTTGTGATTGTTTTTCATGAAAGTTTTGTGCGGTTTCATGTTTGGCACACATCGAGGGGGAGATTTGTGAAGTTTATTCGCGGGATGCTTCTCAACCTTAGTGGGTTTTTATAATCACTTGTTGATTATAAAAATGGGGAGAATGAAGAAATGGTATTCGAAGCTTCTTGGGTATTCATTTGCGGATTGGAAGACCAGTATTACTTCGAGGGGGAGTTGGTCTTGATCGCGCGAGCTCGTTTGGAAACTGAAGTCGGGACATCTAATCCTAACTTTGAGAGGGAGAATGTTAGGGTGCAAAGTCATGCTTGGATGCTTCTAGTTGCTCACCCTTTTGTATGTGTGTAATGAGTTGTCCTTAAGAACTTGTGAGATATTAGTTTAGAGAGAGTATTTTTGCATAACCCACTTTGTAATACTTTATAGACTAATAAGAGCTTAAAACGAGATTATTTACACCCTTGTGTTCTTCATGTTAATGATTTTATATGATTCACTAAATCATTTCAAATTCCGCATTTGTCATCATAGATATGATCACTACACCATACACTTATCCATCACACCTACATTGATCTCTATGGCTAGAAGAGACCATCTCTTCACTCACACCAATCTAACTTGATCGTCGAAGCCTGCTCCCAAGGAACATTCCATGGGGCGGTTCTAAGGGTATTGTTACCTGTTGCAGTTAGGAATCCCGTTTGAACCAACTAACGAATCTTATCTCCGATCCAAGATCCAAAATCCAACACATAAGACCCGATACCCAGATTCTGATGTTGCATCACTAGCGCCATCCATGGGACATCGAGCGAATAACTACCGTCTCGCTTGGTCTCAATGTCATTTTTCACCCAAATTATGTTCAAATTTGTTGCGTTTCACCTTAGGTTTGTTCAGATCTATCCATTTCCACAACCATCTATCCATATCCGCTAGGCTCTTGCCAAGATCTATCAAGATCTATTTCACCATTTTTCAGATCTCTAGATTTGTTTTTCATTTTTTTATTTGAACATGTTATAAAAATTTTCATTATGTGTATGCTTAATTGTGAGTGTGATTTGTGTTGAGCATAAAATATAAAACAAAGCAAGGGAAAGAAAATCATGAAACGTAGAAGATAATTTGGATAAAATTAACATCCTTTTTGTAAAAAACTTTATGACACCAAACAAATCTTGGGTGCAGTTTTAGTATGTATTGTTCATACTTACTTATGTTTGTAAATACTTACTCAATGGTTTTTAATGTATAATATTAGATAAATTTTGGGTGAATTTTGTTTATAAAGTATGAGAAAAATCTAGTTGTTACAAAGACTTCCTTTATATTGTTACAATTTAGAGAAAAAGAATCCAGGGACGGTTACACATATAAAAACAAGTTATGAAAACAATTTGAATACTTTTTTTTATGGCTATCGGTTCCGTGGTATTATTTCTTATATAATGAGTTATTGTAATTATTGTTACATGTGTGTCTGCTTTAATGACTAATCTATTAATAATTATTGTGTGGATTCGAGAGTTTCAAACATGTTTTTGTCCTATTATTACCATTGACGGAGCATACCTTAAAGGAAATACTTGGGCACGATGTTGCTACTAGTAGTCATGAATGGTAATAACCAAATCCTACATATTGCAATTAATGTTGGGAAACTGAAAGTGAGGATTCATGAATATGGTTTATATCAAGACTCAAAGAATGTATCGGGGACATGCTCTCTTTAGCTATCATATCTGATAGAGCCAATTCAATTGAAATGACCATTTAAGCCATGTTTCTAAATGCATATCACGAACTCTATCATCGCCATTTGTTGATGAGTATGAGAAAAAAGATCGACAAACAAGAGAGAACCGAAATTTTGTTTTGGGAGGCTGCAAAAGCATACTGAGAGTTTGATTTCAAAGAAAGATTGGCTAGGATACATTATGCCCTAAATGAAGACTGTCGTACATGGATAAACATAATCAGTCACCACAAATGGGCAAGGTTGTGTTTCCCTATGGTTCGGTATAATATAATGACATCAAACAATGCCGAATCCATCAATACGTTATCAAAAGACACACAAAAACTACCCATAACAATGTTGATTGACTTCTTTCGAGCAATTATGCAACAATGGTGGTGTCAACGACGTAGTGCTGGAGGTATTTATTTAAATTATAATACTTTGATGGTAATTTACTATAATTTCCTGTGCATGACAAGATATACATAATTTTTTATAGCTCAAAGCAAAAAAGATATTATTGAGTATGCTGAGAAGGTTATCGAAAAGAAGATCACCAAATCCTTCGGTTTTCGTGTATACCTAATTGATTTAAGTAGATATGAGCTGATTTACCAAATGAAAAATGGTATAGTCAACTTGGAATATCATTGCTGCACCTGTGGGAAATGATAATTTTCTGGTATACCTTATTCTCATGGTATGTCGTTATTCAAGAAACTGAGATATCAACATTACGGTATATGGGTGTCATCATACTTTATAATGGAAACATATCGATCAACATATATAGAGGTTGTGTTTCTTGTGTCAATTCCAGTTGAATACAAACAACTAGATGAAGTCATGGTTCTATTACCACCATTTATAGACTACCGACAAGTTGGACGACTACGAAATCATAAATGTATCCCTTCCTGGGGCGAATGTCTAATTCAGAAAAAATGCAGTCGTTGCCAAATGATCGATCACACAAACCAAAACTATGACGCTCGGTTTCCCGCAGATTCAACAAAAACTGAATCTTCAAGTAGGACTAAGTCAAGTGTCAAAAGTAAGGCTGGGTCAAAGAATATATCTAATGTCAAAACTACTCAAAACACTAATAAAAAATATGATATCGTTGATCTAAATAAACCGTAGTCATGCTTGTATGGATTTACACATTCTAAAATTATTATTCTGTCAGATAAACTTGTTTAAAACATACACAAAATAAACTTGTTTATGCTACATCGTGATAAGGAAATTGTTTAAAACAAACCCAAAATAAACACCATAACTCAAATTTCAAGGTAATTTGAAGCATCTATCTATGGCACACTCTCAGTCTACCACAGAGCAGCAAGTTCTTGAGGAGTAGGCTCCAACAACTCGTTAGGGGGACAATGCATAAAATAATATATATATATATATATATATATATATATATATACACATACACACACACACACACACATATATATATATATATATATATATATATATATATATATATATAAGGTTAAAGTGAATGTAAGACAAATTGAAATACACGTTGGTTGAACTGCGCAACACATGAACTAGGGTAAAAATAGTCGCTGAACCATAAATCAATCATAAGACAAAAAGCTTTCCTGTGGAAGCATACCAAATAGTTGTGTATCGAAAATACAAGTTCGTACATGTCAACTAGAGGAAAAGTATTATATTGCATGCACATAAGATAGTGACAGAGTAAAGGGTGATATTTGACACCCATCAACATATTAACATAATCACCAAAACAAGATGACCAAACATGGCCGCACAAAGTGGTCTGTGTTGTAACCGGGCCATGACTTTCCACCCGAGTTCATGCTTGTAGATTACAATCACAACCACTTCGTATGTTCTGTCATGCTACAATTAAAAGAATCATTAATTATGCATTTGTTGTATGTTCCAGATGACATTCTGGAACACAATTCCGTATCAACATATTCCAAAACCAATTTCCAAATCAACATTCTGGATCAACATTCCGGACGTGTTCGACGTATTCCGGACATGTTCTACGCATTCCAGACTTGTTCTACGCATTCCGCACATTTTCTGGACAAGTCAGAATTAGAAATTTTTAAGATTTATAGTATACACATATAACCACATGTAATCCTACAATAGCCTAAAAACCACTAAAAACTGAAGGAAAACAAACAACATCTATATAATTGCATATATTATCTTCTTTTTAACATATAACCTCATTTAAAGACATAAAATTATAAAGATAATTGAAACTTACATATAAAAAATGGTGTTCATCCTTTTGCTAAAAGAATATATCATTTCAATTGGATTGATGTCCGAAATGTTGTCTATAATGAAGTTCGAAATGAGTGAGTTCGAAGTTAAGTCCGAAATGAGTTCAAAATGCTATTTATAGGGGACATCATTACCAGGTCGGATCCTGTACCCATTTACTGAATACGAAATTCGAATCTAAAATGGATCATTTCAGACAAAATGGTCATTTTACATAAATAAAATTTTTATTTATTATTATTATTATTTTTAAATAGCATTATAAAGTGGTTATATTACTTACTTTCCCCAAATTATGATATAAGATAATTGGTATTGTGTTAGTGTTGTGCTTTTGTACTCTAATCTTTTTAATAAAAAACATGTTAAAAATAAATTTTCTTTTCCAATAGGGATTTAGAGAACCGTAGACCCCAAAGTCGACGGTTTCTTGCTAAAACTAAACAAAAACCAAAACCAAAACCTTAATAAGATTGTTGTTGCAAATCAACTTCACCCGAAGCTCCTTCCACCGCCGACTTGGGTTGCCGGTCACCCGTTCCCTTCCTTACCCACTCATACCAATTACCCCCCGTTTGCTCTAAATTTCCAATCTCTGTCTTGCTCAGAAAGAAAAAGACCAACCCCTCTATATATACACATATATCATCGAGAAACACATACAAATTATACATACCCTGATACCCAGAGGTAGAAATGCACCGCTATAACGCCTGGCTCCCGCCTCCGGTCGCCGTCGCCACCAAGAAAGAGAAAGAATCCTTCGCTGGTGTTGTATCATCCGTGAAAGAATCGTACACTAAGGGTGATCCAGAATCTGTCTACTCCACTCTCAAATGGATATCAGTCATTGACCTGTAAGTTCCAATTGTTTTACAGTATCAATTCGCTATTATATTCACTCTTTTATGTGCATTCTTGTGCAAGTAACAACGATCGCTTCTTTCTATGTTAGTTTATACTTAATTTTACTATAAATTTTCGATCTTTTACTTGTTTCTTGATCATTGATGAATGTTTTAATGAAATCTCGAGTCTTTACTCAGACAGGTCAACTATTAGTAGCGCCAACAGTTCAATTTTGAGTATTATTAATCTTTTCTTTACATTTTAGTTTCTGTAAAATAGGCAAGAACCAAATGTGATGAAATAATGCTAATTAATCCCATCCACGAAGTTAAAGAATTAGGTTCTTTCAGAACCATGATGTAATTGGGGACTAACATCCCCAAACATTGACATCTTGAGGCTTCATCTGTTTTTTGGTCAAAACCCTGAACGCATTGTGCTATTTTAGTCTTTATTATATTGAATTTTCTGAAACAAACAAACTATATACAGGCATTCTATAAAAGTACATATGCATAAGTCTTGATATGTTCTTTATGCTTAACTTTTGACAGATGATTAAGGTTACATGCTTAATTTCATACTTTGTATCTTATATCTCTGTAGTTTATTTTTTATATTTACCACTTAATTAATCATGCAGGTTTGTAAAGGCAAAAAGTGAAGTATCATTGGAAGATGTTTCTACTCTTGTGGAATTTGGGCTTCAAGTGTTTCATTCATCACAAGACAAACTCTATGCTCAGGTATTTGTTTGTCTTACAAAACATCTCCCAAATTATACATTGATACTGAAACTGAAATCACTTAGGTGAGATGGGGTAATGTTCTTGTGAGCTTGCTGAATAAATTTCGCAAAAAGTTGACTTTGAAAGTTGACTGGCGCCCTTTCTATGATACAATGATTCAAACACACTTCACAAGGTATACATCTATTCATAAAATGATGACTATAATGCATATCAAAGTCACTTGTCTTTTACTCTTTTCATTGAGTGTCATTGATACTCTTTTATTAACTTTTTTATGACATATATATGCTACAGAAACACAGGACCAGAGGGATGGAGGATAAGACAAAGACATTTTGAGACAGTTACTTCTCTTGTTCGTTCATGTAGAAGGTTTTTCCCTCCAAATTCTGCTCAAGAGATATGGTCTGAGTTTAAGTAAGTTACTAATAATGATAATTCAAGATAGTTTTTTGATAATAATAGTATAACTTATAAGTTATAATGTTGTCAATTTGCAGATCTCTACTTGAAAATCCATGGCATAACTCGGCTTTTGAAGGGTCTGGATTTGTGAGACTTTTCCTTCCTACAAATATCGATAACAAGGATTTCTATTCAAGGTGATTATAATTTATAGATGTTTGTTTTCTTTATACAATTATTGAAGCAAATCGATAACCTTTATTTGTGATTACAGAGAGTGGATCAATGCATGTATTCTTCAATGGGATTCCATACCAAATTGTCAATTTTGGAACAGCCAATGGGCAGCTATTATTGCTCGTGTTATTAAGAACTACAAATCCAAGGATTGGGAGGATCTTTTACCAGAGATCTTTAGTCGATTCTTGAACATGTTTGAGGTACTTTCTAGTTTCTTCTAAGAGGAATCAAAATCATTACTCATCACTTGTGTTCTTTAAAGATTTCAAGTTGAAAACATGTATTGAAAAGTGGTCATGTCATTTCTATAGGTGCCTGTGGCAAGTGGAGGTGGATCATACCCTTTCTCTATTGATGTCCCAAGAAATACAAGATTTTTGTTCTCCAATAGATCACACACTCCATCAAAAGCCATTGCAAAATCGATTGTAATATCCATTCCATATATATATGATTAGTCATAGTTGATAGATTTCTTTTTGTTAATTCTTATTTTGGTCCCTAACATATGTATGTTTCTAATACGTTGTAGGTTTATTTATTAAGGCCTGGTAGCTTGGCTCAACAACACTTTGAGAAATTGGTCAACCTCTTAGAACAGTTTGTTTTCTAGATTTTTGTTTATTGCAAATCTTTAAATGATATATGTGTGGTTTATGACTTATGATTTGTGATGTGTATTTATATTTATAAAACACATGATTGGATACTTGTTGCAGATATTATCATCCTTCTAATGGTGGTCGTTGGACATACTCACTTGAAAGATTTTTGTTTCATTTGGTGTATACGTTTCAAAAACGTTTACAAAGAGAGAAAGAGTAAGAACATCATCTCATTCTCTTGTTTTTTCATCCACTTTTGACTATCTTTTACTTGTATAATAATATGATTTGTAATAAATTCAGGAATCCAGATAGCAGTGAAGAGATTGAATTCTGTTTAGGACAACCAGAAAGGGAATCTTTTGTCACTACTGTTTTGAAGTTAATCGATCGAGGGCAATATAGTAAAAATGAACACCTTTCTGAAACAGTTGCTGCTGCAACTTCTATTTTATCCTATGTGGAGCCTTCATTGGTTTTGCCATTTTTGGTCTCTCGTTTCCACATGGCTCTAGAAACGGTTTGTGACATAACATTTTTTTTTAATTTTTGGACTTAATTTGGACATTCTTATGACTTAATCTTCTTCATAAATGGTTAGATGACAGCTACACATCAGTTGAAGACAGCTGTCACATCGGTAGCTTTTTCAGGGAGATCATTGTTTTTGATGTCTTTATCTTCATCATCAATGGAAACAGATGATGTTAATGATGCTGACATGTTCAAAGATCTTCTGATGATATCACTTACCAATGCTTTACTTGGAATGGATGCCAATGATCCACCCAAAACCCTAGCAACAATGCAACTTATTGGCTCCATATTTTCCAATGTAATCATAAAATTTTCTTAATTGTGTCTTTTTTGAAGAAAAGTTTCATACTTTCATGTATTAATTAACCGAGTTATGTACCAATTTCAGATGGCAACTTTGGATGATGATACAGATAATTTGTCATTCATGCCTGCAGAACGTTTTTCAGAGTGGCTTGATGAGTTCTTATGTCGCCTGTTTTCTTTGTTGCAACACTTGGAACCTAGTAGTGTTTTGTAAGTACTTTTACATTTTTAGTCCCTCTAGTTTGGAACTTTTACATGTTTAATCCCTGTAATTTGGTGCAGAAATGAAGACGCCCATTCACCTGCAACATCTGGAACATTTCTTGTTGAAGATGGTCCTCAGTATTTTTGCATGTTGGAAATATTATTTGGAAGACTTTCAAGATCTTTGTACAATCAGGTTCAACTTTTTCTCTCCAAATTATTCGATTATTTAGAGTTAGCTTGTGAATTTTTCAAATTTCATAAGATTTCCATATATACCCTTCAGGCCATTAAAAAAGTTTCCAAGTTTTTGAAGACGAATATTCTACCTGGAGCTATTGCTGAAGTTGGGCTCCTTTGTTGTGCATGTATCCATTCAAATCCAGATGTTGCTATTAGTCATCTTGTTGAACCTCTTCTATCTTCTGTTATATCATCTTTAAAAGGAATTCCTCTCACGGGTTTTGGAGGAAGTGGGAATTTCACTAGCCAATCGTTGAATAAGGTTTTAATTTCATAAAAATATAATTCTGTTCACATCTTTTGTTGTATGTTTCATATGCAACTTGTGTTGATGATTAATCTCTTTGATAAATATTGATAGGAAAGAGCCACACTTTCTCCAGCTCTAGAAACATCCATTGATTATCAGCTGAAGGTTTTGTCAATTGCAATAAGTTATGGAGGTCCTTCACTTCTTCATTACAAGGATCAATTCAAAGAGACAATACATTCTGCTTTTGAATCCCCATCTTGGAAGGTTTCTTTACATCTTTGATTTAATAATTTCTTTTGATTCTTGTTCTTAATATGTCTTAATTTGTTGCAACTTTGTAATTTGAAAGGTTAACATAGCTGGTGATCAAGTCCTTCGATCCCTTCTTGGAAGTCTTGTTCTCTATTATCCTGTTGATCAATACAAGTATGTTTCTGTTGCCATTTTTTCTTATAATTGTGAATAATCAACAAATGATTCTTTTGTAACTCGTTTAAACTCATTGAAATGTGAATTTTTGCTTTTCATAGGTCTGTTTCAGCCAATTCATCTTTGACCCCTCTTGAGGAATGGATAAGTAATAAAGGTTTTTCAAACACTGAAGGATTTACAGGCCCCAAATGGCATATTCCTAGTGAGGAAGAAATTCAATTTGCCAATGAGCTTTTAAATCTACATTTGGAATCAGCTTTAGATGAGCTTCTCAAAATATGTCAAGATAAAATCCATTCTGATCCTGGTATACCTGTGTTAAAATGTTTATCCGAATAAAACAACATGATAATTTGTCATGTTTGTCTTATTATATATCAATTATGATCTACAGGAAATGAAAAAGACCATTTGAAAGTGACACTTTTGCGCATTGATTCCTCATTACAAGGTGTTTTGTCATGTTTGCCTGATTTTATACCTTCATTTAAAAATGGGAAAGTTGGAAATCCACCTTTCTTGATTGCTGGAGCAACGGGTTCAAGTGTTGGTAGCATTAAATTGCGTGAAAAAGCTGCTAATATCATTCATGTCGCCTCAAAGTAAATAAATAAATCTTGTCTCCTTTTTTCTCATCTCACTTTTTTCTATCTTCTAATCTCTCAAAATTCAAAAAGTAAAATATCCGTATCTCTTGCAGATACTTGCTTGAGAAAAAATCAGATGACAGTATTCTATTGCTACTCCTCATCCGTATCATCGAGGCTTTAGGAAACTATGGTAATTTACTAATGTACCCTTCAACAATATGACTTTCAATATTACCTTTTAGACCTGTTTTCTTAACTAACTTAATACAGGAAGTTCTGAATATGAAGAGTGGACTAATCATAGGCAAGCATGGAAATTGGAATCTGTTGCCATAATCGAACCTCCTGTTAATTTCATTATGCCTTCACGTTCTAAAGGGAAGAAAAGGTATAAACATATATACATATATACATATATATATATATGTATATATATATATATATATATATATATATATATATATATATATTCTTGATTCTTCTGAATGACAAAATGTTTTCTTTTCCTAATTCCTAGTTTTGATTTGTTGCTTCAGACCAAGGTGGGCCCTCATTGACAAAGCATACATGCACAATACATGGAGAACATCACAATCATCGTATCATTTGTTTCGTACTATAAAAAACATTTCTCCTTCAGAGAGTGTGAATCTTTTGTTGGATGATCTTCTTAATCTTTCTGTTCATAGCTATGACACTGTTCGCACGTGAGTTTTCTACTTTTCTTAAGCTTTTAATATAGTGTATTGTTTTCATTGGTACCCTTTTGATAAGTTTAGTTTTTTTTTTTTTTATTTATATATTAATGTTCAGACTTGCTGGAAGATCTCTAGTGAAAATGATCAAAAGGTGGCCTTCTCTCATTGCAAAGTGTGTGCATACACTCACTGAAAATCTTAGAAATGCAAACACACCAGAATACATGGTTTTAGGTTCTTGTGCTGTTCTTGGAACTCAAACTGTTCTCAAGCATCTCACATTGGTATTCTGTTGTTAATTATAGTGTCATATTATCTTTCCATTTTCTTTTCTTACATGAGTCATGAGTTATTCTCTTTTCCTATTTATACACAGGAGCCAAAATCTTTCTCATCTTTCCTTCTTGGAATTCTTTTGAGGCAAGTGTCTTATGTATATACTATTATTACTATATCATTCGAATTATACGTATCGAATCTAGTGTGACATTATGTTTATGCTTGCAGTTCTCATCATGAATCCTTGAAATCCCAGAAAGCTATCAATGAGGTAAATGTTCACAGATGATTCAATAGCTTACTTTTCTGTGTGTTTTCTTGCTAACTGAATACCTAATCTTTGCAATTTGCAACTATCAACAGCTATTTGTCAAATACAACATCTATTTTTCGGGGATCTCTAGAAACGTTTTCTGGAAATCAGAGAACAATTCTGGAACAGATTTTGCAGCTTTGGTTTCTGAGATAAGTTCTATGAGTTTTGAGTCAACTAATTTACATTGGAGGTAAACATTCTGGCTTATACAGTTTACACGCATGAATATATGATTATTTCAACTCAGCAAAACATGTATTGAGTTTTTTTTTTAATTGTTTCATATAGGTATAACTTGATGGCAAATAGGGTTCTCTTGTTGTTAGCTATGTCATCTAGAAATGAACCAAATTTATCATCAAAGATTCTCAGTGAAGCAGCTGGTCATTTCCTAAAGAATTTAAAAAGTCAACTTCCACAAACAAGAATCCTAGCCATTTCTGCTTTGAACATGTTACTAAAAGAGTCACCTTACAAGTTATCACATGAAGAACAATCAGATTCACAAGAAAACACAAAGTCTTCACTTGAAGGGACTTTGAGTAATATCTTTCAAGAGGAAGGATTCTTTAGTGAAACATTCGATAGTCTTTCAAATGTCCACATCATCAGTGACACAGAAAACTCATCTTCAAGAAGTGGACATGGGAATTCATCATTCCAGAGTTTAGCTGACAAATCCATCACCCGATTCTACTTTGACTTTTCATCTTCATGGCCTCGAACACCCTCTTGGATTTCCTTTTTTGGAAGTGATACTTTTTACTCGAGTTTTGCTCGAATATTCAAACGATTAGTTCAAGAATGTGGTGTCCCTGTTTTACACTCACTGAAAAGTGCATTAGAGGAATTTGTAAATGCAAAAGAGAGGTCCAAACAGTGTGTTGCTGCTGAAGCTTTTGCAGGATTGCTTCATGCTGATGTCATCGGGCTTGTAGAAGCATGGGACAGCTGGATGAATGTCCAATTACAGAGCATTCTTCTTGCACCTTCAGTAGAATCTATTCCAGAATGGGCTGCTTGTATAAGATATGCAGTTACTGGGAAGGGTAAATATGGAACAAGAGTTCCTCTTTTAAGACAAAGAATCTTGGATTGTTTGATTCAGCCTTTACCTCAAACAGTAACCACTACTGTTGTTGCCAAAAGATACTCTTTCCTTTCTGCTGCTTTGATTGAAGTCTCACCTCCAAGAATGCCATTATCAGAAGTTGAACTCCATCATAAGTTGCTCCAGGAGTTACTCGATAGAATGAGCCATCCCACTGCCCATGTGAGTTTTTTTTTTACCATTTTACCCTTGAATACATAATGGGTGTTTAATTGTTTAAGACTTTAAGTTTAACATATTGGTTTTTTCTGTATGTTGAAACAGGTGAGAGAAGCAATTGCTATTGCTCTTTCTGTGTTGTGCTCAAATATCAGACTACATGCATCCTTTAATGTAGACTATTATGAGAAGGGTAATATGGGAAATGGAGAACATGGAGATAGTTGGGATCAGGTTTTACAAAAACGTGCAACTGAACTTGTGGTGTCAATTCAGAATGCAAATCCTTCTGACAATTTGGAGAAATTATCAGATACAAACACCCTCTCAGATAGCAACTCACCTGATGATGTTCAATGGATGGAAACAGTAATTATTATTATTTTTTAATTGTGTTTGTTTCACTGTTGTAGATTATATAAAAAAAATAATATTTGTTCTTTTTTTTTTTTTTTTTTTTGTGTAGTTGTTCCATTTTGTTATCTCATTAATGAAGTCTGGAAGATCTGCATTCCTGCTAGATGTGCTTGTGGGGTTTCTTTACCCTGTGATCTCTTTACAGGTATGTGATATTTATAAACTTATGCCTATGTGGAATTTGAGATTTTCTTTTCTTTTCTTTTCCACATTGTTTTTACAAGCTGTTATTGTTGTTTTTTTGAAGGAAACTTCAAATAAAGATTTGTCAATACTAGCAAAGGCAGCTTTTGAGTTGCTAAAATGGAGAATATTTCCAGATGCTCATCTCAGAAAGGCAGTTTCCATTCTTTTATCTTCATCAGAAGATCCCAACTGGAGGACCAGATCTGCAACTTTGACTTTTCTAAGAAGCTTTATGTACAGGTATATATGCATCCATAAGCTCTTTTCATAAAAAAAATTTCATAATTTTATTTGATATTAAGTTATTCTCACATTCACAGGCACACTTTCATCCTCTCCAATGATGAGAAACAGAAAATCTGGAAAACAGTTGAGAAGCTACTTACAGATAACCAAGTGGAGGCAAGTTTTGTTATTTAATTAGTTTAGTTTTTTTTTTTGTTTTGTGTTTGAATAAAATAAAGATATTTATTATTAATTTAATATATATACAGGTAAGGGAACATGCAGCAGCAGTTTTAGCTGGCTTAATGAAGGGTGAAGATGGAGAACTATCAAAGAATTTCCGTGAAAGAGCTTACAATGAGGCTACAAAGCTTCAGAAAAGAAGAAAACAAAGGTCTTTTTTTTTTTTATCGATTTTACAAAATTTCAATCTCTTATTGCTTCAAAACAAGATTCATCAAGTTGTTTTTTTTTTACTTTATTTCTTCAGAAGCTCAAGTTCTGGTCCTTCAATTGCTTCTGTACATGGTTGTGTTCTTGCTCTTGTTGCATGTGTGTTATCAGTTCCTTATGATATGCCAAGGTAATTAAACTCTAAAAGGTCTTATATATTTCTTCTACTTTATTATATCCAAAAAGGGTATCTCTAATTTTCATTTCTTGATTTTTTTTTTAGTTGGTTGCCTGAACATGCAACATTATTGGCTCGATTTGTTGGGGAATCATCACCAGTTAAATCCACTGTTACAAAAGCAGTTGCAGAGTTTCGTAGGACACATGCAGACACTTGGAGTGTTCAGAAAGATTCATTCACTGAAGAACAGCTTGAGGTAAATAATATCATGATTATAATCATCATCATCTTCTTTGAATCTTTTCCAAGAAAATCAATTGAAATCAATAGACTTTATTATAACAATCATGGTGAAAAAAACTTGCAGGTTTTGGCAGACACATCATCTTCATCATCATATTTTGCTTGATTTATATTCTATGATTCTATCCCCACTTTAAAGTGAGGAACAAATAGAAGAACTACAAAGCTAGTAAATTTGATAAGTAGTCTGATAGGAACTGTATTTATGGTTATATGTGATATTGTGATATAAAATAAGCAGTGTTTGATTACATTTTGGATACATGTTAGCTAGTTTTTGCTTCTATGACTCCTCCAATTGATCCAATTAAAGCTACTGCTGACACCACCATTAAAACAATGCTAAAAATTTGTAGAACAATCCATTTTGTGCTCCAAGCTTCCACCTTTCTTTGCTTTTTGTACATTTCCACTGGATAATATATTGCTAATGGCCATAGATTCAAAGCCCCTAAGAGACCCAATATTTCGTTGAAGTATGGGAACACCATTGAGATTCCAGTTGTTGACACAACGTATGCTGTTCTGAACGATAATCTGAATAGATTCAGTTGTAAATCTGGCAAAAATGGAAGCTTCAAGTGGTGGATTTTCGTTAGAAATACAGATTCTGGGAACTTCTCAGTTATCCATCTTTCTACATATGCAAACACCGGCTGACTGTATAGCTTTCCTTACCAAAAAAAGAAAGAAAGAAACAGGCGTTAATATTAACTGTTGAGGTCAAAAGAAGCAATAATACTCAAATCAAGATATTTATAAATAGATTCGTATGTTAATTTTGATATATGAAGTCGTTGACTTGACTTGAAAAGTCAAAATTGTAGAATGGATATTGAGTAGTGAGAGTATTTACTTGGTATCCTCCGATTAGATGTAGAATGATGCAAGCATTAGCAAAGTCAATAAGCCAGTAAGGCTCGTAAAACCCAAATCCAGTTAACAGGTTTCCTGGTGTACTGTTTCCAAATGCTGCATATCCAAAGCATCCACATCCAAAGTAAAAGAATGTAGTCACTATAATCGCAATAACCGATGCCTTTTTCATAGTTTTATTCTCCTGTGGTGGCGACTTAATGGTATCCTTAAAACACAAAAAAAAAAAATATCATTTGTCGACGAACATTTAACAGATCTTTCTAACAAAAAAGTTATTCTTTCAATAATAATTTGTACGTCTATTGGTTTCGGTTAAATGGTTGGCATAAAGATTCACTATCCACTAGGATTCAAATCCAATGGTGAAACTAAAACTCTAAATAATTGAAGCTTTGACATTTTTTTTCTGACTCGTACTCTATCTATATCAAATGTCTATCTATATCAAATGTTGATATATATCGCATTTAATGAAAATTAATAATATTTCAATCCACTTGTCACAGTTTAATATGAATATAAGAGGATAAGTAAGAAGAAAATGTAAGAGGATATTTAATTTCTCTTAACAGATTACCAACCTGTATTTCAAGAAAAATTATGGAATACGGATAAGCAAACGCGATATCCCCAAGCGCTTGAAAAGCTAACAATAGTTTTAGAGGTACATTGCCAGCTGGGACACCATTGATGCTTCCATCAATTCTACCATTTTCTGATTTCGAACATAACTATTAGAAACTGCTTTTAACAACTCAAGCTTCATTCAACCATTATTCTATTAATATAATATACGTACCAATTACTTTAGCGACACCAAGTCCTAAACCAATGGACGAGTAACAAAACGACATGATAGCAGCAACAATGGACACCCACACCATGCTATGAAAATCAGGTATTTGTGACATCACAATCTGTATAACTCCAAACAAAAACATATAAAGATTTCCCGAATATTCGCATGTAGCCTCCTGCCCTTCTTTATGGTAACAATTTGATTTCTGAATTGCTCTGTATGGATAAAGTATAAAGTGTTGTATACATGAACAATAAACATCTCTTTGAAAACATTTGAGAAAGAGGCATAGTTAATTAATTACATCATACAAGTTGAGGTTGTAACCACATAAGCAACACCAGTCCCAAAGAAGTTAAGAAACTGAAGCCAACCACATAGCAACGCCTGTTTTTCACCTGTTGACCCAATAATAATACTTAAATGTAGAAACTACGTACATGAAAGATTAGATTATTAATTATATTATAAACTTTGAACGTGTAGTGTAGACTTGTAGTACCCAAGATGACTCGAACTGCTTCTGTATAAGTTTGGTTTCGAGTTCCATTAATGGGGTCGGGTGATCTGTAGCAATCTGATAAAAGAGATGCAGAAACATACGTGACCAATGCAAAGAACAACAATGCGATAGGCCCAGCTATCCAACCTAGTTGTGACATGCTCCATGCAAGAGAAAGTACACCGGATCCGATCACTGCAGTGATGATGTGAGCAACTGTACTCCATAGTGTTCCTGAATCCAATTAATCTATCCAGAGTTATGATTTGTTTGATTGAAAATGGATTTGGAAAAACACAAAAGGGTGTTTGACTTTGGATCAACCTGTTCTTATTGTGTTGTTGTGATCATTGGTGGCAGAAACTCCATGGATGAGTTCTTGTTCAACTGTTACGTATATGATATATCGAAATCAAAATCAACATGGAGTAAAACAGAAACCCAAGCACAAAAAGTGAAAAAGAGGAGAAGAAATTGAAGATCAAACGAAGCAAACCAGTGAGCTTTAAAGAAGATAACCCCAACATGGGAGTTTCTTCCTCCTCTTCATAATTATCTTCTCCTTCGATCATGTTTGCTTGATCACCCAAAACCTTTGATGAATCTTGGAGCGATTTAGTTGTTTTGTTAGGTGGGTGTATTGATCATCTAGATTTTGACAAATAAAGGCTCTGCATAATGGTCAAACTATCTTTTTCGAGTGACAAACAAATTTGTAGACGAACAAGTAGCGTATAGAAATGAAATCTTAGTGATCAGATGCTGAAGATTCAGTTCTTGTTTTGGGAGCAAAATCTTGGCTGATTGATTATAATTTAAAAGGAATCTTTTGAAGAGCTTAACTTTCGGTAGCTCCATTATTATCTTAATATTTGGGTTATTAAAAATAGAGGGGTATGTTATTAAGAAATGTTTGCGTATTACAAAAGTTGAGAAGTAATGGGACAGATACATGATTTGATTTTGGTTTAATATAAAATATACATTTGTGGCCCACAGGTATCGAAAGTTGACTGTTCTTTTCAGCCAAATGTTAAGGTTCTATTTACATTGGTACAAATGATAAAAATATAGGAGTAGACAAGTGAATGTTTGTTTCAATTTAAAAAGGACAAATACCAAAATATTAATGAATTATATATTATTTGCCTGGTTTTGTTTTAATTTAAAAAAAAAAAAAAAGATGAAATACAAAAGAATCATATTATATGTGATTTACCATTTTACCTTATCAATTAATTTGTTGATTTTTTTTTTAACAAGAAACCTCTACGTTGTCATTGAAATTCTAATTATCTTTTTCCTTTTTTGCAGTTTTCTTGTGACTATCAAAATGTCAAAATTAGCAAAATAAAAGTAATTACCGCAATCTTATAAAAAACCACTATATTAAATTTTGTTCATGCATTAATTTTTATTATTGATTTTGTCATTTTACACGTTTAAAGTTGATATTAAGTTTATCATTTTATATGTTTCAATTGACATTGATTTTATTAGATTTATCATTTTATATGTTTCGATTGATATTGGTTTTATTAGATGACGTGGACAAAAAAAACAAAGAACTATTTTTTTTAAAACAAAATTATTGGTCTCTATGATGGATATGGTGCGGACAACTATCGAAACATGTTTCGTATTTGTGGTTTTATTTTCTTGGCTAGTTGAGAATTTACCCATCTAAAATGATTTTTTTAACTGTTTTATTTATTTTATATTTTTTAAACTAATTTTACTAAAAATAAATTTAACCCTCACTCTAACCTTTTCTTTCATGATGTTTTTTCATACCCTCAAACACCTCACATCACACTTAAATCAGCTCCTAACTCTAGTAGCCACCCTCCATCACCGGCATTGCTTCTCTGTCTCTCCGCTCTATTCACCGAAACACATCCTCCATTATTGGCGATGCATTAATGTCTCTTTGCTCTGTTCCCGTTTGGAAATAAGAAGAGATCATGATAGATTTTATCACAAAGCTACTACGAACCGCATGAGGGGTGGATTCGATTTGAGTCATCCTGGATTGATTGACCAAGATTGCGCATTTCATCCCTATTCAGGAGAGCATTTATGCGGAGAAGTTAGCATATGTCTATATCCAGGAGGTTGTAGCATGGCATGGGGTTCCCGTCTCGGTGGTTTCGGATCCGAATGTTCGGTTCACTTCCAGGTTTTGGAAGATGTTTCATGAGGAGTTGGGTACTCGGTTGCACTTCAACACAACTTTTCATCTGCAGACTAATGATCAGAGTGAGCGGACTATCCAGACCTTGGAGGATATTCTTCGAGCATGTGTATTGGATTTTGGCGGTAGCTGGGATACGTATCTTCTATCGGTTGAATTTTCTTACAACAACAACTACCACGCCAGTATTGATAGAACCCCTTTTGATATGCTTTACGGGAGAAAGTGTCGGACCCCGATTTGCTGGGGTGAGGTCGGTAAACTAGTTATGGGTAGCATGGATGTGACATCCCCATTTTCACGGCTACAAAAGACCGATTTTGTTTATGCTTTATAAAAATCAGAGTTCTTCTTTTAATAAAAATGTTGCGGAATTCGTTCGCAGAAAAACACGATAAATACGTTATTAAAACATTTTCGAAGAAACGTATTTTATTCATTTTAAAACGTTTGGGATGTCATCGTCAATACAGGAACATAAGTATAAACAGAACTTACATTTATTTACACTAGTGATCTACATCTCTTTAATCTCTCAGTGTAATGTGACTTCATATCAACACCTGTGACATAAATAAACTGAGTGGGTCAGGTTGGGAAACCTGGTGAGTACATAGGGTTTTCAACCCATAATAATATAATTATTATGTTTAAATAATCAAACAATCAACCCAATTACCCATCCCCATTATCTTCTTTATTCTTAAGGGTCTACCCTAAGAATCAGTTATTTCTCATTAATTCATTTCTAAGGATCATCCTAAGGAAACAACATGAAGTCCATTGTTGCCAATGACACATTGGTCAAGCGCAACTGCTAATCTTGTCACTTAGGCGCAACTGCCAGAATTGGGACATTTTCTATGAGGCGCTTCTGCCGGTATTGACCTTTAAACGCTACTGTCATGGTCATAAGGCTCCCTATTAGGCGCAGCTGCCGATACTGTCCTTAGAGTGCAGCTGCTAGGATGTTTACCGTAGATCTGAAACATCTACGGGTTGTGGCGCAGCTGCCAGTGCTCATCTATAGGGTACTAGGTCCACTGCTGCCAATGTATACCTATAGGGCACTAGGTTCATGCTACTAATGTTCCACTATTTCAACTTTTATCCATCATCATCATCTACCCATGTTTTACCCCAACATTATCATAGATATAAAATACATATACAGTTTAAATCATTTATAAAATCGTTCATCCAGCATAGACAAAAAGTATTCAGATAATATGCACACATAGCACGTAATTTATATAAAATACTTCATATCTATGTGTAAGATGAAATTAACTATGCACTCACTTGAAAGGTGGTGACTCAACACTCGGTCAACGCTTCGATACTCTCAAAACAACTTTCCTTCGATAAAACATATTATCAACACCACTAGGGTTTAGTCTACCGATATCCGCGACAAATCAATAGTCTGACTATTATTATTATTATATAAGCGTTAAATAACACTCAATATAACTCATAATAATAGCCCAAATAATTATTTTAAGGTCCTAATAATGTTACTATAATTAATTAGAAGCTATATTAAAACTAGCGTAGGCGTAGCTCACTTACAGCGGGTTTTTCGCAAAACCGGGCTTCGCTGGAGTAGCGTTTCCCGAGCCGAAAGGCTCTTTTCTCGGAGCCGTCGGGCACTCCGGGGCTTCCGCCTCGTGCTAGGGAGTTACCCTAGGCTTTGGGGGGTTAGGGAGGCTTAGAGAGAGAGTTTAGAGAGAGAAAGAAGGTTTGGAAGGTGTGAGAATGAATGGAACCCGATACCTCTATTTATAGTGGAAAAACCTGATGGAATTGCCGAGTCTGAATCATGACTCGCCGAGTTGGTGCATGTGGCACCCTTCTGGTGGTGCCACGTGTCCAATTCTGGTGGTGCCACGTCACCCCCTATCGCGTATTAGCCTTCAAACTTAGAAAAATCATAACTTTTGCATACGAGCTCCGTTTTCGACGTTCTTTATATCCACGCGTAGGTAAAATCAAGATCTACAACTTTCATTAAGACTCCGTCGGCTAATTCTCGACCGATCTCAAATTTAACAGTAAGAGGCGTTTAGACTGTTAAATGACCGTGAAGAATTCATAACTCCTTCATACGGACTCCGTTTCCGTATGTCTTTTTACCGTTGAGTTCCTATTAATGAGATATTCAACTCTCATTTAGGTCGCGTAAGCCAAAAACCACTCGAACTAAAATTCGAGTTTCGGGCTGTACACTACTAAGCCGAATCTTAGAAAAATCATAACTTCCTCATACGAAGTCAGATTTGGGCGTTCTTTTTATCGACGCTCTTAGATTAACATATTCTACGAATTTCATTTAGATCACTAAGGCTAAAAAGTCCTCCATCTTAAATTCACTATTTACGCTTCCCGGTGCCGTACCGGTTCCGTCGCGAAACTTCGACGGGCCATAACTTCTTCGTTATAACTCGGATTTCGGCGTTCTTTATATGTACGGAAACCTTGTGACATATTCTACAACTTGGTTAAGATTATTTATTCTAAATAACCTTTTGTAGAAAAGTCATTTTCGACCCCTATTGCCTCTAAATTGACTAGCCCGGATTTGCGGGCGTTACAATGGAGGTGATGCTCCAGATTACCGAGGTGATCCAATAGGTACACAGGAGATTACAGACCGCGTAGAGTCGACAGAAGAGTTACAATGATAGACCCCAGTTAGATATGGAATTTTAGGTTGGGGATATGGTACTCTTGAAGGTGTCACCATGGAAAGGTGTCATTCGGTTCAGGAATTGGGGTAAGTTGGGCCTCAGATATATCGGCCCTTTCAAGGTTATTGCTCGGGTGGGTAGGTTTATCTATCATTTGGATACCCGAGGAGCTCAGTCAGATTCACATCACTTTTCACGTCTCTTAGTTACGGAAGTGTTTGGTTGATGATTCCGTAGTGGTTCCTTTGGAGGATATATAGGTGGATGAGCGCTTGAGTTATCTTGAGAGACCGATCACGATCCTCGATAAGAAGACAAAGACCCTATGGAGCAAGGAAGTAAGCTGAGTGAAGGTGTAGTGGCAACACCATAAAGGCTCGGAGTGGACATAGGAGCTTGTTGAGGAGATGAAAGAGCACTATCCACAATTGTTTGTGGAGGTGGACTACGAAGATGAAGTCTGATTCAAGTAGGGGAGAATTGTAACATTCAATTTCAGTTACTTTTCATTTTAAGCTTAACAATCCAAAAAGTTTGCATTTTAGTCCCTACACATGGCATACGTGGGAGCTACACCATGTGTAACTCTTTTATTTTTTGGACTCAGACTCTCGCTAATACACTGGGTATACGTGGAGGTACGTCATATATACTCGTGAAAACCTCAAACCATAATTTTGGGTTTTGACCCTATTTAAACACCTTATGACCCCTTGTAGCCTCTTCATTCTTAACCTCCTTTCACCCCAAAGTTGATATTCGAAACCCTAGCCCCCTTTAGCAAAGTTTGAGACCTTTGAGTGATTTTTGTGGGTTTTTAGTGCTCTTAGAAGAAGAAGAAGTCAACCAATGAAGCTTGAAGAAGGTCAAACTCTTAGATCCAAAACTTCCATTATCCTTGCAAGCTTGTAGAGGTATAAAGGTTGTATCTTGTAACATCCCGAGTCCAGGAGTGCAAGTTCGGGGTTCAAAGTGTAAATTTAAAGGACAACTCGGCGAGTCCATGGGTGGACTCGGCGAGTAGGGTCGCGACTCAGGTCGCGTGTTAAGTGGCCAACTTGGCGAGTCCAAAGCTGGACTCGGCGAGTAGGCGTTGTGCGAAGAAAACCCGAATTTCAGGGGATGAGCCCTATATAAAGGACATTATACCCTCTCCCAGCCTCCTTACCTTCCCTTGAAGTCCAGAAAACCCTAGAAACGTGATTGTGAAGGATTTGAGTGCATTTGAGCCTTGGAGAAGAATGTTGGAGGAAGATCTTGGAGAGTTAGGAGGCTTGGAGCAAGGGGCTTTGCTTAGATTCGGATTTCCTTGCTGTTAGGGGCTTCTCTTTGAGGTATTATCTCATTTTTGGGCTGCTATTCATGTAGATTCATCATTTTTGGGTTCTATGGAAAGTTTGGCTTGTGGTATTTAGAGTTTGAAGGTTAGATATGAGGTTGCTACCTCAGATCTGGAATGGAGAAGGTCTAGAGTGCATTAAAGTCTATGTTATTGAGTGATTGGTGAAGCCATCTTGTCCCAAAACCTAGCTTAGAGTGTAAAATTCCTAGATCTCTTTGGATTCACGTAAAGTTTGCCACTTTACGTGATGGAAGGGTTGTAGAAGGGTAGATCTACGTTTTGGATCAATTGCATGGCCTGAAAGGCTTCTGTATGGGTTAAGAACAAGTGGTACTCGGCGAGTCACAAGGGTGTACTCGGCGAGTTGCTTGAAGGCAGGCAAGAACTCGACGAGTTTGAAGAACAACTCGACGAGTTGGTTGAAGATAGCCTTGGACTCGGCGAGTCTGTTCTTGAGGTCTTAGCCTTTCCTGGTTAAGCTAAGAATCAATGAGTCAAGGGATGACTCAGTGAGCTGGAAGGGGGTCCTTTTCAGTATTGGGGGACTCGGCAAGTCAGCGGACTGACTCGGCGAGTATAGTCAGCCAGAAGGTTGACTTTGACTTTGACTTTGACCAAGAGTTGACCAGTTGACTTCTAAGGGCATTTTGGTAATTATTGGCTTTTGTTTGAGTTCAGTGTTGGTGCTAGCCAGTGGTCGGAGCATCTCGATCTTATCTTTCCAGTCAGCAGTTGTGAGGTGAGTTATCCTCACTATATCAACAGGGTCTAAGGCACCAAGGTCGGCCCTTTATCGGATTGTAATCCGAGTATTGTTGTTATGTTGTTGTTTTACTATGTTTGCATCCTAGTAGTTAAGATGGTATTCGTTAAAGACCTGGTTAAGGTCGGTATCCTGGTATATAGGGTGATGCTATGCTAGTGAGCGGTTAGGTCGGTATCCTGCTTAGGGTATGTTGTGTTACGTTATCTGCTAGATCGGTTTGATTGAATATGAATTGTTATATGATTGTTTGTTTATGTGCACATGGTTGTTGAATGGGGTTGGGTTGAGGCGGGACCTGCTTTGTGCTGTAGGCCAACATACCCAGGGCAGACCGGTTATTCTGAAGGCTTAGCGAGCGGTCCGGATAGGCTGTAGGCCCCACGAGGGCGGACCAGACATGCCGAGGCTTGGAGAGTGGACCAGGCCGACTGAAGGCCCAATGCGGGCGGACCAGTCATACTGTAGACTCAGAGAGTGGACCAGGTGGATTGAAGGCCCGGTGCGGGCGGACCAACCACACTGCAGACTCGATGTATATGGCTAGACGCGGAGGGTGGATCAGGTGGACTGTTGGCCGGTACGGCGGACCAGTCACACAGTAGACCCGATATGCATGGCTGTTCTGTGATTCGATATGATATAGCATGTTATGTGTGTGGTATATGTGGTTGGTATTTTAGGGGTATCTCACTAAGCTTTCGGGCTTACAGTTGTGGTTTAATGTTTTTCAGGTTCTTCAGGAGACCGTGGCAAGGCAAAGGCGTGATCGTACCGCTCCTCGTGTTTATGTTTTATGATATGGAACTGGGAATACTCTGATAATAAATGTATTGAAAACCTTTTTGTAATAACATGATTAAACTGGGTTGTTTTTGAAAAGTTAAATTTTGTTGAAATTTTTGGTCGTTACATACCTTTATCCTTCTTTTTCTAGATCTAGATTTTGACTATGTTATGTTGTGTTATGGTCCCAAGATTTGGACTTTTGAGACTAGGGTTGTTCTTAATTGTTTTGAGTATCATTTTTGATCATTATGAGCTTATAAAGTCATAAAGTTGGGAGCTTGGACACTCCATTCATCCATGCATGAGATCTTAGACAATAAAGCATACTTTAGCCTTAGGGTTTGGATTTTTGACTTATTGATCCATGTAAAGGCATCAAGTTGTTGACGTTATCATTTAAGACATCCCCAAGAGCAAGATTTGTGGTTTAGACGACTGGTCTTAAATCATTAAGTACTTAAAGTTAAGTTTTGGACACCTGGTGAGTACATTGGGCGTAGCCTCCTGGTACGCACAACGTAATGGGATAGGACCTTTTCCGATTTCGGATAAGATCCAATATGTTGGGCGTAGGCATTATGTACGCACGACATACTCACCTGAAGCCTATTTGGGTCATTTTGGGCTTCAGGTTAGTTAGGCCTTAGGCCATGGCTTATTAGGCCTAGAGTAGGAAGAGTAAAAGGGTCTTTTACCCTTTGTGATAAGGATTATGATTTGGACCTTCAGTTATGGATTATTACCCTATAGTGATTAGGGTTGGTTTGACTGTGTTTAGTGTGGTAGCAGTAATATGAGAGGATAACTATAATTGATATGTACTTGACCAGAGAATAGCATGATCCATTTGGGTTGCATGACACCAAAACAATTTGTAGGATGGATTTTTGAGAAGAGGATATTTATGATTTATTAATATATTATAAGTTCTAATATATTAATATGAAATCATATCATCTAATTAGTATTGATCAAGAATCAATTCGGAAATAATTTTGTGATTAAAAGAGACTAATTGCATATATTGGGATTGATTGTGTAAATCATTCATTCTTATAAAGTGGGCTTATGATCCATAGATCCTTGGTGACCCATGAGTACTCCATGGAGGTTAAAACCCATGGAGCATGAGAAATATGGAAAGTCATGCACATTAGGGTTTGCATGGTGTAACCATAGTTGTGTCACACTATATAAGAAGCCTTATAGCTACCAAAATCGACACTTAAGTGAAAGACAAGAGGGCTAGACGATTTTGTGAATGGAAGTAATCTCTTCTCAAGTTCCTCCATTGTTGGTGGTGTTGTGTGAAGCATTTGAGACATCACACTTGGGGTGCTAGGCTCTTAAAGGCTTAAGGTTTCAAGCTACAAGAAAAGGTATGCCATTCAACTAGATTTTTGTATTGTATATACTCCATAATATGCTAGTTAGGATGATACCTTGGAAAATTGAAAGTTTGCATGTATAATAGATAAAACATAGATCCAAGGTATCTAGGGTTGCATGTACACCATAGGAGTGTTAGAATTCTCAAAACTCTATAGTGGTATCAGAACCTAGGTTTGTTTTCAATTATACTTGATGCTACTTGTGTTCAAAGCTTGAAAAAAATCATTTTCTGCATACTGGATAGTAGACTCATCGTGTCCACTGACAAACTCGATGAGTCACCCTTAAAAACTGACCAACTCCTTGAGTCAGTTCATGCACTCGACGAGGTGGTGCTCTAAAATGCAGATTTTTTAATTTTAAAGCTGAAATTGGATTAGGATCATTACCCTAAACTGTTTTTGAACTTATAAACCTGTTTTTGATGTGGTAATGATCATGATAATCTAATTAAAAAGATAATCGTCAAAGTTTTATGTTTTGTACTAGTTTATATGGTTAGGCTAATTACATGAAATTTGTTTGATATGAATTGTCTTGTTCATATATGTTTAATCTAGATCACAGACATTACTTGACATGTTTGTTAGTTTAATTGATGATCTTAATGGCCTTTAATGTGCTCCATAACTTTTCCTCAAGTTATGGAAAATGAAAAGTCACTTCTTTAAAAAGCCATTAAAACGCATAGGTTATGGACTTGAAAAGTTTTGGGAAGTTTCAAAACTTTCCCTCAAGTTTTGGAATTTGTAAAGTTACACTTTAGCATATTTTAATTCCAAACCTTAGAATTTTAAAAGTTTAATATATATATATATATATATATATATATATATATATATATATATATATATATATATATATAAGACAAAGTCAATCTTACCGTTAGTAGGCCTCATTCACGAAACTAGTCTATAAAGGGGGGGGGGGGGGGGGTATAAGGTTACTGCCTATAAAATGACAGTTTAATGGGTGTCCACTCTCACACACCACTTGCTTGACTGGTGGAGGGTCGTTAGCAGAATGGGTAGGATAGGACTAGAATTATCATTAAGTATAATGATAGTAATAAAGCAACTAAACTTTTTATATATTCCAAATCTTAGTTACATTAGGAAAATGTGAAATTAATGCTAATCCATGAAAATTGCACTTTGCACCTTGCCAAGTCGTTAATGGAGCATGCACGGTCAACCGACACTGTAACATCCCAAAAATTGTTATTGTAGTCCCTTGGGATGGAAGGGTAAAGCAATAAGATCCCAAGGGCTAAGTTGTAATTTTTGGGACCAGGAGGAGTACGCTACGCATACATAAGGGTACGCTGAGGGTACTAGGGCGCGCCCTAGTACGCTGAGGGTACTTGTGTACGCTGGACGTACTCATAAAAGATGGAAACTCTAATGTCCCGGTTTGAGAGCTATATAAACATCCTTATGGTTCATTTTCTCTCACCATTCTTAGCCTCTATCCTTCAGAAACATCCCAAACCCTAGTTCGTGTGTGAGAGTGTGAGTTGGTGGGTGTTTTGAGCTCTTGGAGTGAAGGCATTGCACCAAGAAGTTGGAGAAGAAGATTGGCTTGTAGATTTGAAGTTGGTTAGTGTCCTTGAAGCTCCAGAAGGTAAAAAGCTTCAAACTTTATGCTTGTATATCATATATCTATCCATTTTAGCATTTTGGAACCCTTTCTTGTCCCAAAAGTTCCAAGATGATGTATGTTGTGTTTTGGATGAAATGATCTGTCCTTTTAGACTCTTGATGGGGCGTTGAGTGATAAAAATGAGGTCCCAATGGCTTTTGAGGTCCCATGCAAGTAGTAGAAAGGTCTTAATGGATTAAGACCTTGGATTAAGAACTTTATGGACGTCCAAAGTGATAAAGTTTGAGGCTTTATGACTCCTAGGCATTTTTGGTCGATGGATCTGAAGTTTGGGTTTAAGTGCTTAAGCCATTAAGCACTTAATAGGATTTTTGTGAAACTCGCATACACCACGCGTAGGAAGTTGTACGCCCAGTGTACAGGGTCAATGACCCCATTTTCCAGTCAACATGAATCGGAGTACGCCCCGCGTGCTTCCTCTGTTGGGCTTATGTTATTTGGGCTTCGAGTGTTGGCCGTTTATGTAACACCCCGATTCTTAGGTATTGTCTAAATACGAGTTTTAGGGTTAATCCCTACTCGAAGAGTCGGTTGATCTACTCGTTGAGTAGCAGTGGGAAGGATCGCGGGTTAAGTGACCTACTCGATGAGTCCATATTGGGACTCGACGAGTAGGAGCTGGCAGCTGAAACCCTAAATCCCAGGGTTGTGCACCCTATTTAAGGGAACACAAACCTCTTTCAGTCTCTTTGCAGTCTCTTATCAAACCCTAATACATGTGTTTGTGTGCATTGTGTGTTTGAAGCCTTGGAAGGGGATTTTGGTGAAAAGAGCTTGGGAAGCAAGTGGTTTGAAGCAAGGAGCTTGGGGGAAATCTGGATCTACTCCATTTGTCATCTCTTGGGAAGGTATCAAGCTGTTATCCTCCTTGTATTTCCTTTTAGACATCCTTGGTTGGAGATTAGGATTCTTGGTTGGATTATAAAGTCATTTTCTAGAGTATAAGCCAAGATCTGAAGTTGTAACTTCCGATCTGAACTCTCTGAGGATTAAGGGACCATAAAGTTATTAGTTTTGGCAAGTTTGAGCCCCTCCCTATGTGTAAAACCCCATTTCAAGCATAGTTTAGGCTTTTTACGGCATTGGAGCCTTGCATGCACGTAAAGTTTGCAACTTTACATGATAAGCATGCCTAAGGAGGTTGGATCTACAATTTGGGGCCTTGCCATGGCTTAAAAGTTGTCTGCATGATAAAATGACTGAATGAACTCGGCGAGTCGCACAGTTGACTTGGCGAGTCACATGAAGATGGTCGTGAACTCGACGAGTTGGAAGAACAACTCGACGAATCCGATGAAGATTGCCATAAGATTCGACGGGTTGAATAACAACTCGGCGAGTCGGGTGAGTTTTAACTAGGACACGTTCGCATGTATGTCCGTCGAGTTCAAGGAGGGAACTCGATGGGTGGCCTTAAGGGTTGATCGAAGATTCAAAGGAACTCGACGAGTCACTCCGATGACTCGACGAGTTGGAATGTGCTTCAGAGAAATCGGCGAGTACCCAAGTGTACTCGGCGAGTTAAGGTCAACATAGACTGTTGACCTTGATTGGGGACTTTGACTATGTCCAGGGGTTGACTAGTGGTTTATGGAGCACCTTATAAGGTGAAGGACTTATGAGCATGTCATATTATGGTAATAGGTGGTGGAGTCTTTGACAAGTGATCGGAGAACTTTGATTATTTACCAAGCTGACATCTTCAAGGTGAGTTATCCTCATTATACTAAGGGGTCTAAGGCACCAAGGTCGGCCCATTGGATTTGATATCTCAGTAGTTATTGATATGATAAGCTGAGTTAGTAATGTATTCCAGTTGATATGCTAGTCGGGTAGATCTGTAGGACTGCCTGTGACACTGATTGATTATCTATATGTGCATTTATTTGTTACATGTCGACATGTTATGTGGGGTGGGTTGAGGTTGTACTGCTCCGTGCGGTAGCCAACAAACCCGTGAGTATTCCAGATATGATCTGAGGGCCTGATAGGCATTCCAGACTCATACTGAGGACTCGGAAGCATTCCAGATACAAGCTGAGGGCCCGGTAGGCGTTCCAGACTCGCACTGAGGGCTCGATGGCATTCCATATACGAGCTGAGGGCCCGGTAGGCATTCCAGACTCGTACTGAGGGCCCATGGGGTAATCCAGCTTGTAAAGTTGTGGGCCCAATGCATGTTGTTCTGTTTTATTGATATGATATGCTAATGTTGATATTGCTATATGGACTGTATGTGTATCGGTATTTGGGGGTAACTCACTAAGCTTTCGGGCTTACAGTTTCAGTTTATTGTTTCAGGAACATTAGAGGATCGCGACAAGGCGCAGGCATGATCGTACTGCTCCTCCTATTATATTTATGTTTCTGGGAAAAACTCTGATAACCAATATTTTGAAAACAAAGTTGTAATGTTTTGATGAACTTGACATGTATAAAAAGTTTAAATTGGTTTGAAATTTTTATGTGTAACAATTTAAGGACTAGCTGGGCTTGGACCTTTGCTGGACTTTATGGATATGGTGTTTTGGGCCGAGTCTTGGTAATTAATATTGGGTTTAGGCCAAATTAGGTGGTTGGGCCCAATTTGGAAAGTTGGGCCGATGATGGGCCTTGTCATATGAACTTGAGGATAATGGATTCGGTGTTGGGCCTTGGCCCAAATTAGAGGAAAGGCAAATTGGACTATTGTAATATGTGGGATTCGTGGTCAAGATTTATATTCCCGTTTATTGAATTCTTTTTGCTATTTTGGATAGTTCGGGATTATCGGTGAGGCGGTGGTTCAAGAATCTGCTTCTTCGGTTCAGATCGGCATTTCGAGGTGAGTTATCCTCACTATAACAATAGGGTCTAAGGCACCACGGTCGGCCCTTTCTCAGATTGTATACTTGTTGTAATATCCTAGAAATTCAGAAGTAAAGTTAAAGGGCTAATAGTGTAAGTAAGAGGGTCAACTTGGCGAGTCGATGGATAGACTCGGCGAGTTGATTCGCGTGTCAGGTCGCGTGTTAAGTGACCAACTCGGCGAGTCGCATGGGTGGACTCGGTGAGTTGGTGCTGTATGGAGAAAATCATAATCCCGAGGGTTGAGCCCTATATAAAGAACATAATACCCTCTCCCCAGCCTCTTTACTCTCCCTTGAAGTCCAGAAACCCTAGCTTTCGGTTGTGAGAGAGTTGGAGAGCATATAGAGCCTTGGAGGAGGAAATCTTGGAGGGGAAGTGAAGAACAAGAAGGTTGGAGCAAGGGACTTTGCAGAGATTTAGCTTATTCTTCAGTTGGAGTTTTCATTTGAGGTAATAATCTGCTGTTTGAGCTTTTGTGCATCTAGATCTATCAATTGTGGGGGTTTTTATGGTATGAATGAGGTCTATCTCAAGTTTGGTGTAAGATCTAAGGTTGCTACCTTAGATCTAGGTTGTTAATGATCCAGAAGCCATAAAGTCTATGCTCAAGAGTCGGTGGTGAAGTTCTTTTGTCCCAAACCCTAACCCTAGAGTATATTATGCTTAGATCTCTTTAGATTCACGTAAAGTTTGCAACTTTACGTAAGGAATAGCTTGTGGAAGAGTAGATCTATAGATTGGAACCCCTGCATGGCTTGGAAAGCCTCTGTATGGGTTAAGAGCTAGTGGTACTCGGCAAGTCACATGGGTGTACTCGGCGAGTTGCATGAAGATAGGAAGAAACTCGGCGAGTTGGTTGAAGATAGCCTTGGACTCAGCGAGTCTGTTCTTGGACTCGACGAGTCTGGTCTTGAGGTCCTAGCCTTTTATGGTTAAGCTGAGAATCGGTGAGTCAAGGGATGACTCAGTGAGTTGAGATGGGATTTTTCAGAGTTGAGGGACTCGGCGAGTAGGGTCAGTCAAGAAGTTTGACTTTGACTGAGGACTTTAACTTTGACCAAGAGTTGACCAGTTGACTTCCAAGGGCATTTTGGTAATTATTGGTATTTTTGGGTTCAGTTTTTTGGTATTATCAGGTGTGGAGTTCGTGTCGGAGGTTGGAGCAGCGTGATCTTATCTTTTCAATCAACAATTGCAAGGTGAGTTATCCTCACTATGTCAACAGGGTCTAAGGCACCAAGGTCGGCCCTTTATCGGATTGTAATCCGGGTATCGTGTTATGTTGTTGCTTTGCTATGTTTGCATCCTGGTAGTTAGGATGGTATATGTTAGAGACCTGGTTAAGGTCGGTATCCTGTATGTAGGATGATGCTATGCTAGTGACCGGTTAGGTCGGTATTCTATTTAGAGTATGTTATGTTATGTGATCTGCTAGATCGGTTTGATTGGATGTGAATTGTTATATGATTGTATGTTTATGTGCATATGGTTGTTTGACTAGGGTTAGGTTGAGGCGGGTCCTACTTTGTGTTGTAGGGCAACATACACAGGGCGGACCGGTTATCCCGAAGGCCCAACAAGCGGTCCGGATAGGCTGTAGGCCCCACGAGGGCAGACCAGACGTACCGAGGCTCGGAGAGTGGACCAGGCCGACTGAATGGCCGATGCGGGCGGACCAGTGATACTGTAGACTCAGAGAGTGGACCAGGTGGGTTGAAGGCCTGGTGCTGGCGGACCAACCACACTACAGACTCGAGGGATATGGCTAGACACGGAGGGTAGACCAGGTGGACTGAAGGCCTGGTGCGGCGGACCAGTCACATAGTAGACCCGAAGTGCATGGTTGTTCTGTTCGGTTATGATATGTTATGCGTGGTATATGTGGTTGGTATTTTGGGGGAATCTCACTAAGCTTTCGGGCTTACAGTTGTGGTTTAATGTTTTTCAGGTACTTCAGGAGACCGTGGCAAGGCGAAGGTGTGATCGTACCGCTCCTCATGTTTATGTTTTACAATATGGTTCTAGGAAGACTCTGATAATAATTGTATTGAAAACCTTTTTGTAATAATTTAACGAAACTGGGTTGTTTTTGAAAAGTTTAAATTGGTTTGAATTTTTAGAGTGTTACACTTGTATTTGTTTGATATGCTTATTGATATGTTAGATTGGCGTCCTGGTAATTAGGACTATACTATGTTAGTGACATGGTTTAGGTCGGTATGTTGGTATATAGGATGGTATTATGTTAGTGACCTGGTTTAGGTCGGTATCCTGGTATATAGAATGGTACTATGTTAGTGACCTGTTAGGTCGGTATCCTGAATAGGATGTTGCTATGCGATATGATCTGTTAGATTGGTTTGTTATATATGGACTGTTCAGTGATTATCTGTTTATGTGCACATGATTGTTTGGTTGGGGTTTGGGTTGAGGCGGGTACTGCTTTGTGCTGTAGGCCAACATACCCAGGGCGAACCGAATAGACTGCAGACCCGTGAGGGCACATAGTCAGGCCGAAGGCCCGACGAGCGGTCTGGACAAGCTGAAGGCCCCGCGAGGGCGGTCCAAACGTGCCGAGGCTCGGAGAGTGGACCAGATAGACTGAAGGCCCGATGCGGTCGGTCCAGTCATATTGTAGACTCAGAAAGTGGACCAGGTGGACTGAAGGCCCGGTGCGGGCATACCAGTCACTCTATAGACTCGAGATGCATGGTTGTTCGGTGCTTGTTATATGATATGTTTATGGTTATATGAGGTTGGTATTTTGGGGGTAACTCACTAAGCCTTCGAGCTTACATTTATTGATTATTATTTCAGGTTTGGTGGATGACTGCGGGAAGGCAAAGGCGTGACCGTACACTTTCCTTGGTTTATGATTATGATTTTTGGGAACTCTGATATGAAACTGTTTTGGAAACCTTTTTGTAATAACTAGTGGTATTTTCAATGTTTTTTAAAAATTTGAATTTTGTCATGATTTTATGGATGTTACAGGCACATTAACTTGGACTAGTATGGGTGGCGAAGGGTGGCTCGATGTTTATTATAAGATCAATGGAGCGTGTGTGGTTAACCAACATGTTTATTGGGTGATAAATGACATCGGGAGTACCAAGCACATTTTGCATGGTTATTCACACCTTGTTTGTGTTCCTCGATATCTCAGTCACAAACCTGAAAGACATAATCGAGATTTAAACATGCCATTGAATTGTTCAATGAATCCTAAAGGATCTAGGAATTTCAATCCAATTAAAACTTAATAAGTATTTCGTTTTTCATGGTGGAAATTGGTAAATCGTCATTTACCTACCTTCAAATATTTTGAAAGTTGGAATATGGAATCCCTCTTCCAATTTGTAAAATATTGTGTTGGGTCCTAGCCTTAATATTTCATTTTGGGTGTTATATTAAGGACTCTTTATCTAATCTAAACTTTGTCTTTCTTCTTTTTCAGATGTCTTCCAACACTGCTTTTGATTCAAACCCTACTGGCTCCTTCTTTCTCATGAACCTTTGTGGGAGAGTCATCTTTGATGGGTCCAACTTCAATGACTAGATTAGGAACACCAGGATGGTCACTCGCTATAAGGACAAGGAATATGTCCTCGACAAGGAGCTTAAGGAAATCGATGAGTCTTATGCTACTCCTGAGGAGATCGCTGAGTTTAGGGCACATGAGAAGGATGCTACCAAGGTGTCTTGTATCATGTTGGTCCCCATGACAGCTGAACTCCGAAAGTCCTATGAGGACTTTTATCCTTTTGAGATGCACCAAGACCTGATGGATAGATACCATCAGAGTGCTCGTCAAGAGAGGTATGAAATCATCTGCTCCATGATTACAACAAAGATAAAGGATGGAGAACCCATCACGGGCTACTTGCAGAATATGCAAAGGTTTGTGGACCGTTTGCTTAAGTTGAATGTGAACCTTCCTGAGGAGCTGACCATAGATATCATTCTACACTCCTTACCTCCATGTTATGATCAATTCGGCATGACCTATCATATGAACAAGGAGGAGGCCACACTCAGCAAACTTCAAGGGCTTTTAAGGACCGCTGAAAGTAATCTCAAAGGTAAAAATGTTTTATCTAATCCTACCGCAACCGCCCTTATTCTGGAAATTGGACAAGGGAAAGAGAAGATGAGGAAGGCTCCTTCAAAGAGCCGCACGGAAAAGTCTCTTGATGGATCCTCTTCAAGTGGGACCAAAGCTGGTTCTACTGATCCCTCTTTTGTTCCTAAAGAAACAGAGTGTTTCTACTATCACGATAAAGGGCACTGGAAGCGAAGCTTCCCCAAATACTTGCAGGATGTCAAGGATGGGAAGGTTAAACCCACCCATGCAGGTATTTATACTATTCTATCTAAAAACTCATCGCGTTCTAATTCTTGGGTTCTTGACACAGGTTATGGATTTCACAATTGTTCTGATGTGCAAGGCCTAAAAAGAAGCAAGGATGTGGAGCACGGGAAGATAAACTTGATCATGGGGAATAGGAAGGTTTCACCTATCACCAAGGTTGGTGTTTACTCTTTATTGCTTAGTAGTGGGTTAGAAATAGATTTGAATCATTGTTGCTACTTGTCTGATATGGCGAGAAATATTATTTCTTTTCATGGTTTGTACAAACAAGGCTATATTTTTTCATTTGATAATGAAATCGGTGCTATAAATGCTTATTATATATATATTTTTTAATTTTAAAACATTACCTTGTAATGGTGTATATGAAATTGTGAATGTTGTAGACAACTTAGGAAATAATGTGTTGCATATCGATTCTTCCAATGAATTGGATAAAGTATGCTTGTGGCATTGTCGTCTTGGACATGTCAGCAAGAAGTGCATAGGCCAACTCCAAAAGGTTGGAGTTTTGGAGTCATTCGACTTAAGGTCGGATGACACTTGGAAATCTTGCTTACTTGGAAAGATGAACAAATCACCCTTCACTGGTACTTGTGAACGGGGTGAAGGTTTGTAGGATCTCATACACACAGATGTGTGTGGGCCCTTCAGAACCGCCACAAGTGATGCTAACACTTCTATGTGACTTTTATTGATGATTATATTAGATATGACTATGTCTACTTAATCAAGCATAAGCTAGAAACCTTTGAGAAATTCAAAGAGTTTAAACAAGAAGTGGGGAATCAGCTGGGCAGGAAGATAAAGATGTTACGATCTGATCGAGTCGGTGAGTATCTTAGTATCGAGTTCCTAGACTATCTTAAGGAGTGTGAAATTGTTTCATAGTGGACACCACCTAGGACACCACAACTTAATGGTGTGGCTGAGAGGTGCAACCAAACCCTATTGGACATGGTTCGTTCCATGATGAGTCGAGATTTGTTACCAATCTCATTTTGGGGGTATGCCTTAGAGACTGACTCCCATATCCTTAATTTAGTCCCTACCAAGAAGGTTTCCAAAACACCTCATGTGATGTGGATAGGGAAAGCTCCCACATTAGACCACATCAAGGTTTGGGGTTGTGAGGCTTTCGTGAGACGCGAGACTCACGAAAAGTTCAAACCTCGTAGTAAGCAGTGTATTTTCATTGGCTACCCACAAAAATCCTTTGGTTATCTCTTCTACAGACCGAGTGATAATGTTGTCTTCATTGTGAGGAGAGGAGTCTTTCGTGAGAGAGAGCTCATAAGCCAAGCAGATAGTGGGAGGCAAATTGACCTTGAAGAACTTCAAGAGTCAAGCGGTGAAGGAACCTCAAACACTAGCGATCAACTTGAGGAGGAAACTTTTGTTGAGCCGATTGACGAGTTTGTACCTTTGAGGCGCTCTAATAGAGTTAGAGTTCCACCTAAGTTTTATGGTTTCCATATTACTGCGGAAGGTGATTCATTTATCAGTGATAGCACACTGGTAAATTTAGATGAACCTAACAACTACAAGGAAGCCATGGCAGGCCCCGAGTCTGCTAAATGGAAAGAGGAGATGGACAACGGGACTCAATTCATGTATGGCAATCAAGTTTGGAACTTGGTTGACAATTTATCGGGTCGTAAGACAGTCGGGTGCAAATAGATCGTCATGAAGAAGACCAACATGGATGGGAAAGTACACACTTATAAGGCGCGACTGGTTGTGAAGGGCTTCACTTAAACTCCGGGAGTTGATTATGATGAGACATTCTCACCAGTAGCGAAGATTAAGTCTATTAGAGTTATGCTAGCCATTGCTGCATTTCATGATTATGAAATATGGCAAATGGATGTCAAAACCGCTTTCCTTAATGGAAAGTTGGCTGAGGATGTTTACATGAGTCAACCAGAGGGCTTTGTCAATGCAAAGTACCCTAATAGAGTGTGTAAGCTTGAGAAATCCATTTATGGATTGAAACAAGCATCTCGTAGATGGAATCTTTGTTTCGATGAGAAAGTCAAAGAGTTTAGATTTTCGAGGAGCGAGGATGAGTTCTGTGTATATTTCAAAGCTAGTAAGAGCATAGTTAGCTTTATAGTATTGTATGTGGATGACATACTACTCATAGGAAATGACATCCCAACCTTGTAGGAGGTTAAGTCCTGGCTTAGGAAGTGTTTCGCTATGAAGGACCTTGGAGAAGTTGCCTATATTCTTGGCGTAAGGATATTGAGAGACATGAGTAAGAGACTAATTGGACTTAGTCAAAGTACCTACTTGGATAAGGTGTTGAAAAGCTTCAGCATGCAGGATTCCAAGGAAGGTGACTTGTTGATCCAGAGCAACGCCAAACTGAGTAAAACTTAGAGTCCGAGTACAGAGGATGAGATAGCTGAGATGATTCGAATACTATATGCTTCTGTTGTTGGCTCGATCATGTATGGTATGACTTGTACTCGTACTGATGTGTCCTTTGCTTTCAGCATGGTCAACAAATATCAAGGGAATCCTAGCAAGGCTCAGTTGACTGCGGTAAAGAACATTCTCAAGTACCTGTGGAGGACTAAGGACTGGGTCCTTACCCTCAGTGGGAGTGATGGCTTTAGAGTGATGGAGTATAGTGACGCCAACTTTCAGACCGACATAGATAATTTCCGCTCTCAGTCGGGCTAGGTCTTTACCCAGAATGGACGAGCAATAACTTGGAAAAGTTCCAAGCAGGGGACAATAGCTGATTCAACATGTGAATCAGAGTACGTAGCAGCAAGCGAGGCGGAAAAGGAGGTAATATGGCCAAAGAACTTCATCGGAGACCTTGAAGTTGTACCAGCTATAAAGGAGCCTATGGAGATTTTATGTGACATTGAGAGTGCAGTTGCCTTAGCTAAGGAACCAAGGGATCATGACAGATCTAGGCACATCGACAGAAAATACCACTTCATTAGACATCGAATAGAAGAAGGACTCCTCGTGGCAAAGAGGGTATCATCGAATGAGAACCCAACAGACCCCCTCACGAAGGGACTAAGTATGGTTAAGCATTTACATCATGTGAGACACATTGGGCTGAAGGATGATATTAGTTTTAATTATTAGATAGCTTTCAAAACTTGTAATAGTTGAAATGTAACTGACATTTGATGCTTAAATAAAAGGTGTTTTTTTACTAGTATGGTACAATCTTGTGTCAATCATTTACTATTATTTCATTTTGCATTTTTTACTTCCAGAATAATTATATTATTCAAACTATCCACGGTCGATCATACTTTGGAAGTAAGTATTGAAGCAAGACTGTCATGAATTTGGCTTGTAGATTTGTCTGGATTGTATTAGACATAGCAAAGTTTGTTGCAACATTCATGAGTACTCATAAGGTCTGAGTATTGGATTAAACCCACGCTCACTTGTATCACTTCATGGAATTTATCTTGAGTGATCGTGAGACGATAATATCATATAAGTCTTTAAACCAAGAGATATGAGTTGTTGACTATGATTGTTTGTGCATTGATAGTACGAAACCACTTCAGTAACTTGATGCTATAAAACCTGATGTTGTGTACAATTTGATGAGTAGTTAGTGCAAGCATATGAGTCGAAGTTTATCTATTCCTTTTAGTCATTGGAGGATTAAAAGCTATATCTTGGCCCCCTCGATGATTTTGTTTTTGACCTATATACCGGGTCCGGTCAAAACTAAATTGATGTGTTTGATTAAGCTCTATGTCAAACAAATCGGATATCGAGAAACAAACTGATGGACAATAAGTACGACATTGTTTCATGTATTTGTCCAACTGATATCTTGAGAACAGAGGATTATATGATCACTTATCTAAAATGGAGCAACTCAGATCGACAGAGGCTTTTAAGAGCTACGATTGATATTCGATGTTTTAAGTCGTACTTGTAGTTATAGTTATCAGACTTATCCAAGTGGGAGACTATTGGATTTAGTGTCTAAGCCCATAACTATAATTGGTATGTACTTGACCCGATAGTAGCATGGTCCATTTGGGTTGCATGGCACCAGAACAATTTGTAGGATGGATTTTTGAGAAGAGGATATTTATGATTTATTAATATATTATAAGCTCTAATATATTAATATGAAATCATATTATTTAATTAGTAATGATCAAGAATCAATTTGGAATTAATTTTGTGATCAAAATAGACTAATTAAATATATGGGGATTGATTGTGTTAATCATTCATTCTTATAAAGTGGGCTTATGATCCATAGTTCCTTATGTTGAGCTAAACCCATGTGGTGACCCATGGGTACTCCATGGAGGTTAAAACCCATGCAACATGAGGAATGTGGAAAGTCATGCACATTAGGGTTTGCATGGTGTAACCCTAGTTGTGTCACACTGTATAAGAAACCTTATAGCTACCAAAATCGACACTTAAGTGAAAGACAAGAGGGATAGCTGATTTTATGAGTGCAAGTAATCTCTTCTCAAGTTCCTCTATTGTTGGTAGTGTTGTGTGAAGCATTTGAGGCATCACACTTGGGGTGCTAGGCTCTTAAAGGCTTAAGGTTTCAAGCTACAAGAAAATGTATGTCATTCAACTAGCTTTTTGTATTGTATATACTCCATAATATGCTAGTTAGGATGATACCGTGGAAAACTGAAAGTTTGCATGTATAATAGAGAAAACATAGATCCAAGGTATCTAGGGTTGCATGTACACCATAGGAGTGTTAGAATTCTCAAAACCATTCATACCCAACTCATCGAGTGCACCTACCAACTTATCGAGTTCCTTTGGTAATTTGAGAATCGGGAAAACCCCAGCCAACTTGTTGCGTTGATAGACAACTCGTTGAATTTTCCCATCTTAACATATTCAATCCTTTTTCATTAAGTGTAACGCTTTAGAACGTAGATTCGGAACTCAAGTGCTGAAAAACCACGTAAAGTTGCTAAGTTTACATCTATGCATAACACAAAGAGGCTAAAACACTCAAAGAATGCTTATTAAGGGACTTAGTACATGAAGAAAGCCTAGATCTAGATAAAGCTTGAAACTTTAAGCCCAATGAGGCCACAAGACATCCAGATCTGAAGTTATGACTTCATGACATGCTTAAACCAAGAACAGAACCAAAAATGAGCCAATATGACAATAAACTTTCAGGGAATGAGATCTAAGCTATAGATAAGCAAGGTGTCGATTTATACATCCAAATGACTGCAACAAGAAAGAAGATTTTGGATCTATAGCATCCTTTCCACACAAACCACTTCAACCTTCAAGCTTCTTCAAAAGAACACCAAGAAAACACTCTTCAAGCTCTCTTACACACAAATATGGAAGAGATTGCACGAGTTAGAGTTTTCTGGACATGGGAGACGAGTAAGGAGACCACCTAAAGGGTTTAAGGCCTTTAAATAGGGTGCAACACCCTAAAAATTATGGTTTCTTAATCAGCCATCAACTCGTCGAGTTGGTCCAAAAAGATCCGCGACACAAAGACTTTCAACACGTCGAGTTGTGGCCTTCTACTGGACGAGTTCTAAGGGAAAATTTTGCCTTTTTAATAAAATTCTCATACCTGAGAACCGATGTTACATCACTAAGCGTTGGACTTACAGATTTGGATTATTTTTTAGGTACCTCAGAGGATCACGGAAAAGCGAAGTCGTGATCGTGCACCTCCTCATATTATGTTTTGTGATTTTGAGAAAAAATCTGATGATAAACATGTTTCGAAAACTATTATGTAAACAATTATGATTTTTGGTTGGTTTGGAAAAGTTTAAAATTTTATGACATTTTATGAATGTTACATAGCAGGATACTAGAACTTGGATCTCTCTCTTAGACAGCGCATCAAGTAAATGTATCTTTATCGGTTAACCAATTTCTAAACATTATGTCAATGAACATAACTTTTATAAAATGGATGAAGTGGTTCGTGTTTTGAGAAAAAGTTTCTGAAATAGCGCGTGTGCGCGTGCGCGCTATATATATATATATATATATATATATATATATATATATATATATATATATATATAATTGTGGAAATAATTCTCATGACAAGATATTCTACTTAATTCCTTGTTCATAAGGTCGTGTCAAAGAATATTAATTTTTTTAAAATGACATAAATGGTCCCTCTTTTGTGAAGAATTTCAAAAGTTGTCCTTATATAAAAAATTACTAAAACAATCCTTAAAACAAAATGAGCCCTCACTAGATTTTTCGTTTAAAATTAGCAATGATTGACCTTGTTTTGAGAAAATACTTTAGAAATATTCGGTGTCCCATCTAAAGACAAAAATTAAAGAAATGCCTTTGTAATGGTTATCATGTAGGATTTATAGAATTGGTCCTTGTATGTAAGAGAAAATTATACAAATGGTCTGTATATAAAAAAGTTACAGAAATACTCCTTGACGCAATACTTGGACTTAAAACGTTCGTGTTTATCACATTTCATACTTTTAATCTACAAATACCTTTTTCTATGTATTTAATTCTAAAACTATAATATATGTTCAATTGCTTAAATCAGATATGATTATGTCTTGAGAGTCAATCATGAATCTCACTTCTATTGAACTTGAAATGTAGTGCCGATGGAATATTTTGGTTAACTGGTGGGGTGGCTCACGCCTTGCGTTGATTTTTTAATCTTATCTTTTGCATATAATTTTTATAACGTTCTCTTCCAAAGGGAACATTCAGTATTTTGTTATTAGACAATTGATCATTTCTTTAGTTTTGTATAACACAAGGATAATTTATGTAATTTTTCTTTTAGCATGAATTATTTATATAATTTTATGAGAAGCAGGGTCCACTTCTATTAAAACATGGACTATTTTATAAGTTAGAAAGACTATTTTTGTAGATTTTCTTTCTTTATTATTATTATTATTATTATTATTATTATTATAGATTTTTGTAAATATCCCTAACAAATATAAGAAATTATAGAATGTTAAATAACTCATTAAATAGGCCCAAAATATATAATTTTCATTGGAAAAACCACATAAATATGCATCTAACAATTTTCATTTCATTTATAAATATGCATCTAAACCTATGAAATTGATTTACTATATATATAATGAGATTACTCGATTTCAACTACTTCGATTTTGCTTCAATGAGTCCAGCTACCGATCCAACCAGAGCCACCACCGACACCACCATCAAAACGCCACTGAATATTTCAAGAACCACCCACTTTCTGCTCCAAGCTTCCACCCTTCGTTGCACTATATACATCTCCACCGGAAAATATATGGCCAACGGCCACAGGTTCAATGCTCCCAACACACCCAAAATCTCATTGAAGTATGGAAACACCAACGCAATTCCGGTGGTTGATGCCACGTAAGCTGTTCTAAAACATAGCCTGAACAGATTTAATCGAAAAACCGGCAACAATGGCAGCTTCAGTTCATAGAACTTCGTCAGAAATCCACTGTTGGGGAACTTTCCGGTGAACCATCTCTCGGAAAACGCAAATACTGGCTGACTGAATAGCTTTTGTTTCAATAAAAACAAAAAGTTGTAATTAACTTTACAAAAAGAAACAATTTGACTTTTAAGGTCACCAAGAAAATGAAGATTTACTTGATATCCTCCGATCAGATGTATTATAATGCATGCATTTGCAAAGTCAACAAGCCAATAAGGCTCGTAAAATCCAAATCCTGTCAAAAGATTTCCAGGTGTATCCTTCCCAAAGGCTGCATATCCAAAGCATCCACATCCAAGGTAGAAAAAAGTCGTCAACAGAATCGCAATCGCCGACGCCCTTTTTGCAACCTTGTTCTCCGCTGGTGGCGACTTCACAGTATCCTTCAAGTTTCAACTTATTTCATCAAACACCATGTAACATGTATATATATATATAGATCTTATGATTATCATTTATCATAACGGAAATTAATTCTAACCTGAATTTCTAAAAGGATAATAGCATATGGATACGCGAATGCTATGTCCCCAAGTGCTTGAAAAGTTATCCATAATTTGTGAGCTACACTAGCAGCCGGAGCTCCGGTGATGCTCCCGGCGATCGTACCATTTTCTGTTTTCATGTCATGAAATAAATCAAAACTGAGATTGAAATATGAATTATGAAGGCGTTTGTTGTTAATTAATCACTTAATGTCTTAATCTAATCATATCATATCATACCAATTACTTGAGCACAACCAAGCCCGAAACCAATAGAAGCGTAGCAAAACGACATCGCCGCTGCAACAACAGACACCCACACCATGCTATGGAAATCCGGTATCTGTGACATTACAACCTCCACCACTCCGAACAACAACATGTAAATGTTGCGTTTGTAGTAGCACTCAGCATCGTGTCCTTGTGTATGATAGCAACCGGATTTACGAATCGCACTTATGGAAAGAAAGAAAAGTCGCCGACGTTAACTAATCACACGAATTGTCATGAACGAAAATGAAAACGTAATTAGGAGAGTTTTTACTTTTTACCTCATACACGTCGCTGTCGTCACCACATAAGCAATCCCAGTTCCATAAAAGCTCACATACTGAAGCAAACCGCATATCCATGCTTGTTTTTCACCGAGGATAACTCTGACAGCATCTGTAAAAGACCGGTTTCTAGCTCCGGTGATCGGATCAGGTGACCGGTAGCAATCTGACATAAGAGTGGCAGAGACGTACGTCACAAACGCAAAGCAGAACAACGCAACCGGACCTCCGATCCAACCAAGCTGCGCCGTGCTCCAAGCCAGCGACAATACACCGGAGCCAATCACCGCTGTTATGATATGTGCAATCGTGCTCCATAACGTGCCTGGTTTCAATTCATATAGTTTCAGACACGTACCCTTTTCAATAATCCAAAAAACTCACAAAAAAATGTGTTTTTTACTCTGTCTTTTACCAGTTCTTATTGTGTTGTCGTCGTCTTTGTCGTTGGTGGAATCCAGAGGTTGGAGTTCAAGTTCTACCGCCATATTGGAGATGCAGATTCTGTTCAACGGATCTGAAGTAATTATAAGGTTTTGTTTTGTTTGAATAAGGAGTCGTAAGTCGTTGGCTCTTTGCTGTTGTCTAGCAAATGTGTCAAGATTCTTGGTCCCTTTTCGTTGTCATTAGCGACAATTTTCTTAAAACATGTTTGGAATTTCGTGCAGAAACTAATAATTATTGTTAGATGTTTTGTAGTGAGATAAAAGAGACAGAATGAAGCACATGAGAAAGCTATATAGGCACTGAACCAAGGATTCTAAATTGCAAAATCTGGAAGCGTATGATGGGATATGCTCGCCTAAAAGTGGTCCATTTGGTGCACTATCAGGTCTTGTTGACTCATGCGAGTCCAATAAAATATAAAAGTACAAAGGATAGCGGTTTAGATATATATGCCCAACTTTTTCTTTATTTGTATATATTTTTTTTAGATTTTGAGTTTCAAAATTATTCATTGAACAAAATTTTATCAACATTAAAATTGTTCTATCAAAGGATCAGTGTTTTTTTGTCATGATTTTCGGCAAAAACAATTGTTCTCTCAAAGGATCAGTGGGTTACGTATGAGATCTGTTTTGGCGAGAACTTTTAAATAAATTATGTTTAGAACTAAAATCGGAGATTTTGAGAAGTGATTTTGAAGTTCTTTAATGACGTTTTGGAGATGCTTGAACAGTGTGCAAGGATATCAATCTATTACTATGCTTGGAACGAGAAATTTTCATTTCCAAAGGTGCTGAGCATAATAAAAAAATGGTATGTATTCTTTTCCATTTTTTTACTTTTCTTTTGACGCATATAAGTTATTGGTTATTAAGAATCATATAAAGATGGTGACTAATTAAGAATTATAGAGACATTAATTCTTAAATTATATAAGCTTTAATTTAACAATAAAATACATAGTATAATATATAGTAAACAAACTTTTATCATGAGACTATTCTATGGAAGTTAAGGAATAAATATTATTTATTCTTAAATTTTGACATACAAGGTGTTTGATGAAATACCTAAATAAATTATTGTGAGTCTTTAAGTTGCAAATCCATGTTTAAGTTGGTGTATTAAGTTGTGAATTATAAACAAATCATTATATTGAACTGGTGTATTAAGTTGTGATATTTGTGTTTTAAACTGTGAACTGATCACATTAAATTGTGAATTTACTATTTAAATTGTGAATTGATTATATTAATTTGTGATATTTGTATATTAAAATTATGAATTTTTTTTGTATTAAGTTGTGAATTTATTGGATTAATAGTTTTAAATTGATAATATGATAGTGTATGCATACTTTTTATGTATTAAATTGTGAATTTATTGCATTAAGCTGTGAATTTTAGTTATTAAGCTGTGATTTTTATGTTTTAAACTGTGAATTGACTGTATTAAGTTCTGTATTTTCTGTTTAAAATGTGGATTGACTATATTAAGCTATGAATTTTGTGTATTAAATTGTGAATTGACTGTATTAAGTTGTAAATTGACTAGTATTAAGTCGTGGATTTATTTTATAATTTTTTTGTTTGCTTTTGAAATATAAAATGAAAGAAGCATTATACACATATATGATTGTATCTAAATTTGAATAAATTATGTAAAATTTAAATTGTGATATTTGTGTTTTAAACTATTAATTAAATGCATTAAGTTGTGGATTTCATGTTTAAACTGTGAATTGAATATATTAAGTTGTGAATTTTGTATATTAAACTCAGAATTTATTGTATTAAGTTGTGAATTGATTGTATTAAGAGTTTCAAGTTAATAATATTGTGGTGAATGCATACTTTTTGTATATTAAACTGTGAATTTTATATATTAAGTTGTGACTTTCTGTGTGTTAAACTGTGAATTTGTTGTTCAAACTATAAATTGATTATATTAAGCTGTGAATTTTGTATATGAAACTGTAAATATAGTATATTAAGTTGTGAATTGACTGATATTATGTTGTGATAATTTATAAGTTTTTTGTTTGTTTATCAAATATAAGATAAAAGAAGCATTATACACAAATATGATTTTATCTAATTTTGAATAAAGTACGTAAAATTTAAATTGTGAAAATTTATGTAAATAAACTTTGAAAGAATTAGCAATAGCCTATAAATTTGAAGGTATGCATATGAATTGAATGTATTTTGCTGAATTAAACTGTGAATTTTCTATTTAAACTGTGAATTGAATGTATTTTGCTGTGAATTTTTTATAATTTATGTTAAAATATGAATGATTTATATATAATTTTTTTGTTGATATTCTTCTTAATATATTTATTTTTTGTGTTTTATAAGTATGTAAGAATGTATTAGTTTTTTTTTAGTAGTTTTGCATTTAATTCAAAATGAGTGAATTAAATGGTTTTATTAAAGTGTGAATTTAATATTTAAGTTGTTAATGCATGACTTAATTTACAAATCTGATTTAAAAGAAATGTTGATTACGATGATATTACAGGTGGTTGTTGGCAGCGTTTGGTGGTGGTAATAGAGTTTAGGTTTTTGATTTCTATGAGTTTGTGAATTGTTGTAAAATAGTTTGTATTAAATTGTGAATTTTATGTATTAAACTATAAATGGACTGTATAAACTTGTATTTTATATAAGTTTTGTGTTAAAATATGAAAGCATATAATAATGAAAATATTAGTCTGCAAAAATTTCAATTTTGCTCTTTTCATATCAAAAAGAGAAAAAAAAATTAAGGATTTTAACATGTTTAATAAGAATATCATGTAAACATTTACTAATTAATGGGGGTTCTTAATCTTTTGTGGTTCTTATTTAAACCACACCTTTTATATATATATATATATATATATATATATATATATATATATATATATATATATATATATATAACACATGATGGAATTTAATAAAAATGCATGTATTGTCTCTTCGTTTATATACTTTATAACTTACATTTACGAATTTCTTTTTCACTGGAAAATAGTAATTACCTAATGCATGAGGGAGGATGCATTCTATCTATCGTGGATGTTACCTAACTAATATGCACCATGCTAAATGAAATCATGAAAGGTTCTCCAAAATATTTGGTCGTTGCTTTTCTAGTTTCAACATTCGTTCCTGATATTTTGAAATTTAACGTAAGAGGGTTAAAATGCAAGAAAAACACCATACTTTTATTGGTTTTTCCTAAATTATCTAACTACTTAAAATTTACCAAAAAAAATAATTTGGTCAACAAATAAATTGAATGCAAGAAATAACATTGTATTTTGTTTATTTCTAGCATTTAGCACAAAAATTAATTCGGTAAAAAAGTATAGGATGAAATAGCAACATTCTTTATATTTTCCTTGCATTTAACTCAAGAAATAGCAATTTGTTTTATTTCCTTGTTTTCACAATGTATTGGCTCTAAAATATCTAATTACATATGATAGATTTTGTATAGATTTAAGACATGACTCAAGGGATAAAAAAATCTAATTACATATGATTAATTTGTATAGATTTAAGACATGACTGAAGGGACGCAAAAACAAGTGTTCTATTATATTTACATCATACTCATGTAAAAAGTTAAATTATGGGGTGTACACTAACACACTCACTCATACATGTGGCATATGAAGTAATTAGGGGTATGTATAATATTAGCCAAAAACAATTAGTAAGTATGTCATTGATTGGAACAAAATAACAACATATTTTATAGATTAAATTATTGTCTAGTCCTTAAATTTAAAAGTTAATAGGTTGCATTCTTATGCTTTTAACAAATTATAGTATATATGTCCCATTGTACATATAAAAAGATTACTTTAACCTTACTAATAATTTTTTTCTTTTACCCGTTTAAATATTTAATTGTAGAAAAATTGCAAAAAGACCAACCTCACCCCATTTCCCACTTACATGCCAACCGAAAACCTTAATCTTCTTTTTTCTTTCCTCTTGTCTGCTTCTTCTTTGTACATGACCATCATATTCAAGTGGTGTTGATTATAATGACATGTGTGGAATATGAAAGATCTAGTAAATCATCATGTAAAATCAAGAACACAAGGAGTAAATAAATCTTTTTAAGTTCATATTAGATCTAGAAAGAATATACAAATGAGTTTGTACAAGGTTTCTCTCTCTAGTCTAACACTCCAAATGGTTCCTTACATAGAATGAGTGTCACTCACTTCCTTATAAAGGAAAAGCAACTCATTACACATACAAGTGGGTAAAGCCTCATCCAAGTGTGACTTTGCACCCTAACATTCTCCCCCTCAAAGTTAGGATTGGATGCCCCATCTTTAGTTTCCAACGAGCTAGCGCAATCAAGACCAAAACTCCCCCTCGAATTAACACCGGTCTTCAAATCTGCAAACGAATATCCGAGAAACCCGCTTCGAATACCCATTATTCTCCCCCTTTTTATTATAAAAAAAATGATTATAAAACCCATTAAGGAATAGAAGCGCCCGAGGAATGAACAATACAATACTTTCCTTTGATGTGTACCAAAAATGAATCACCAAAACTCTTGCACGAAAAAACAATCACGAAAAAGCCTCAAAAAATTTCCAATTTGTGAATTTTTGACTTTTTTGGGTGAAAGTTGCAAGATTTTTCAAAAACCGGGTAAAAATTGTCAGTTTCTGAATTTTACAGGGACCCGTTGTGCCAAAAATAACCAAATATGCAAAACTCTAGCCCATTTGCAAAACTGAGCATAAAGTGTAAATTCGCACAAACTGCAGGGACCTGAAATGCATTTTCTTCAATTTTCAGCAAAAATAGTCTTTTTTCGAATTTTGGTATGAAATGCCAAACATTCGAAATCTCAGGGACTGGTTTCGAAAATTCTGCCCTTTTGACTTCAAACATATGAAGAATACACCAAATCATACGAAACCACAAACAATTTTCGAAGTCGGGTGAAAAGTGTCAAACATTCGATACTTTAATTAATTTTCGAAGTGTCAAATATTCGAAAGATTAGGGGCTGTGAAGGGTTGTCCCAATCATACACCCTTCGTATGAAACTGCATCTTTTCCTTTGTTAGTTTTATTCACCCCTTCGTTAGATTCAATCACCCTTCGTTAGAAACCAACATCAACGATCGACCCATCGAATCTTCAAAATCCAAACACAGGGACCCGTCGTACATTAACTCCAAATTCTTTCCAGTTCGTTATCAGAATCAAAATCAATGACTATACATGAACCCCTCGTACATAAAAATCAAATACATATTCCTAAACAATAATCATCGACATTAAATTCTTCCAAGTCAACAAAGAACTGTAGTCAACATCCAAGTTCCAATTTATTAACAAACAATTATCGGAACTCTTCATTAACAATTCCCAATCATCGACTATTGACCATTCAATTCCAGTCCGTCATTCACTTTTACACACTCAATTTTGGATGTCGCAACCCTTGTATTTATAGGGCGAGGGTGTGAAGGTCGGCCGATCAGAAGGGACATGCGGCTGCTGGATCGAAGGCCACGAAGTAAGAAGGGAGAGCTGGCACACATGCGGGGCTCGGACAGGTGGAGGGCACGCGTCGTACGGGGATTGGACTGCCCCTCGGATGCGAGGGGCAGGCGACACGAGGCGGAGTCAAATGCGAGGTGCGCGTCGGAAGGCTACTGGTCGCAACATCGGTCGAATCTGGAAGCGGCACGCGTAGGACGTGCGAGGAACCGGTGATACATGGCGCGCATGACTCATCGACGTCGGATACGTGGCTGATCGCGGTGGTCGGCAATGTTCATGCGAAGTTTCTCGGAATTGGAGAACAAATCTTCTAAAATCCATAACTTTCGCATGCGAGCTCCATTTTTGACGTTCTTTATATGCACACGTAGCTAAAATTATGCTCTACAACTTTCGTGTGGACTTCGTCGGCTAACTTTGACTTTAATTTTAATATTATTATTATTTTTAACAGACCGGGACAGGAAAATCTGTTAGAAATTCATAACTTCTTCATCCGATATCTGTTTTCATCAGACTTTTTACCATTGTACTACTATTGACTAGACATTCGATTCTCGTTTAGGTTGTGTCGGCTAAATATCGCTCGATCTAAAATTTGAGTTTTTAGATGTCTACTGTTAAGTTGAAACTTGGAAAAATCATAACTTTATCGTACGAAGTCAGATTTAAACGTTTTTTATATGAAAGTTAATTAATTTCACGAGTTCTACAATTTTCATTTAAATCACTAAGGCTAAAAAGTAGTTTATCAGAAACTCACTTTTTACACGACATAATGTTTGTCGGTTTTATCGCGGATCTTCGATTGGTCATAACTTCTTCGTTATAACTCGGATTTCGACGAAGTTTTCGCCTAAACTTTTCTAACGAGATTCTTTACAACTATAAAGAATAAAATTTTACTTATTTCAAATTTTATATTTCGCTAAATTTCACTATTTTGTATTTGATTGGAATCTCATAAGACTTCTAATTCTTTCTGAATAATTCTAAGCATAGTTTTACTTTATTTATAGTAAAAACCATCTATTAGAACTCAACATTCAAATTTACATAATATTTCGTAATATTATTTACTTTTATAATTTACAATACACGATAATTGAACGTGTTTGTTACAAAATAATTCAACACTCCTTTTGATTCAAGTGTGAAACTAAAGGTGAATTCTGGTCGAGCAGTGGCTTAACTAGAATATGCTAGTGTAGTTGGAAGCATGATGTATGCTACTCACTACACTCGACCTAACATCGTTTTCGTTGTAAGCAAACTGAGTCAGTATATTGTTAATCCACGGACGGAGCACTGGAAGGCAGTGGGTAGAGTATTAGGATACCTGAAAAGGACAAGTACTTTTGAGTTGACGTATTCGTCATCTAACGGAATACTTAAAGGTTATTCTGATGCCAGCTGGATTGATCACACTAGTGATTCAAAACCCACAAGTGGTTGGATTTATACTCTAGTTGGTGGTGCTATTTCTTGGGCGAGCAAGAAACAGAAGTGCAAAGCTTATTAAACGATGGAAGCGGAGCTAATTGCCTTAGCAGCAGCGGGAAAATATGCATAGTGGATTCTAGATTTACTCATGGATATCCGCTTGTAGGATATTCCAATGCCTTCAATACTCATGTACTGTGACAGTGAGGCCACATTGTCTAAAGTATATAATGTGGTATATAATGGGAAGTCGAGACATGTGGGTCTGCGGCACAATTTTGTGAGACAACTAATTGAAAGTGGTACCATCAAGGTTGTCTATGTCAAGACAAGTAGAAACTTGGTAGATCCGTTTACCAAACCTCTGACGAGAGATTTGGTTACATCTACCACGAGAGTCATGGGTCTAAAACCACAATAGAATCGCTTAGTGATGGAAACCCAACTTAACATCAGTGCTCCTAATTCTCAAGTTTAAAGGGTAACAACGAAGTCGGTAACGATAGAAGGTACTATCATTATTGACATATCCATGAGAGGTAGGATAGTACGTCGTTGCCGAGAACGAGGTTGAGTTACAACTCTTAACAAAGTTTTGGAGAGGTCTAAGCAACGAAGATGTTGTAAAAATTTGCCTATATGATCTAGAGGTGGTGCCGCCTTATGTGAAGATTAGTGATTTATCTTCTAAAGGATCATGAAAAGGGTTTATAGCGCATGGCCATATTAGCGCTCAGGGAGAACACAAAGATGACTTGTGATGAGTGGGGGTAAACCGGGGAGGTCATTAAGGTTCATGCTTTAAACCTATAAGGATACCATTGAATCGATTTCTTCTTGTTTGTTCTCATTAAACAAGGGTTTAATCTTCGTGACACCCAGGTAACATCATCTGTCTAAGTGAAAGGAAACTTTCCAACTTGATGGGGGATTGTTGGAACTTTATATATATATATATATATATATATATATATATATATATATATATATATATATATATATATATATATATATATATATATAAAAATAAAGAATTTGCAAGTTGGCAATTTCCTTTGTATCCCATAATGGTGGGGGGAAGAAACTTTTGTGGGTTTATAAGCTTATTCCCTTGATAGGCCTTTAAAGGCTTTAGTGGATCAAATGAATGGGCCAAGTCCACGCGCGCGCCTAGCATAGCCTAGCCTAGCCTAGCAATAGCCGACGCCGCGAGTGCGCGAAATGGCGCGATTTAGGCGCACTTCGCATGATGCATCGTTCTCTGGGAGTTGAGGAGCTTTTATTTTTGACGAGTTTGGATCAAGCTGGTTTGACCGATTTGGTCAAATGGTTGACCGGCGTTGGCTTCGTGGAGGATAAGTCATCGGGGCATTCTAGAAGGATCGGGAAACGGCTTGCTTGGAGAGCAAGTCGTCGCCCTAGGGTTTTCTGGGGCCGGCCTATGGGGGCCCGTTTCGTGCCTTCTAGGGTTTCAATACCTATAAATACTGCTCCCTAGAGCCTTTTGATACTCTTACGAAAATTAAAAGCCTCTCTCTCACTCTTTGCGTTTTTTCCTGGTTTTCGAGTATTCGCTTTGTGTTTGTCGATTTCCAATACTGTTGGAAGATCGATAGGTCTGCATTAAATCCTGGGGTTTTACTCTGTTGCTTACAGCCAATAGAAACGAAGTAAAAACCTTTAAAGACAGGAGTCTGATCTGTGTAGTTATCTGAATTTCAAGATCAACAATCAATAGGTCGAGTTTTACTTTCTGTCTTGCTTTTAATTTTCTCCAACAACAGGACAGTTTTCTTCTTCTTTTCTTATAATCAGATCTAATCGTGAAGGATTGATTTGGTTTTGGACGAAATTTGGTAAATATAATAATAATAATTGGATCTATAAATCGCAACTAATCAACATATAGTTCTCAATATTATTTGTCGGTTTCCTTGCGTGTCTATTAGTTTGATTTTCAACATTCATAAACCCTAACTCTTATATATTTTTTCATATGTATTGTTAGAAGCTCACAATTGGATTTACAACATTAAATTGACAACAAAAAAAAATATTAAAAAAATACTAATTATACTTCGAAATCTGAAATGTTCACGACTGGAATCTATAACGGTACTCCGAAATGTCTTATTTTGGACAAAGTGTTTATTTTTGTTTTAGAAAAAACACAAAAAGTTGGTCACTTTTGCTTAAAATCTGGTTAATAAACGTTAGTTCTGTTGATGTTATTCATACACTTCACTTCTAAAATGTAGTGTTACGATTTCTAAAATGTCGTTTCTTATTTTTTGTTCTAAAACGAAATAAATATCGTATTCATACATTTATGGATTATGACTTCACAAATTCACAAATCCACGTATTCGAGGTTTAAAATATTGCTTTAAACAATCAAATAAATCAAAAAACCATAAAAATTTGGAAACAAAAAACTGAAAATATAGTTTTCTCAGTGATAGATAGAAAACACTTTTGTTTTTGTAGTTTTTAGGCAAAAACTAAATCAAACTAATCCTACTCATTTCGAAAACAATATTACAATTCGGACCCATATCCATGCTTATTAGCATTTACAAACAACATAACAAGAGAATTAACGCCAATAGGACTGCCTCGAAATCGGACCAATCAAAAGAGAATCAGATAGAACAAACACATACAAAAATATATTACTAACACCGGGTAAGCAATAATAGGTCATGTAGGTTTGGATCCGGTTTAGTTAAACAAGATAAAATTGACAACCAAACCCGAACACATGTTTAATTAACCCAAAAATACCTATTTATTAAACGGGTTAACCTAATGCTTATTCATTAATTTATGAGTAAGGATTAGGTTTTTCTAAAATTAGCAAAAAGAAATTGACATTTTGTTGGATGCTCTACCAAATGCATAATTAGAAAAAAAAAAAAAAAAAATGACATTTTGTTGGATGCTCTACCAAATGCATAATTAGAAAAAAAAAAATGACATTTTGTTGGATGCTCTACCAAATGCATGATTACTGGTGAGATTTTTTGATGTTTTGGATTTTTATTTATTTATTTATTTATTATTATTATTTTTTTGTAACTTTTAAGTTTTTCTAAGATTAGCAAAAAAAATTGACATTTTGTTGGATGCTCTACCAAATGCATAATTAGTAATAAAAAAATGTCGTTTTGTTGAATGCTCTACCAAATGCATGATTATTGGTGAGATTTTTTGATGTTTTGGATTTTTTTTTTTTTTTTTTTTTTTGTAAAAAAATTTAATTAGCTATTTTAGTCATATTTTCTTTGATTTTTTTTTTCTCAACTCAATCTATTAAAGAAAGACGCTAATTGGCCCACTTAAATTTTATAGTTTACCCAAAATAAAAATAAAAATTTAGACTTAGTTAATTAACCTACACCCAATTAATTATTCAAAGTTAAAAACACACAACTACGAGTTAATGGACCAAATTACATTCTAAATACTTTTATCAACAATATAAAGTATAAAGACTTTCATACTTATGAGTACCACCCAAATAATAATACATTTAAAACTTTGGAGTATTATTTGTACTTGTAAATTTCAAAATATTAACTAAAGTACAAAATTATATATATATATATATATATCCATCTCTAATAAAAACCTCTACTAGAAGCCACGTGTCCATTTTTTAGACTAACCATTTGCCATGTGGCATTCTCTCCAACAATATACTCTATTTCTCCCGCCCAATTCCTCATTGAATATCAAATCTGTAATTTCAGCTTCCGAATTTGGCGCAGTTTCTATTCACTATCTTTATTCCTAAAATCAACAATTAAATTTTAAATACATGATTTCATACCAAAAATCAGCAAAAAAATCAGGGATCCTTCTCCAATCACGCTTCTATCTCCTCCTATTTCTCCTATCTCTTTTGGAAACCAAATCACTTATTTAAATTTTAAAATACACCAAATCACTCAATCTCTCCATCCATCTGTTATCTTTTTTTTCTTTTTCGTCTCATTCTTCTCTTTTCTTCTAGGGTTTTTAGTGGTTCCCAACTAATTGGGTAAAATTGGGTGGCAGTGTTGATGTTGATAACGAAGATCAAGATGAAGTCGACTTTGAGAATTATACCCCAGCATACCGGCTTACCTTCAAAAAGTAAGATCAATATTCTGATTTTAATTTTGAGTGTTGACTTTTCAGGTTAATCAAAACTGAAGGCTTTTGAATTTAGGGATTTTTGTGATTTGTATTCATAAATAATGATTTTTAGTTTAGTTGATGACAGGCACAATAGTACTAATCAAATATCTAACATCTACGATACAATCAAATCCGAAGCTTGCACGTAATTCTGCAACATTTTACATCGAATTTTTATGGGGCGGATATTCTTTCTCACACCTTTGACTGCCTACACGATGGTTATTAGATTTTTCTTATGGTTTTTACCCAAGTCTATTATCAAAAGCTTCACATTTCTTGTAAGATTTTGCACATAAATTGATGACAGTGAAGTTAAAATCATGTTTCTTGCTGTATCTCAAGGAAGGAGGTTAGATTTATCTTTTCCAACAAATATTTTATTGTATATTTCGATTATAAACTATATAAATGATAAATCTCACCATTATACATGCTAATTTCCAAGCACTAGAGATCCGTCCCACTATTATGTCATGTGGGTGTGTATGTATGTGCACGATTTGCGGTAATCTCTTATAAGTTAGCAGATAAAGATGCATAAATTTCATTTAGAAATTCTCTTTGTTGATTGTAAACTTCTGACATTGTTATGTTTTTGTTAGAGGGAATTGCCAGTATTCACCAATTGCCGATAAGAAAAGCAAAAAATATGGCCTTCTAATCTAGAATTTATTACGTTTTTTTATAACCAAGGGTATGGCTATTAATATTTGTTGTTTTAATAATGAGATTATATATTATAACCTTATTTGACTATTTACATAATTTAAAACATGACTAATCCTTTCCATAAACTCTGTCATGCAATGTTACTAATTTGACTAAAAGCATTAGTAAATAGAAAATCAGAAAAGTTAGGGCAAAATGGGAATCATGTGTTTTGAATGTGACAGCAAATGAGTAATTTATTTTATGAAATACATGTATGTCGTCGATGTGTAAGGAATGTATGGGGTTAAATATTATATTTTGTTTTTTTATTCGGATCAAACCTCAACTGTATTGTTTTTTGCCGAAAAGACCATGCCTTTTTCATTTTTTTCCGATATGGCCCTTTGTGTCATTTTTATCCAAAAAAAATCTTATTATATATTATAAGGGTTTTTGGAAAAAAAGAATAAAAAATTTGAGGATTTTTTTGGGAACAGTTTGAAGGTTGAGGCTTTTTTCTAGAAAAAAAAAAAAAAAGAAAAGTTGAGGATCTTTTTGGAAAATACCAAAATATACCAAGTATTTTTCATGAAAAAAAATTGAGTTTTAGTCTGGAAAAAACTCAAAATGTATCATTAATAGCAACCTACTTTCCAGAAACTAACAATAATAGCAAGCTACTTTCCATAAAACTAACAGTACAAACATATATTAATACAAGTTTGTGGCATTATTTTTGATTTCCTTTTAGTTTACATTAATTTATTCTTATTTAACTGTTGTACTTTGAAAGTACATTGTTATTTCTTGCAATTACCCCAATTAGTGGCCGAAGGTAAAAACTAGCAATGTACGTTCATCTTTTTTTAATATAGCATCTTATTTTACCAATTAAGGGAACTGTATATTATTGATGTTTTTTATACAAAATGTCATAATAGTTATAGTTTTTCATGTATTATTTAGGGTTAAAAGCCATTAATAAGTGATAAATGGATGGATTGCATTTGATTATTTTGTAAATGGTTAAAATGGAAGGATCAAATGGCATGCAAGGTATATTCACGCTTCTGTGGTTTAACATTATAGTTATGGGTTAAATGCAAAAATAATACTATACTTTCATTTTATTTATTTATTTATTGTATTTTAGCATTATACTTTAATTCTTTGTGTTTTATCTATGTTTCTCACATAAGTTCCTGCTATAAACACTAAAATGGATTTACTTGAAAAATCTATTGGTCAAACATCATTTGGAACCAATGTTATATCTTGGACTTTGTGTTGAAATGATCAAGTAATTCGCAGTAATACGAAGACGTCGATATGTGTTGAAAAAAATATATATTACATATTAAAGATTCACCTAATTATCATCTAAACTGTAATCGTCCGTAAACTATTTGCCAAAAATAAGTTATTAGTCGTGATGAAACCATTCGTCACTGCATAAATGTCTAACAGAACATATACATAAGTTCAAAATAATGTATATATTAATTTTAACTAATCGACAAAAATTATATCTTTGTAATTTAATAAATCTATAATTTTTTATTACAATTTTATATTATCAATAATGTTTTCATTATTATCCGTGGTTTCCACGGGTTTTAACCTAGTATGTATGTATATATATATATATATATATATATATATATATATATATATATATATATAGATTGCCAGGTTGATATGATGTTAGAAATTTCAACCCTATCTCAATTCATTTAAAATGTGGATCAGATTGGAAATCTCTAGAAAGAAGCAAAATGAATATATGAGATTCAAAAATGTATAATGTCTTAAAACTAAAAAAAGATAATACAGAAAAAACCTCCATTATAGATTTTCACATTCTTTAAAAGATCAAAAACAACAATCACAATCAAAAGGACAAAGTCGAGTTCCCCCAGCGTCCGCCTTACCAATTCCCAACTCCTCTTCCGAGTAAATCACTAGACCATCTCCTGTTTTCCTCTTTGGTGTAACAGTTTGTTCATTTTCAAATATTTTCACATTAGACCCTCCAGATTTATTCCTTAGCTTCTTTCTGTCCAAAGATTCATCATTTTTTCCATCTTTAACCCTTTTTTTGCTCTTTTGTTGCTCCTCGGGTTTCTTTCTTTTTTTAGAGAAAATATCCTCGATTTCTTGCCCAAATGATTTTGGTGTAGAGCTAGAGCATGGTTTCTCCTTTGGTAGAGGCGATTTTTTGGGAGGCTTAGATGAAGTCTTTTTTGGCTTTTCCCATGTGGCTACAACAGGGTTTTGTAGCCCTGTTTTTTGCGTCTTAGATGAGCTCTTTTTGGGCATTTTCTGAATCACAAATGTGGAAAAGATGATGATATCTACATACATTAAGAAAAAAAGGGTGATGTTTTTGTTCATTGCTCATAACTTGCAATAAATAACAGAAAAGCACTTGTGCCATACTTTTTTTATTAAAAAAAAAAAAAAAAAAAAAAAAAAAAAGGCATTTTCCCCATTCACCCAATTTTGCAATAAACACCAAATGTATTTTCATTGACTTGGTTATTAAAAATAATGTATGGCCATAAACCATCAACTCCCTTAAGTTTATATGTAAAGGGTTGTCTGTATAAACAATTCTACAAGGATTAATTCTAACATTGAAAGCAAACCAGACTTAAATATTTGTGAACTTGATACTTTTACACAACCTCAAAGGAACATAACCCGACCCAAATTAAGTGACCTTATATTTCAAATGAATAGTCAGACAAAACAGCAACCCTAATTAGCTAATGCCCTAAATCAAAAATATATTCATCTACGATTAATTATACATAGACGTTATATAAGTATGACGTTAAAATTTAACTTAAAACTAATCAACTAAACCTATGAAAACTTTCAGTTAAATGACTTAAATCTGATAGTTAAAGTAAAATGCAGCTGTTGCCTACTGATTGAGTGATTTCAGTGATTTGTTCAACAGGACACCGCAAATAGCAAACATACATACTTGCCTGCTGATTTGCAACATACAATCAAACATCCACACCTGCCTACTAATTTGAATTTGTTCAACAGGAAAAGCAAACAGCAAAAATACACGCTCGAAAGTGTAAAGACTAAAATGTATGGAACTCAGAAGTGTAAAGACTAAAACAATTCGGGAAGAATTACCGGTAGGTTGAGAGCTCAGAAAATCGATGTTGATTAGTCGATTACAAATTAGGTCGAGAAGACGAGAACTCGATTGAGGAGGAGTAGGAGAGAAAAGCTGCGCAGGGTTTTCTTAATGGAATTGGTGAACCGGCGAATTGCTCAATGAAATTGTGTTTCAATGTTCTTAAGAATAAAAATTACGCCGATGGTCCTTGTGGTTTGGGGTTATCTGTTCATTTGGTCCTAATTCTTTTTTCAATTTTAACTCCATCTTTGTTTGGTTTTTGGTCTCGGTGTCAGATCTAATCCTTTTTATTTCATTGTTAATGTTTCTGTTATTTATTTCTTATTTATTTATTAAAAAATATTATTAAAAACAAATGAATCTTAACGCTCATATACCAAGCAACTCGCTCATCACTATCATCTCCGATAACCACCATCAGTCCACTCATGTCACTACCATTGGTCCCTTCCGGCCACCACATCACTCCATTTTCGGCAACCAAGTGAAATGAAATCAAAACTTGTAAACAAAAGCTACAACCAAAACCAAATTCAAACCTCCAAATAGAACCAAATCAAAATCTACAACAAAAATCATACCTGAAATCCCACCTAAAACTCTACTATAAAGATTATATGGTATTCTTTTTGGTCGGTTGAATTTGAATCTAGTGGAGAAGGATGAGAGAAAATAAGAATAAGAGAATGTGATTTTCTGTAGATGAATCAGTCGAAGACGAACAACTTCCAACCAATATTGGCTCCTTTCCTGTTCTACCTCACCAGTTTTCGACACACCAACCCTAGCTTTGTTTGTTTGTTTGTTTGTTTTTTTTTTGAGTGGATTGTAGATCCGGCAACAATGGTTGCAGTGATGGGTCGAATTAATCAATGGACGGCGACAGGTGGAGAGAATTTTTTAATTTACATAATATTCATTAAAATTTATAAAGCTCACAAAGAGTTTTTTAGTTTACTCCAAGACATAAATCTAAATATTACAATATCAAATGTGTAAATTATAAAATAAATCCACATACTAAACCAGGAAAATCACATATAATATAATGCAATTCACGTTTATAACATGGAATCCCTCGATTATAACATCCAAAAATACATTAAAACATGAAAAAATTTTAAAGCATATCATCAAATTTTTATATTAAAGTTACATATAATACATCGAATTTTTGATATATTATCTAATTTCTCTAAAAATGTTAGCCAAAAGTCAACCGATTGCCACAAAACTTTTACAAGTTACATTACTATAACACGTGTGAACTTAAAAAAAAAAATGCAATATTGATATAAAATGAAAGAAAAAAGCTGTTTTATATAAATTAATTTGATTTAAAAACTAATTACTTAAAATTTAAAACTATCATAATAATTTATCTTAGATTTAAAAGTCAATTTAAAAAAAAAAATCATGATTATCTATCAAATGCTTAATAATTTAAACCATACCATTCTAATTTGCAATATTTAACGAAAATGTCATCCATAAGTTACAACCATTGATCTGGATTAGATAATCAGAAAGGGCATTATATAGTGATGCTATGTTACATTACATACATAGAGATAGATAAAGAAGATAGTTTTTAGGAGTTAGGAGTTAATAGCTTTTGTATAAGACGCTTTCCTAGCTTCAATAGAATCCATTATAGTTGATGCTTCACCATGCATTACAACTCTCCCATCTTCCATATACACAGCTCCATCAGCATATTTCATTTCCTCCAATCGATGTGTTACCCATAACGCAGTCACATCTCCACAACTATTCAATGTCTTCTTCACAGCTTTAATCACCCCAATCTGACAAAATTCAATCCTTAAAAATCAAATATACATAAATAAATAAATAAATAAATAAAAAGGTTTGAACGATACTTTGCATTCTTCAACATAAAAAGTTAAAATTGAAAAGCATTAATCAATCATATGTATTTAAATATATACCTGATCAGATTGATCCAAGAATGTTGTGAGTTCATCTAGCAACAACACTTTGCATTCTTCAACCAAAGCACCAGCAATTGCAACCCTTTGTTTCTGGCCCCCACTAAGAGTCTGAACCGGTCTCTAACAAAACAAAACCAGGTAATAATTAATTACAAAGTTGTCAAGGGGTATTTCTGTCTTTCCATAAGTCATACATACATACATACATACATACATACCTGTAAATAATCATACATGCCCACAGCAGTCAATGCCTTTGCTACTCTCAGTTTTGTTTCCTCATCAGTCAGGTTGAATCTTCCAAGGCCAAATGCCACATCTGCTTCTACAGTAGGCATCACCACCTGAATAAATTTATACTCATCAAAAATACACAATCTATTAACTCCTTCTTTCTCAATATGTCAAAAAGTAAGTAACACCCATATACAGCTGCTTATTAACCCAAAACTAGTCATATATGACTCTTGATAAAGATAAGGAAACTTGAGTGTAAGCATATTGAAGGATAATCGATAATGGAATAAAGAAAAAAAAAAAGACTAACTTGGTGATCTGGGTTTTGGAAGACAAAACTTCTAGGTTTTTCCACATGTACAAAACCATCTGTTGGACATAGTAAACCTGCCAAGATCTGTGTATAACTTTTTACAACATAAATTACTCTATGTGACAAAACCGATAAGATCTGTGTATACTACCTTCAAAAGAGTTGATTTGCCGCATCCATTGGGTCCAAGCAGCATCCAGAATTGTCCAGAAGGAATTTTCAGGGAACAATCTTTTAGAATCGGAATCAACTTCCCCTTTTCTGTGTTGATTGAGTAGCTTACCCTATGACTTTCAATTGCAAAATTTTGGGCATCAACAACATTATTATTCCTGTAATAGAAGACAAGAAAACCCAATATGATTAGAAATATTGGAGACAAGGTGCTCGATGAAATGCCACAATGAAATTACCTGGTTGGGAGGTTGGAGTGGAGAGGTCCAGAGGTGCAAAAAGGAGTGTGGATGTTCATAACATGAAAAACAAGTAGAGGATAGGATGTATTCTTGTTCTGGACAGGATAGAAAATATGATGAAATGTGAAAATTACTATATTGCCCTTGATACAAATTAAGGGACATAATAACATAACTCCATAATAACTGAGATACAATGACAGATTCCTAAACAATAAAACAAAGCTTGTGAGGTCATGTCCATTCAAGATACAAAAAGGGTTCATAGAAATTCATAATGTATGGCCATAAACCATCACCTTAAGTCTATATGTAAAAAGTTGTCTATATAAACAATTCTCCAAAGATTAATTCCAACATTGAAAGCAAACCAGAGTTAAATATTTGTGAACTTGATAATTTTTCTAAACAACCTCAAAGGAACATAACCCGACCCAAATTAAGTGAGCTTTATATTTCAAATGAATAATCAGACAAAACAGCAACCCTTATTAGCTAATGCCTTATGCCCTAAATCAAGAATATATTCATCTACGACATCGATAAATTATACATAGAACTGTGATGAATGATTAGCTAATGCCTTATGCCCAACATTTGTCAGTTGAATGAATTAAATCTTGTCTTAAAGTAAAATGCAGCTCTAAAGGAAACGTAAAAATAACAAACATAAAATACACAATTGTACTTGCCTACTGATTGAGTGATTTCAGTGATTTGTTCTAACAGGAAACAGAAAATAGCAAACATACATACTTGCCTGCTGATTTGTTCAACAGGAAACAATCAAAGATAAATACCGATACTTGCATATAAACATACACACTTGGAACTATAAACACTAAAATGTAAAGAGGTCAGACATGTAAAGACTAAAGAAATTCAGATGAATTACCGGTAGATCGAGAACTCAGAAGATCGTAGCCTCCAATTTGATTCAAGCAGACAGCCGACAACCTCCAATGTCGATTCAGCCAGCAGGCTCCAAGCTTTCGAGGCTTCAAGACGCTAGGCGATGTCGATGTTGATTAATGGATTACTAGACGAATAGACGATAAAACTAGGAGAGAAAAGCTGCGCAGTGTTTTCTTTTCTGATTACGAATGGGTGAACCGGCGAATTGCTCGATGAAATTGAGTTTCAATTTTCTTAAAAATAAAATATATATGATATAACTCTTCCTATTCTTTTATAAATTATTTAAACTTTCATAATAAAAATTAGTTAAACTTTCATATTAAAAATTTATAATTATTATTTATTTAATATAAATTATTAATTAAAAGATATATCAAATTTTTAAAGTTATTATAACTTCAAATTTAACATATAATTAGAAATATGAAGAAATCGTATGACTGTAAAATGAATGTTTGTATTCACTGATGGATGTTGTACATATACGAGCTGTGTATTTATATACAGTGGAAAAGAAGGAAAAACGAGTCCTATCTATACGACACTAAGTAACGGCACCCAAGACTAGGTAAAATAGTTTGACCAGGTAAGATACTTTGAACTCTTCTGATATCACGTGCTTATTAGCCCCCGACAAGCTCAAGGATTGGACAGACTTGAAGCTTGGTACGAAGAAGATGGACCCAATCTCTAGAGAGTGGTTTGGTGAATAAGTCTGCTAATTGATCGACTGATGATATGTATCCAATTTTGAGTGCACCTACTTCTACCTGTTCACGAATAAAGTGAAAGTCTAAGGCAATGTGTTTTGAGAGAGTGCTGATGAATGGATTCTTGCTCATGAAGATTGCTCCCACATTGTCACAAAGGAGAAGTGGTTGTTTGAAAGTCAGAGCATGCAGTTCTTTAATTAGTTGGTGTAGCCACAATAATTATGCAGTAGTGTAGGCTAGAGATTGATATTCAGCCTCTGTGCTTGAGCGGGCCACAACTCGTTGCTTTCGTGATGTCCAACTGATGATATTTGAACCGTGAAAAATAGCATAGCCATATTGTGAATGACTATCTTCTTTATTCGAAATCCAACCGGCATCGGAGTAAACTAGTAATGAATCGGCTTTGGTAGGTGAGAAGTGAAGACAGTGGTTTAGTGTGCCCTTTAAGTATCGAAGAATATGTTTGGTAGCTTGCCAATGTTGTGTTGTTGGGGAGTGCATGAATTGGCATACGTGGTTTACAGCAAAGGCTATATCCGATCTAGTAATTGTAGCATATTGAATGGACCCAACAATTTTACGGAATAATGTTGGATCATGAAATGGCTCACCATCAGAGGTTAATCGGAAGTTGGGATCCGCAGGGGTTGATAATGGGGAAGCTTCGGTCATTTGACTTCTTTGAAGAATATCAAGGATATATCTTTGTTGGGAAAGATGGAGACCAGACTTGGTGGAAGTGATTTGCAACCCCAAGAAATAGTGTAAAGGACCAAGATCTTTGAGAGCAAACACATGATGAAGCTGACTGATGAATCATTGGATTTTATTAGGGTCGCTGCCAGTAATAATGACATCATCAACATACACCAGTATGTAAGTAATGGTGGTTGGGCTGGCATGGACAAACAAAGAAGTGTTGGATTGGCAAGCTTGAAAGCCTTGGGCAACTAGATAGTGTTTTAGCTTAGTGAACTAGGCACGTGGAGCCTGTTTCAATCCGTAGAGAGCTTTATGTAGGCGGCATATGTGAGTGGGACGAGTTGGATCTTCAAATCCTCGTGGTTGTTTCATGTAAACAACCTCGTTTAGATCTCTATTTAAGAAAGCATTGTTGATATCTAGCTGTCGAATAGACCACCCACGAGAAATGGCAATGGAGAGAACCAAACGAATGGTTGTTGGTTTAATGACATGGTTAAAGGTTTCAAAGTAATCCACATATGCTTCTTGAGTGAAACCTTGAGCCACCAAACGCGCTTTGTGTCGTTCAATAGTACCATCAGATCTTCGTTTTATCCTGTAAATCCACTTACAACCAATTACATTTGCATTAGTAGGATAAGAAACAATAGACCACGTGTTATTTCTCATAAGAGCATCATATTCGGTTTGCATAGTGTAACACCTGTGTTTCTGGGCTTGTCATTAATGTTGGTATAATAGTCTAGGTTAACCTTTGTAACCCGTTTTGAAATAATATAAGTGTATTATTTGAGTATTATGTGTTATGTGCTAAATTGTGTGTCTTAATTTAATTAAGAATAAAAATAAGCATCAAAATGAAATGTTAGATAAGTCCTATATTTATGGATAATGTTGTAGTAGTTGAAACGAGGTTTCCGAATATATAAAGAATGCCGAAATCCGAGTTATAACGAAGAAGTTACGACCTGTCGAAGTTTTGCGACAGAACTGGCACGACCCAGCGCGATGTAAATAGTGAATTTAAGGTAGTTAGATATCTATCCTTAGTGATCTAAATGAGAATTGAAGATCTCATCGATATTAGTGCAATGATGGAAAGACGGACGGAATCGGAGTTCAGATGAAGAAGTTATGAATTTCGAACGGAGTTTTCCTGTCCCGGCCTACTAAAAATAATATATAAGTAATATACTTATAATATATTAAAAATAAAGTCAAAATTAGCCAATGGAGTCTAAACGAGAGTTGTAGAGAATAATCTCACCTTCGCGGCGATATAAATAACATCGAAAACGGAGTTCGTATGCGAAAGTTATGAATTTCTGAAGTGCGGGGCGCGAAACCCCAAAACTGTCAGAGACCACGACGTGGCAAGCAGTGCCACGATGTGGCAAGTGTCCTGACACCTCCGGGAGGCCCCCAGATGCAACTTGGGATGACGCATGCAGTGACGACCAAGCCCACGACGTGGAAAAAGGTTGCCACGACGTGGCAAGGGCCAAATTTGCCCTATAAATAGATTTGAAGGGCCAGCCGTTTAGGGTTGCTATTTTCTCTCTTCTCTCTCCCGTTTTACCTCGATTTGCGTGCCAGAAGTACCCCGAATCCCCAGTAATATCCCCGAGATCCCGAAGATCCCGAGAAGTGCGGTTTCCGAGCCGAAGCTCTGCTCGCGAGAAATTCGACTTTTGTAGAGATCTTCCAGATCTGCTGAGGATTACTACTTCTGCAAAGCCGTAGTGTTGTCTGATCATCTTCTGATCAAGTGAGTGTGTAGTTACTTTCTTCTAACGCATAATTATGAAGTATTTTATACGAAATACGTGTTATGTGTATAATTTTGTTGTTATGTGCGTGAATGTATATTCACTCTCTTCAATCTCATAGATCTGATTTGTTTTCTATGAAATACGTGTTATGTGGGTATGCCTCATCTGTTATGTGAAGTATGTATTGGATGAAAATGCTATACAGGTTTTAAACTATGTATATAAATATATATTTTTATCTACTAATATGTTGGGTAGAACATGGATAGATAGTTGGTGTGTAATAAACAGATGAGAGGCCTCGATGTTGTTGTTGTTGACCTAGTTATTCAGCGGAGTATGGATAACGACCACAGACTCCTTCTAGACAGTCTCGTGGAACGCTAGCAGGTTCATAACATGTAGGTGTTGTGAACGATGTGTTCACTGGTGTACTCTATCCCCCTCATGGTTGCCTTTAGGATATCTATTGTTGAGGAAACCCCTTAGCAGTAATGTCCGTCCCGATGAAAATCCTAGATTAGGTCCCTTAAGATAGATGTTGTTTTAGGGACGTAAAGTGAGGATAACGGGAATGGGTAATCGGGATAGTGATTGGTTGGTGAAATTAAATATAATTTATTTATTGTGGGTTGAAAACCCTATATGCTCACCAGGCTCCCAAGCCTGACCCACTCAGTTTTATCTGTATTACAGAAAGTGGCGCAAGGGCGTAAGATGGATGAACCATCAAGTTGTTTTGTTTACAAGTCTGCATATGTATATATTTGTTGAATGACTTGTAATGTTATCGTTTATGCTTATTGGTCTGTATCGGAACATGACACCCCGAGTTTTGATTATATAATGAAAATACATTTATTTTATGAAATGCTTTGGTAAACATTGTTTTATCATGTTTTGTTTTTGGGAACAAATTCCGCAACTCTTTCAAATCAAAAGGATTTACTCTGAAATTATTTTAAAAAGCATAAATGAAAATCGGTCTTTTCTGGCCTTGATTTTGGGGATGTCACACATAGCTTATTGCCAACACGGGATTTTAATAGCTTGAGAAAAGAGGCATGGTTCAATGGTGGATGGATCAGAGAGAGATGTGTGAAAAAGTCTAGGTTTGAGAGAGTTCGTTTGTGACCTGGTCACCATGCAATGGGTGTTATTTGGAGCGGGTCGATAATGAGAGGTTGAAGGTTGAGTGTGCTTTACACGAGAACTGACGGTCGAGGTTTGATAGGATGGAGTATCGGGGTGAATAGGATGGGAGGGAAGTGGAGGTGTGTGGGTAATAGAAGATGTGGAAGTGGAAGAGGAGGATGAGAGAGTTAAGGATAACATAGGTTGTGATGGTGGTGTTGTAGATGAGAGAAAAGCAACTTGGGTAAGTAAGTGAGGGGTAATATCAGAGGGAGGCGGAATACTGGATGAAGGTTTGTTGGAGGTTGGGGGTAAATAAGGAAAAATGGTTTCATTAAAAACGACATGGCGTGAAACATAGATACTGGATAATTGTTGATGGAAACAAAGGTACCCTTTGTGTGTTGAACTATAGCCTAGAAAGATACATGGAAGTGAGCGAAAATCAATTTTGTGAGAATTATACGGGCGTAAGAAGGGGTAGCATAAGCAACCAAAGGTTTTGAGGAAGTTGTAGTCTGGTATTTTGTTGTAAATACATTGATAGGGAGACTTAAAGTGGAGAGTAGGAGTGATGATGCGATTGTTGAGATAAGTAGCGGTTTGAAAAGCATGTTCCCAAAATTTTTTGGAAGGGAAGACTGGGCTAACAAGGTGAGGCCTTTTTCCACAATGACGCGGTTACGACGTTCGACGGCCCCATTTTGTTCTTGTGTATAGGGACAAGAAACACGGTGTTGAATGCCATGGGTGTGGAGAAAAGTGGAAACATTTCTATATTCCTCACCCCAGTCGGTTTGAAAGGGCCTTAATGTCGCAATTAAATTGGGTTTTGACCATTTGTTTGAAGTGGAAAAAAGTGGAGAAAACTTGAGATTTGTTGGATAAGAAATAAATCCAAATGTATTTGGTACAATCATCAACAAACAGAACGAAATAACGATGTCCATTTATTGAAAATAAGGGAGATGGTCCCCATACATCTGAGTATACAAGATCAAATTGAGATAAAACAGAAATATGAGAAGCAGGTAAGTGTAAACGATGACTTTTCCCGAGCTAGCATGAGTCACAAACAGTGGGAAAATGCTTGGAAGAAACAGGGAGCTGGAATGAAGAGAGAAGTCTACGCAGTAGTGACTCATGTGGATGATCCAGATGTTGGTGCCAACCGTGAAAAAATGTGTGAACCCCTAAAAGAGCCAAGGGTGAAGAACACTTATTGATGAGGTTTGGTACACGATAGAGACCATGGTCAACGTCCCCTGGAGAAGAGTTTGACCCTGCAAATTCTTGACAAAACACTGGTTACGCCAAAATTCCATGTAAACGTCATTATCTTTGGTTAATTTAGATACACTTAGAAGATTATTGGTTAAGTTTGGAACTACTAAGACGAATGGGAAATTTAAGTTATGCAATGAACTGACACCAATATGAGAAATAGTCATGTGATTACCATTGCCAACCTTCAACTTATCGGTGCCATGGTAGTCTTCAGCAAGATTGAGTTTTCTAATATCCGGAGTGACATGGTTCGTTGCACCGGTGTCAAAGTACCAGGCAGGGTCGACTGTTGTGGATGAGGTGGTAGCGTGAGCAATGTGAGCCTGGCGAGAAGATTGTCTGGGATTGGGTCGTCTGGAGGGATAGTCAGTTTGGTTGTTTCTTTGCCAGCAGTCGATAGCTTCATGGCCGAGACGACTACATAGATGACACATAGGGGGACGCCGATGATTGTCGGGATTTCGCTGTGGACTAGAAGCATGAGAGTTATTTGGAGATGATTGGACCCGGGTAGAAGACCGTTGTGCTGCCAAGGCGGTGGAACTGGAGATAGGTGAGGCAGAGGTTGGAATGGAATTGAGAAGTGGAGCATTGCGAGTATGTTCATGTTCAATTCTTGCCTCTTCTTGCAGAAGAAAACCAACAAGATCGTCAACAGTGATGTTATCCGAATGCATCATGAACGTCATGGCAAAGGCGGCATAGGAGGAGTCAAGTCCCGTGAGAATGTAGCTAATCAAATCTTCCTCCGGAACTGGGTGAAGATTCTCAGCGAGAGAGTCCGCAATGGACCATTTGTGTTGAATATAGTCAATCATTGAGAGCGATCCTTTTGACAGATTCTGAAGTTGGACTTTCATGGCCATACAACGGGCCTTGGTTTGAGACTGAAAACTTTTCTCTAGATAGTCCAAGCAATACGAGAAGTGGGGGCCCGAACGACTAAGGAGAGAGCCTGTTCAGAAAGTGTCAATTTGATCCATAAAAGGACAAATCGATCTCTTTTCTTCCAAACGGCGTATTCGGGATTAGGTTTAGGAGCAGGTGCAACATCGTCGTCTGTAGGGCTGTAAACGAACCAAACGAACACGAACAAGGTCTTGTTCATGTTCGTTCGTTTAAGTTAGCCGAACAACACACGAACACGAACGGATAAACGAATGAGATTTTCTTGTTCATGTTCGTTCGTTCAACAAATTACCTTGTTCATGTTCGTTCATTTATGTTCGTGACCATGCTAAACGAACATAAACGAACAAAGATAAAAAAAACACACACACAATTGAACATATATGAACATATAATATAGCAATATAATAAAAAAATAATTGAATATAAATAAACTTAAACGAACGAACATAAACGAACGTTCACGGACATAAATGAACGAACGAGACCATTGTTCATGTTCGTTCATTTAACTAAACGAACGATAATTTTTGTTCATGTTCGTTCATTTATTAAATAAACGAACATAAACGAACTTCCCGCCGAACAGTTCATGAACGGTTCGCCGAACAGTTCATGAACGATTCGCCGAACGTTCAGTTCGTTTACAGCCCTAGTCGTCTGAATCACTGGAGAGATAAGTTTCAGCAGGTGGATTGGAATTGGAGACGAAGGATTCCAAGTCAAAGGTTTCTAGGGCAGAGGTTACTGTAGATCGCCAAAAGGGGTAATTATCCCTGTCAAGTTTGACAGAAATCGACGGTATCTGAAGATTGAGAGCAGGGGTTGCGGATGTGGATGTGGCATGGGCCAAGAGAGAAGAGTTAGAATTGGCCATTAGAGTGTTTGTCGGAGCAAATCACCGGAAGGTAGAGTGAGAGCAAAAGAAAAAAAATAATCAAATGGCTCTTGATACCATATGGAGATACTGTATGAATGTAAAATGAATGTTTGTATTCACTGATGGATGTTGTACATATACAAGATGTGTATTTATATACAGTGGAAAAGAAGGAAAAACGAGTCCTATCTATACGACACTAAGTAACGACACCCAAGACTAGGTAAAATACTTTGACCAGGTAAGATACTTTGAACTCTTCTGATATCACATGCTTATCAAGAAAATATAAATTTGAATTTTGAAATGAATTGCCTAATATATCTACATGACACATGACATAATATTAATGAGAAATTGTATTATAATGACACTTGGCAAAAGGAGATTAAAACTATTCATTTATTAGAATAGGGATTTCTTTTTCCTTTTGACATGTGTCGTTCTATTAGCCTTCCTAATTAATGTATATTTTATTCTTCTTTTGTCATGTGTCATCTTATTATGCCTCTTAATTAATGCATGTCACTTGTAAACCTATTGATTATTCCTGGGTAAATGGCACAAAAAACACTCTTTTTACACATAAATTCGATTTTTACACCGTTTTTTTTTGTGTCAATTTTGACACTGTGTTTTCCAATTTGTTACAATTTTTACCACTTGACCGGTTAACCAGGTTACATGCTGACGTGGCTTGATGACGTATCAGTTTTGATGACGTCGCATGTTGACATGATATACTGACGTGTCAAAATTGATTTTTTTTCCACAAAAAACACTAAGTTTTCACTTTTTTATTTTTTATTTTGACACTAAGTTTAATTTTTTATTTCAATTTTGACACTATGTTTTTTTTGTTCCAATCGAACATCATTTATCAAATTTTGTTCAATTTTATCTATTTTTCATTTGAAACCGTATAAATATATTTTATTATTACATTTTAAACCGTATAAACATATTTTTTTCATTCAATAAAAAATGCCCTCTCCCGAAACTTGGTGTTGATCTCCACCATAGTCTCCGTAGTCTGTCTCATGTCCAAGAACTCCCTAGCTAGCTGCTGAAGCTCCACAGCTGGCGCAAACTCCGTCCTGAATCTGGTCACAAAGTCTGACCAGGTCATAGCCTCAATAGTCGAGGCTCCCAGAAATTCACCAACCGACTCCCACCAATCTCTAGCCCTGTTTCTCAAACACCCTGCAGCGAAACAGACCTTCGACCCTTCCGGGGAGAAGCTCGTTAGCTGCACAGACTCGATGTCTACGATCCATCTCCTAGCAGCAATGGGGTCTTTCACCCCATGGAAATCCGGTGCACCACTCCCTCTTAAGTCCTTAAAGGACAATGTGCGTGATCCTGACTGGCTGGCCGCCATGTCACTCCTAAACGTCCTGAGTCGATCCTCCATCAGGTCAATGATCCCTTCCTTGATCGAACCGAAGATAACCGGCATCGCATCAAGGATACCTCTCGTGATCTCGGACGCGATGAACTCGCGTAACCCATGATCCACATGCTCGGATCCTACGCCCGAGCCCGATCCTAACGAAGATCCTAAACCTCCTGCTCCATGTCGCGTGACCACCATTCTGAAAATAAACATATGAATGTTAGGGTCACATATACTTTTTAGAGGTGTCACACACTTTCCAAGTTTCCAGGTTCCATCTAAGCCCTCCTTGATTCGAGTACGGGTCCTCTGCTTTTAGTAGTACGGGCTCATACTAACTTCCACATCTACCCGTACCTTCCTAAATGATTGCTTCGACTTCAACAAGTCCCTTTTATCGATACCATTTCCACTGACCTCATCCCAGGCTTCCCTAAGGCACTCTCCGACCTACCCTCCTCCATCAGTTGCACTAGGAGTCCCCACCACCTCCCCCTAAGTAGCTTGCGGATACTGTTACATATCCATTCCTTAGCTAGTTGAAGATGGCCAGAACCCCCATAGCACAAAGCAAGCAGCATTCATGCATTAGGTAACCAAATCAGGCATAGCCTACACATGTCATCCTCCTGCTAACTAAACAGTCCTAACATACAGTTTATACAACATGGATATAAGGCATCCTCCCTAGACCCTTAGCCCTAACTAGCATGCAATTCTTAGAATCATATATCAGGCACACAAGGCATCCTCCTAGATCCTTTGTCCTATTCTAGCATGCATTTTTCTGAATCAAAACCATATAACATAACATAGCAAGTATGGGTATCTTGGGGAAAACTTACTTGAGTCGGGTCGGTCACATGCATCATACACTTCGTCTTTCTTAAAATCCTTCCATTTAGATTTTAGAAAACCATTTTCCTTGTAAAAATCTTTTAGTCCCTCGGTTTGAGTCTAGACACCCCCGAGGGTGTGTCCGAATCCCTCAAACCAGGGCTTTGATACCAACTTGTAACATCCCAAAATTCAAGCCCGAAAATTTCATTTTTTTTGAATTAATAATTTTCAAAACATTTTACCATAACATTGTTAATAAAGCAACACATTACAAAATCATAATATTGTATCCCAAACCATGACATCAAAATAATGAAAATCAGAGTGCAATCCCAGAAAATCCGATGCGGAATCATGTGTGTGTGATGCGATGTTACGCCGTCGTCTCCTTCCCCTTAGACGAAGAGGTACCTGAAACCAAAATAGAAACCGTAAGCATAAAGCTTAGTGATTTCCCCCATCATACAACATACAATATAATATCATCGGTATCTTTCAACCGGTAATCATCGTCGGTATCTTTTAACCGGTAATCATCATCGGTAGCTTTCAACCGATAACCATCATCGGTATCTTTCAACCGGTAACCGTCAGCGGTATCTTTCAACTGGTAACTGGGGACTATTCCACCCCCTACCACTAACATACAACATCAAGATACAAACATACAATCAGGCATATCCAGGTACTGACCTACCCTTCGGTCCTAAGGATCACTGTCAGGGAAACTGATCCCTATTATACACATAACATATCATCTCCTAAATATTCCTCTGTGGTGGGTCGACATTATGGCCTTAAACCCACCCCTCCTGGAAGGTAACTCACCTCGTACGAGTAGCTGTTGATAATCTACGCGGGAAACCTTTGTCTGCTGCTGCTACGGAAATTCTCCGACTATAATCCCCACAAAACACTCAGTCAAAATCTGATATCTACTCTTAGGGTAAAATGACCATTTTACCCCCAACCAAGTCCAAGTCAAAGTCAACTTCCAGTTAACCCGACTTGCCAAGTTGGGCCGTCAACTCATCGAGTCCCTACTCTTTACCCGTCCTTATCCATGACTCGACTCGTCGAGTTTAGCAACGACTCAACGAGTTCCCCTTTTTTTACGAACATCAATGAACCTTCATCCGATTTGCCGAGTTGTATGAACAACTCGTCGAGTTCACCTTCATCTGATGAACAAGTCCTGACCTTGACTCGCCGAGTTGTATAAACAACTCGTCGAGTTCATCTTCAAACATAAGAAGATTGCCTTGGACTCGCCGAGTCTATTCTAGCACTCGTCGAGTCCCATGAACTCCAAGTCTAAAACTAAGTCCAATGCATTGGGTCATTCCTTCTGTTATGCTACAACCCTTCTAACACCCAACTGAGTTCTTTTGACCCTCAATAGATATGGGACTCAAAGCCTTGGACTCGTCGAGTTCCAAGAACGGACTCACCGAGTCGATAACGTCTACACCCTAAATCTTCCATTTCTGATGTACAACACTTGTCCAAATGATAGATCCAAGCCCCTAAGATCGATCTAGCACGTAAAGTTACGAACTTACCGTGCATGCATGGGACTTTTGAGCCAAAAAGGCTCTAAAATGGGTCTTTTGTTGCATGGGGCCTTCCTTGGGTGCAAAAGCAACCTAAATCTGCCTTGTGAATCTTCCCAAGTGCTAGATCCGAAGTCTTGACCATGAACCATGTTTGCAAATCATGGTTGGTCACCTCATATGGCTTAAAAGCCCTAAATCCTCCCCAAAAAGGGATCTAACAATCAAGCAAGCAAGGTACAGACTTTATACCTTTCAAAGACTACAATTGATGAACCAAACTCGAATCCTTTAGTCTCCTCTTGATCCTTCTATGCTCTCGAGTGGTGGCTGAAAGAGATGATTAGATAGGGTGCAAACCCTCAGATTAGGGTTTTGTCCAGTCAGAGCCTACTCGTCGAGTCTGGCTGCCAACTCGACGAGTCCATCACTTACGTCCTGTGTCTAAACCCACTCCTACTCGACGAGTTGGGCCTTCAACTCGCCGAGTCCCAGGCCAAAATGCAAAATATAACAAAATAAATTACATACAGAAACCGAATGCTACAAATATATTAATATGAAATCATATTATTTAATTAGTATTAATCTTAAATTAATTTAGAATTAATTTAGTGATAAAAAGGTGACTAATTAAATGTGGGATCTTGTATTTATAGAGTGTGGGCGAACACTCATTTGGAATGGGCTAGGCTTGCATGGGAATCCATGGATAGTCCATGGAGCTTTTGACCCATGGATCCTTGGAATGGAAAAGACATAGGTATTAGGGTTTACAAGGATGTAACCCTAATCCTCCACACTATATAAAGGATCTTATGGTTCTTGAAATGGCCCTAGTGTGTGTGTGTGTGAACAAGTAGTGGCCGATTTCTACATAGCATACTACTCTCTCATAGTTTTTCCAAGTTTGTGGTGTTTTGTGACTTTCATTTGAGGCATCCACATTATTGGTGCTAGGCTATCAAAATCCAAGGAAACAATCACTACTAAAAGGTATGTAATTCTTGTAGCATTTTATGATTCATGTTCCCCATGCCATGCCAGTTAGGATGTAAACCTTGGAAATTTATTATTTGCATGTATGTTATAGAAAACATAGATCCAAGGTTTCTAGGGTTGCATGTACACCTTAGGAATGTTAGAATGCTCAAAACCCAACATCAACAATAACATAACTAATGCGCATACAGATAATCACATAACATCACAGGTAGTCCTACATATATACCTAACTGGCATAGCAACTAGCATGCAACACTACTCATACTCTACATACTACCACTGTTGGGATATCATATCCAATGGGCCAGCCTTGGTGCCCTAGACCCCTTAGTATAGTGAGGATAACTCACCTCGCAACTTTCGACTCGAAAGGTAAGCTCAAACTCTCGGATCCGTCACAAACTCCACCACCTATATTCACCATAGAACCATACTTGTAAATTTCCAATTTCCTAAAATGCCCCAGAATTCCAATAGTCGAACCTTGGTCAAATTCAAAGTCAACTACCAAGTTCAACAGTCCATGTTGACCTGAACTCTTCGAGTACAACCAGCAACTCGCCGAGTTCCTTACATAACCCGTCAACTCGTCGAGTTCCTAATGTTTGTGGTCGTGAACTCCTTGGCCAACTCGTCGAGTTTCCTTAGCAACTCGCCCAGTTCACACGTGTCAAAAGATTGGGAAAACCCTAACTGATTTGCCGAGTCACTCTACTGACTCGCCGAGTTTACGATAATCTTCATCGGACTCACTAAGTTGACCATGCAACTCGTTGAGTCCCTTCAGACCTTCATCCAAACAGATGCTTTTTAAGCCATGCAAAGGCTCCATATTGTAGATACAACTTCCCAAGGTATGCTTACCACGTAAAGTTGCAAACTTTACGTGCATGCAAAGCTCTAAAGCCTTAAAATGACAAAACTAAGCTTGCAAGGAAGTCTTGCACTTGAGGGGAGGTTCATACTTGCCAAAGCTAACAACTTTATGGACTTAGAGGCCAAAGAGAGCTCAGATTTGAAGTTTCAACTTTAGATCTTAGCTCAAACATAAGAAAGGCTTCCTAAAAACCCACCCAAAAAGATCTAGGAAGAAATGAGCCAAGGTAACAACTTAATACCTTCAAAAGGGTGTCCACTGAAGTAGATCTCTGATTCCCATGAGTTCCTTGTTTTTAATCACTTGTTCCCCAAGCGTTTCTCACCAAAATCCTTCTTTAAAGCCTAAATACACCCAAGAAGCATACACACACACACACATGATTTAGGGTTTTGGAATGTCAAGAGGCTGTAAGGGGAGGCTGAGGAGGCCAATGGTCCTTTAAATAAGGTGAAAACCCCGAAAATTAGGGTTTCATCCTCCATCTCCTACTCGTCGAGTCCCATCTTGGACTCGGCGAGTAGGTCACTTAAACACGTGGACCAACCCGCTGCTACTCGACGAGTCAGGGCAACCAACTCGTCGAGTAAACCTTGAAATCAAGGAAATCTTATAACAAAATCAATACTTGAGAATTGGGGCATTACACTCGGCCCACACGCGCACACACACACACACAGATATATATATATATATATATATATATATATATATATGTATATATAAAATCTAACAAGTTTAACACATCACTAATACTCAATGGTAATCCATGCTTAATATATAGTATGTATCAATGCATGGTGTAATAGCCTTCAAGTATTAACCAACCTAAAATCTCTCTTCTCTCTTCTTATCCTTGGCCGAGAGCACCCTTAATCATCCTCACTTCACCTATTTTTCACCCACTAAATCCTCTCTAAACTCCCAAGAAGTCTCTTAGTTTTCCTCTTAAAATTGTGAATTGGTGTGTGCTTTCAAGGGGTTCTTCAATAAAGATTCATCCTTTTTAACTCCATAAGTTCGAAGATCTCTTCAAGGAGCTTGTTAGGCCGAAAACTCCTTATACCTTCTTCAAAAACCGAATCCATCAACCAAAGTGAGTTCATACCCCCTTGCTTTCGGTTTTTACTATGTTTTGGGGAGGATACAAGTTCCTATGTGTTAGATCTATGTATTTGTGCATGTTTATGTGTGTTTTCTATGCTATGTGTTGTGATTATGTGATGAAACTTCATAAATCTCAAAAGCTCTACCAAAACTTGGTGAAAGCCTTTTTGACAAGTCACAGTTTTATGGGCTAACGTTGTCAAATTTCACAAGATTGAGCCTTATTTAGTGATTCACGGTTTCATGGGTCTAAAATGAAATTTTTGGCTTTTATTTGGCTAAAATGTCATTTTTATCAAACATAGGCCGAAATTGTAATTTTCCTTAAATTTGGGCTAAAAATGTCATTTCCAATATATTTGGGTCGGAAATGTTATTTCTATCAAAAGTGGGCTGAAAATGACATTTGATTCAAAATGAGTCCTTAAAAGTAAACTTTCGGCCTTAATGGGCCTTAAGTGTCATTTTTACCAAAATTAGGCCTAAATTGTAAATTCTCGGCTTAACGGGCCTAAAGTGTCATTTTACTAAAGTGGACATTTACAACCAGGCTAATTAAATCATTTTCACTTTTATTGGGCCTTGTTTACCCATTTCATGTTTAGTGGGCCTTAGTGGTCCCTTTACATGCTTATTGAGCCTTGAATATACATTTCATGTTTAGTGGGCCTTAGTGGTACTTTTACGTGCTTATTAGGTCTGGAATATAGATTTCATGTTTAGTGGGCCTTAGTGGTCCTTTTACATGCTTATTGGTCTGGAATATGCATTTCATGTTTAGTGGATATTAGTTGTCCTTTTACATACTTATTGGGCCTGGAATATACATTTCATGTTTAGTGATCCTTTTACATGCTTATTGGGCCTTGTTTACACATTTATATTCATTGGGCCTTGTGGTCTCAATACATACACGAAAACATTATTTACTGCGTTAAATGATGTGATACAATATTCGCGTAAATTTAGTTAAGGTTATTGTGAGACACGTTTTCATCGGTACCTACCTAGTGTACGACTTTAAGTCCTGTAGTTATAACCAGAGTCTCCTGGAGGGAGAGCGGGAGTTTGTGTATAGATCTATACGAGGTTGTCACCCTACACCTTAGTTGTTCGCTACAGCTAGACTAGGCCAGTCTAGGGTGACAAATATCTTACCTTAAACATGTCGACGCCTGAAAAACGTCTAGACAGGCAGATCAATCATATCAAGCATGGTTATAATGACTTACATAGAAATTAACTTCACTGTAAATTTACGGAATGCATATACATTTTTGGTGATACAGAGTCATACATACATTGTCACTCGGTCTTAGGATTTTAAGACCATAACACTTTTACAATCAGAAAATATCAGATTTTTCTAGGAAATCATACAATTATACAGAACCTTCTACTTACAACAGAAAATATAGAATTTTCTGGATTACTCTCTTTATACATTTTTCAAAACAGTAACACACATGCAATAATACAAGATTTGATACATAGGGCGTGTTTGGCACGGAGCTTTTGGAAGCGTTTGGGAGCTTCTAGCTTTTAGTTTTTGACAAAACGCTCTAGTTTAAACAAAAAGCTTCGTTTGACAGTACGAGCGTTTAGCTTTTAGTTTTAACAAAACGCTTCGATTCTAAAAGCTACTTCATGTAGCTTTTAACAAAACGCTCCGGAACTTTTGAAATCAATTTCCATAATTACCCTTAAAAATATATTTATATATTTTTTTATTTTTTATAAATTGTCCTTTTATGTAATTTTATATATTTCAAAAGCTTCCAGCTATTTTTGCCAAACATTCATATAACAAATAAAAGCTACAGCTTCCCGCTACCAGCTACCAGCTACACGCTACCAGCTACCCGCTACCAGCTAACCGCTACCCGCTTCCAGCTAACAACTAATTTTGCCAAACACGCCCATAGACTTTCAAATCATTTTTACAGAAAATATCGGATTTTTTGGTGTTTACAAAACGATACAAAACGTTTATACAAATATGCCTATGAACTCACCAACATTATATATGTTGACGTTTTCAAAATAACTTGTATTCTCAGGAAATCGCTAAACAAGTTGATCATCAAGAAACTCGTGGATTTTGTCGTATTTTGTTATCATCATACATTGAATATTTTGGTATGTAATATATGATACAACACTTGATGTAAACAATGACGATTGTTATATTGTATGTGTGATGATGATGATGTTTTGTTTCAATTATATACATTGTGATGATATTACAAGATGAAGTTTCAAACCAAAAAAACCCAAATGCATTCATTATTAGTGAAGAACACATCACAAATACATACACACACAAAAGACTTGGAAGGAATTCAAACTCAGATCGAATATAATTTCTGGACTAGTCTCTCAAGCGTCATCGATTGGTGTGGAGAGTTTATGCCTAGCGAAGAAGATGGCATGCCATAAGCATTATGATGGGATCCGATACAATATTTTTCTTCCTAAAACTAGATCATAACAAAAAAAACCACACACACACAAAAAGTGGATCTAGGAGACGAAGACTGAGGGTTACAGATCTTCATTTTGCTCAACTCAGGCCTTTAATCGAGAAACTCTAAAGATATGGCGGCTTTTGTAATTTACCTACATGGCGGTTTGGGTGAGGGTTTGTGTCGCATTAAGTGGTGGTGACAACGAGATAAAGAAAGATGGTGAAGAATGGTAGTATAATAGGGGTAATATATATATATATATATATATATATATATATATATATATATATATATAGAGAGAGAGAGAGAGAGAGAGAGAGAGAGAATTATTAAGTATTAAAAATAAAAAACTAAAAATCAAAGAGCATTTTAGTTTTCCGAAGGACAAAAACTTCAAACAAACTAGCTCTAAATGACCATGAAATTAAAAAAAAATTAAAGTTTGGACTAAACATCATAAAAAATATATATTAACGCCTTGATCCCGAGTTTTTTTTTTTTTTTTTTTTTTTTTTTTTTTTTTTTTTTGGTAAATTCGTTAAAGGAAATGGAAGGAAAATTTTGACAAAAAGAAAGGGAGGTGAAGAAAAATATTCATTATTCCGTGTTCCCGAGTTCGAAGAAAATGAAAGTAAAATTTTAAGTTTTATTTTCTTTTCCTGTTAACTCGGGAACATAAAACTTAAAATTTTCCTTTCTCTCACTTTCTTTTCAACTCCGCCCAATTTGGAAGAAAAATATGACTCAAAAATATTTCCCCTTCCCTCACTTTCCTTCCATTAATGAAACTTGAGAACACGATTTTTCTTCAATACCTCTCACTTTCCCTCCGTATCCTCTCATTTCTCTCCTTAAGTGGAACTCGGAACAAACGCTTAAAAGTGATATTTTTTCAGTTTTATCTTAATTTTTTATTCTTAAAATAGAACCAAAAGTGCAGAACACATGTATACCCGAAGGACCAACGATGTAATTTACTCATAGAAATTCTGACCCCCCGATTAAAAAAACCGAAGAACACAATTTACAACTGGAATCCAATAGGAGGAATATAAAACAAAACATGAACCCTAGTTGAAGTACAGTGGTTGACGAACCGCCTTGCAGCTGCGGCTTGTTTCTCGATTTTTGTTATCAGGTAAATCCTCCGATTTGTTTTGCATCTTGTTGTGTGCTGTTTGGTGCGTGTCAATCCTCGTTATGAAAATCAAATCGGAGGCATAAATTACAGATACAAAACTTGAAATTATAAGATTGGATTTTTCTTATAAGAATGGAATTATTGGTATCAGTGATTGTGTTTCGTGTCTTTGCTTTGTTTGTATCGATGCCAGAGAAATTTTGAAACTTTATGTGGTTTTGAAGAGACTTAAAGGCTTTGGTAAACTCCAACGACTAAACTTGAAATTAAAAGATCGTTTTAAAAAAAAAAAATGGGATCTTGGTATCAATCAATGCAATATGCATTGCGTGTCTTGTATTAAATTTTGAAACTTTATGTGGTTTTGGAAAGCCTTTGGCACACTACAGCGACTAAACTTGAAATTCCGAGATTGGGCTTTTTCTTATAAGAATGGAATTGTTGGTATGAATCAATGTATTGTGTGTCATGGTGCTGTCTGTATCGACGCTTAATATTTTGGAGAGTTTCAAAAGCATATGGCTGAGAATGATTTTTAGAAAACACGGTTGGAAGGTGTGTTTGCTAGCAGAGTGGTATTTGTTGCATATATAGCAAACTGGAATCTGTCTGTCAGTCCTTTGGCTGTATATATGGATTGCTAAGTAAATTTTGGTTTGATTTTGATGATTTCATAAGATCCTTATCCTTGTGTTATGTGTTTGAAGTTTGAAGGGATGAGAGGAGAAGTAGAAGATGTTGTGGAGTTGATGCATCGTATACAAGCACGGTTGCCAGTAAAAGATGCGGCCCGTACGAGCGTGTTGTCCAAGTCATGGCTACATGCTTGGTCTACCATCCCTACCCTCAGGTTGTATGCTGGAAGAGGAAAGAGCATGAAGTTGGTGGATGTGGACCAGACTCTGATAAGGTATCTCCATGACAACATACCAATCGAAAGCTTTGAGCTTAAGATGGACATGCGGAACCAGGAGTCGGCTTCTCATGCTGAAAAATGGATAGGATTCGTGGCAACCAAAACTAGTCTCAAGGAGTTTTCCCTCTCAGTTTACCTAAAAGGTGCCTCCTCTTTTACGTTGCCAGATGAGTTACTCTTGGGTGAGAATCTAACTAAGATAAGAGTTGGAGCTTCATGGGGGACCGATATTTCTGTTAGGATGACGACTAGCCGTCATCCTGTGATCAAGTGTGTGTCCCTACGAGAACTGCACTTGGCTGGTGTGCACATAAGTGAAGAGGCACTCAATGACATGCTGTCGTCCTGTAGCTCGCTTGAGAAGATAAAGCTTTCAAATATAGATTTTGGTTCCTGCGAGGGGTTCAACACCATCAAGGTTATAAACCTTCCTCGTCTTTACGAATTAAGCATAACTTTGGATGCTGCTTTGGAAATCAGTAATGTCCCAAATCTTGCTGTGTTTAGCTACGATCTACTTCGTTCGGGACAATTTCCATTCGATGCAAACCTCCATTCAATGTCGTTAAGCAACGTGACACAGTTAATGTTAGGTGGTATGGTTCGGGACAACGTGTGTCTGGACATGATCAAGTCAAGATTTCCTTTTCTCGAGAGTTTGACCCTTGATATGAAGTCTTGGATGTTGGGAAGCTTCCATTTCACATGCGCTTCAATCAAGATATTGTCCTTGACGTCACACAAAAAGCTTTTCGACGTACAAGTTTGTGCTCCAAAATTACTTTTCTTCTCATTCTCTGGCGACAGCGTATTGCCTGATCTCCTGTTTCCAGTCTCGTCTCTCAGGCAAATCAAACTCTCACTCTCACTCGACCTTCCTCTTGATGCTTCGTTTTTTCTTAAGCTGAGGGAAGCCCTCATGTTATCACGCAAATGCGACCTTTGTATAAGTATAACCAACAACTCTAATAATAGTATGCCATTGGACATCGACGAACTAAGAAGAAAGCTCATGTTTCCTCCTGCTACGAATGTGCAAGAACTCGAGTTTGAAACGGATGAAGATGAATGCCTGTGGGAACGATCCCCATTTTTTGATGCGTTCTTTGAGATTTGTCATCCCAAGCAGATATATGCACGCCCAGACAGGCACTACAGACACAACAATCACTTTTGCAGGCTCATGCTCAGGGAGCTCTTGGAGAAGAAAAAGTCCACTGCTATTTGGCCTCATCGCCTACAACATGTTCTAATAAGACCACTTCCTCATAAAAAATGGAGAACCCTAACAAATTCCCAGAGAACCTTACTACAAGCCTTGACTCCTGTTGACTTCAAACTAAAGTGGCGTTGATCATCATCTCTTGCTTCGGTTATTTGTTTTACTATTTATTGTCTTTATTTATCCTGTTTGTTTAACACATACTTAGGATGTTATACTTAATTTGCATAAGGATACAACAACCCACCTTTTTAGTTTTAGCTAAACATTTTACACCCTATTCATACGCCAACCTTCATGCGTCATCTTTGCAAAAATCTCTACTCAAAACATATTTAGTTTTTATTTTATATAACATCATCTTAACTGATATTATATTTACTATAACTTCCAACTAAAGCTCACAACCATTCAGGATTTGAATTTAACTCTACCTTGTTTAATGCATTCGTGGTCTTTCTGGTGAATGTTTGCCTACAGCAATAACTTACTATTATGGTGGAGAGAATGGTCTTCCATCCACGAGCTTCTCTCTCCATCATCCTATAACCATCGAAAGGCCTTGAGCTCTCTCTTTAAATGATGATGTCACTACATGTGTTGACATGACAAGCCTAGTCAACATCCCACGTTAACAAAATCTGACACATTAGTTTCGAGGTTTGGCAATCGGCTAATGCGTTTAAACTAACATAGCATGTGACAAAAATGTCATGACTTCCTCTATCAAACTCCAAAACACTTTTTTTTTTGTTTAATTTTTTTTTTTTCAGACCAACAAACATTTTTTTTGTACAGGGGACAACTTCTGCAAACAGTAATAACTTTTCATTGAAAACTATACTCATGAGCTTTCCAAGTATGCTATGATATTAGGATGAGATATAAAATCAAAAAACCAACTCGGAACAGAACCGATATAATCGGAAAATGCTTAAACGGTCCGAGTGGGTCTGAAAATTAGCCTTATCCGGGTTTCGGGTATTCGGGGTACGAGTCCAACGGTATGGGTATTTTGGGTTTTAGCCAATGTTTTAAACCCGGGTCGACCCGACCGGTTCAACCGGTTGGACCGTGATCCGGGGTAGAAGGCGAGTCAATTAAGAATGTTTTTTTTGTAAAAATACGGACCGGATCGAACCTGCCGGGTTTCCCTTAAACCGCGGTCGAACTGTTTGTGTTGAGTCGGTTAAAACCGGATTGACTCGTTTTAATAGGGCTTGGATACAAATATGGACTGGATCGAACCGTTTGTGTCGAACCAGCTTCTCAATCACAAGGTGACCATGTTGATCATGAAGTTGATAGTGAATTTCAATTACTAAGTGACCGCGAGATCGATGCTTATAATACTTAAAATTTTCAAGATCCATGATTTGGTTTGGTCGTGGTGCGTTTGGATTTGTCTAAAACTATGTTTTGTTTTGTTATTTATACTTTATGTGGCTGTTTATTGTGTTTAGATTGATCTATAACATGTTTTGATATGTTTTTCAATGTTTAAACTTTGTGGACATCAAATTATTGGTTTTATATGTTTATGCATTATACAGGAAAGTAAATAGATATGAAAATAGAAAAAGACCATAAACCGGGTTGACCCGACGATTCGACTGGTTGAACCGGTCATCACACCGGGTCATCTAAAAACCCGGGTTTTAAAACATTGGTTTCAGCACCGTATTTGGAAAAAAAAAACTGGAATCGGGTTTAATGGACATGAACCGGTTTATTGGGCCTGAATTTGAATTGGTATAAAAAAAAAAGACGCATGCTGCAATTTTGGAAAACATAAAAGGAAGCTTGTGTGGTTCTCTATGCAAAATGAAAAATTCATTGGATGGTTTAAAACATAGGAAATAAGTGGATGTAGTCTCTTGATATGTGTAAAGGAAATTGCTAATGTCAAAGAATTTATCTTTTGCTTTTATGTTCATGTTTTCAAAGTTCAAATGTTTTCAAAGTTCAAAGTTCAAAGTCAAGAATGCATATCAAGTTTGTACATCAAACTTAAAAGATAAATAAGTTTGTTTGAATATAGAGTATTAAAATAGGAAAGTGAAAAATAAGCAGCTCTGGAGTCCTATAATCCTACAAAAAGACAAGTTAGTATGGTTGTTTTCATATCTTTAATTACAAAGAAGCATTGACATACAAATAAGCAATGACGTACAAGCCTACAAAAAGTGGTTGCTTCATATGTTTAATTGCAAAAAAGCACCTCATAAAAAATCATGACTATTTTTATCCATGTTTTATGAAATAAGTAAATGATGCAAATGGAGTTGGGAGTTAAGTGAAACCTTAAGAATATAAAACTGTTAAGAATGAGAGGTAGGTCGACCTTTTTTTATTTTTTTTCTTGTTAATAAAAAAATTGGGACATATTGATTTTACCATATTTTATAGTATATAATTTACAAACTGTTTAACAACTATCATAATTTGATTAAAAGCTCATGTTTCACACTTCAGTTCATCATATTTCATTTTTCCTCGTTGCTTGTTGTCTTTAAATTGCTATATGTATACTAGTCGGTATACTTCACAATCTGATTGATTTTTTTTTAAGGATTTCTTGAAGCATTTTTTTTGTCTTGATAATCACTACAATGGCTCATTTCTTGCCTTTGATTATGTTGATATCTTGGAACTAATTGCAAGGAAGCACGTCAATAATGTAAGTTTTTTATTTTCAATCCGGTTAATCAATAAAGCTTGCTAAAGATTAACTTTTGCTGATTATGAAACTCAAAAAAACATTCCAATTCGATTAAAGATTCAATTTTTCCACTCATTAGACTCACTTGCAAGGAAGCACGTCAATGATGAATCAATCTTATTATTTGTATAACAATACCTTTTTAGGGAATGTTTTCATTTTCCGGGTCCATCCAGGTCTAAACCCCGTAGCCGGTTCCAATTATCTATTTTCGGTTTCAACCGGTTTCATATCCACTTTACCCGATCCGATACCTCGAATCGTAACCGGTTCCCCTATACTGGTCTCGTTTCCGGGTCTTAGAATCCTTTAATTTTGGTTTTCGGGTTTCCCGGGTCCGGGTCAATCGGTCCGAGTTTGGACCCACTTTCATCCCTATATGATATACGATTTTTTTGACTTATGGATTAGTCCAAACATCCCATTCAAGTTTGACCAATTTGTTTTCCAGACCATTGAACATTTTTTTTGTATACATGTGACTTCCTCTACAAAACTTCAAAAGACTTGACGTTTTCGTTAAACCTTCACATCCAAAGCATTCCAAGAATATAAGATACATGATTTTTTTCTTTATTCTGGATCATTCTAGATTTCCTCTTCAAGGTGGTCCTAAAAATTGTTTATGATACCATTGAACTTTTTTTGTACACCGGACAACCTGTGGAAAAAATGTCATAGCTTCTACTACAAAACTCCAAAAGGCATGCTATTTTTTCCATTGGGAACTACACATCTAAAAATTTCTAAGCATATGATATACACGGTTTTTATTGACTTATGGATCACTCTAGACTTCCCGTTGAAGTTGGTCCAAAAATAGATTGGAGAACCCGTGACAAAAATGTTATGTCTGTTACTATAAAACTCCAAAAGAGTTGTTTTTTATTGGAAACTACACATCTAAAGCACTGATACACATGTATTTTTGACTTATGGATTGTCCATACCTCTCGTTGAAGTTGGTCCAAAATATTGGTTTAGACCATTGAACTTTTTTTTTTGTGTACTAGACATCCTGTGAGAAGAAACGTCATAACACTCTACAAAACACCAAAGAACCAGACGTTTTTTCATTGGAAACTACACATCAAAAGTTTTTCAAGCATATAATATACACATTTTTTGACTTTTGGATGATTCCATACTTCCTGTTGAAGTTGGTCTAAAAATGGTTTTTGAGACACCAAACATTTTTTTGTACAATCTACAGCGTGTGACAAAATTTTTATAGCTTTCTCTACAAAACTTCAAAAGAGTTTTTATTTTTCATTGGAAACTACACATCTAGAGCTTTCAAAAGATATAAGATACATGCTTTTTTTTTTAAATCGTTTCAGACTTCCCGTTGAAGTTAGTCTAAAAATATTTTTTCAAACCATCGAATATTATTTTGTACATTGGACAGTCTGACAAAAATGTCATAATGTCCTATACAAAACTCCAAATTGCATGTTTTTTCATTGGAGGCAACATATACATAGTTTTCCAAGCATATAAGATAAATAATAAGATCGTTCCAAACTTCCCATTCAAGTTGGTCCAAAAATACTTTTTAAGACCATTGTACATTTTTTTATATTAGGAAACCTATGGGAAAAAATGTTAAAGTTAAAAAATCTTCAAAATATGAATAAAATTTTCAATAATTTATAAACCGTGAATAAAAATTAACTTTATTTTGAATTTAATTCATTTACGTATATTTACAAATTGCAGGATTGGAGATTGAATCAACAGAAAAATACCAATACATGAATATGTCAATGATTGTTTTGGAAAACATGGAGGAAGGAGATATACATAAGGAGAAAATTGATGCAAAAACCTGCGAAGAAAAGAAAACAAATGGTTCATCTTAATTATGCAAAAAAAAGCTGTAGGATCGTTCAGATTCTAAAACATAGAATTCATGTTTGTAGCAGAGAATCGAATGAACACAAGCAAGTAAATATGATCTGGTTTTCGATTAAAGAATAAGAAGTTCAATAAAAAATGGTAGTAAGAACCTCGCAAAGATATTCTCTCTATCTAACTAACATCCTTATATATAGGTTCACAACTCAAGGAGTCGGTTAGGCATTCACCCAGGTATGTGTGACAATTGGTCAAATTAGGTTAATATCCATTGGTTAAACCACCCCGAACCCACTTGTAATAGGACCTAATGTACAGTGTTCCATATAACGAAGGCAAATATAGTTTTTCATACTTAGAATTGCATACGAAATACTCTATTTTGTTATCTAAAAATATGAATCGTAGTTGAACAGAACACTATTAACAACAAATAAGTATTAATTAATGCATTAAAAATGAGATTTATGTGTTAATCATACTTATGAGGATCTAATCCTCTACATATATATAGCGCATGTTAACATGATTCCGTGGATATAAAGACGTATGCAACAGATCTGCCCTTTTTATGAAAACGAATTGATAATATAACTGATTTTTCCGGAGACGAATATTGTATTGATTCATTAGGATAGTTGCACATTTTTTTAATTGTTTTCGAGAAAGTTTTTAAAATCAGACTATGTCATAATATTTTGTAACGGCCCGAAATCCAGGTATTCTTCTTTTGGCCCTGCATCTTAGTTAAGTTGTTAAATTAGGGTTTTCATGATAAGCGAGTACGCTGGGCGTACAAGGCGTACGCTGCGCGTACTCGCGCGCCTCTTTTGGACGCGTTCACCCTCAGGTACGCTGGGCGTACCCAAGGTTACGCTCGACGTAACTTGTCCAGACCTAAAAACCCTAATTCCTTTGGAGGGCTATAAAAGGAATGTGTGGCTGGACTTCTCAGCCACCATCCCTCAGAGTGAAACCCTAAAAAGAGTGTGCCTTCGTTCCTAAGCCATTTTTGTGTATTCTAAGCTTGGTGGTGCCATTCCAAGGTTGCAAAGGAGAAGAAGAACTCATTGGAAAGACTAGAAGTGCTGTGAAAGTGTAGATCTAAGCTTTGCAAGGACTAAAGCTTCATTATCAAGTAAAAAGTTCGGATCTTGTCACTTGGTTCATGTTATTTGCTTCAAGTACCATTTTCTAGGGTTTTAGTCCCAAAGGTGGAGACTTTTTGTGCAAATGGCCTCCATAAGTTGAGATCCTTTATATTTTGGTCTATTGGAGTTGTAGACTCATAAAAATGACATCTTGTACATGAATATTGCACCATGCATGAGATCTAGGTCCTTGAGTTGGAATAGAATGTTGTTAAGAGGTGTTGGAGCCTTTACAGCCATGCCAAGGCTTAAAGGTCTCGACTTTATGGGTTTAGACACATTAACAGAGTCGGATCTAGAAGTTGGAGTAATGGCTTAACCGATTAAGACCAGAAATGAAGAGTGTTGGAATCTGATGGTTACGCTGGGCGTAACTTCCAGTATGCGCAGCATACTGGGTGGAAACCCCGATCCATAGGTTGGCGATGTACGCCCCGCGTACTCTCAGTGTTGACTTTTAGGATTTTGGTCAACATGAGTACTTTAGGTCAAGGAAGGGTAAAATGGTCTTTTACCCTCTGAGGAATGATGATAAGGGGTAAAGTTTTAGTGGTGGAAGTCTTTGAGTATTAAATGATATTTTTATGTTTAGGCGAGGTAGAGTCGTCGTTGGGATTCGGTGATAGCGAGGACGCGAGATCTTATACTTTCCACAAGGTGAGTTTTCTCACTATACTATACCCGGAAGGGATTTTATTGTGTGACCAGAAGGTCGGATATGTTATGAGTTATATGCATTGTATATGATAAGTTAATCGTTTGTATGTGCTATGTATGCTATGCTTGATATGGGCCGGAAGGCATTATGATATGGGCCGGAAGGCATTATGTTATGCGCCGGAAGGTAAATATGTTATGGGCCGGAAGGCGTTGTGATGTGGACCGTAAGGTTGACGTGGGTAGGACCGGAAGGTTTACCTAGTCGGGACGGAAGTCCCCTGAGACACATAGACCGGAAGGTCAGGGCCTAGAAAGGCGTATGTGCGTAAGTTGTATTTTGGGGAACTCACTAAGCATTTATGCTTACAGTTGTTGTGTTATGTGTTTCAGGTACTAGCGAGGACCGTGGGAAGGCGCCGTCGTGATCGTACACATTGCCGGGTAAAAACTATTTTATGATCATTGGGATGTATCCTATTATGATAATATTGTTCACGTTTGAATTTGAAATATTAATCGATGTTTTTGATGTTTACAAAAATGAAAAATTGGTTTTAAAATTTACGTCGTTACAAGTTGGTATCAGAGCCTTGGTTTGAGAGATTCGGATACACCTTCGGGCGTAACAGAACTCAAACCGGGGATTTGAGAAAATTTTTAATTAATAAAAGCAATAAAAATCTGATAAGAGATTTTGAAACAACCAAAGGAGAAGCAGTGTGTACGGTCAGCCGGCGCCCGAACCGTAAAATCCCCAAAATACTCTTACAATATGTGTTATGAGATATGATATGATATGATACGCATGCTAGTAGACTAGGTATTCATATTAGGACTAGAGTCGCCTGATTTGTGATGCCTTAGTCTAGGGAAAACTGCTGCTATGAGGTACTTTGAGAGCGAGTGGGTAGCTAGTGCATGGCAAGAATAGAGTACTCATGATCCGGGGTTCGGGGAGGAGGACTTGGGGTGAATGCTGATGCGGTGTAGTTGGTAGTATTGGGACCGTACTACCGAAGACACCGGGTCAGTGGGCAACCCAAGTAAGAATCCCTGGGTATCGGAGACTGAGTAGGGTTGCGTTATCGAGTGCGATTATACTCGATGGAGTCTCTGATATTTCTATGTTGTATTTCAGAGGCATCATGGTTGGACCACGCCACAGACCTGGTACGAGCGGTGTGAGTGACGAGGAGCTTCGTCAGATGATTCACGAGGAGCTCGCTGCAGCGATCCGGGCTGAGATTCCGGAGATGTTTGGGTCTATTAAGACCACACTGATGGAGACTTTTGATGAGCGGTACGCCGCGGTGACTGAGGCCGCAGCTGCTGCAGCTACCACAGCTGTGGCCGCTGCCAGACCACAGGGAGGTGACTCGTTGCTGTTCCGGGAGTTCAACAACACGAAGCCACCCGAGTTTGACGGGACGTAGGATCCGATCGCTGCGATGAGATGGATTGCTGATATCGAGGGATGCTTCTACACTTGTTCATGTCCGGAGCATATAAGGGTACGGTTCGCTTTGAACCAGCTCCGCCTGGGAGCAAAGGATTGGTGGAAGTTCGTAACGGCGAACTTCACTCTTGCGGAGGTTTCAGTCGTGACCTGGGAGAGATTTACTGCTATGTTCAGAGATGAGTATGTTCCCCCGGTGGAGAGGGAACGGTTGGTTCAGGAGTTCTTGACCCTCAAGCAGGGTAATGATTCTGTCACGGTGATCACTCGGAAGTTTCATGAGAGGGCGATGTTTTGCCCTGAGCAGGTGTCCACGGAGCAGGCTCGGATGAGCCGATATTTGGGTGTGCTGAGGAGGGATATCCGAGAGTTCGTATCGAACTCGTCATACCAGACTTTTGCTGAGCTCCAGGCGAATACCAGGAAGCGTGAGATCGAGTTGGAGACCCAGGCCAGGGAGGAGGCCGAGTCTCAACGGGTGGATCGACGGCCATCTCAGTCCCAGCCGGCAGCCAAGCGGACCAAGTCTTCCGATTCGAGGACGGGAAGTCAGAAGGGCCGCACTTGCGGAAAGTGTGGCAAGGGTCACGAGGGGGCTTGTCGATCGGGTGCTTGCTACAAGTGTGGCAAGGAGGGGCACATTGCTAGGGATTGCCCCAAGGGATTCATGGTTTGCTTTCATTGCAACCAGACCGGCCACCGGAAGGCCGAGTGCCCCCAGCTTCGCCAGGGATCTACGCCTGCTGCTAGGGTTACCGAGACTCGGTCGGTGAAAGCCGAGGTTCCGAAGGCTCGTGGGAGAGCTTTTCACTTGACTGCGGAGGAGGTCCGCACGACGCCTGATGTCGTAGCTGGTATGTATTCTTTAGTGTACTTACTTTAATGCTAAGGTATTGTGCTTATATTATGATATGCGTAGGTACTTTTTTTTGTGAATTATGTACCTGCCTTGGTATTATTTGACTCGGGTGCGAGTCGGTCTTTTGTATCGTTGGCTTTTAGCCAACACATCGGTATTGAGCGGGAGGTGATGAGTCGACCCCTGCGAGTTTCTATAGCGGATGAGAAAGCGGTATACGCCACTGATGTGATTCGAGGATGTGTGCTTGAGATCTTTGGGGTCAAGTTCCCTATAGACTTGGTTCCTATAGCGACGGGGGATGTCTGCGTGATCGTGGGCATGGACTGGTTGAGTAAATTTGGGGCAATCATTGACTGCGAGAGACAGCTGGTGACTATTCGAGACCCTAGTGGGGGAGTTCTTACTGTGTATGGCGAGGGGACCCGGTGTGGGTCGGCGTTTTGTTCGGCTACCAGGGCGAGGCAGAGTTTGCAGCAGGGCTGCAATGGATTCATAGCCTACGTGACTGATACTCGAGTGGCTGCTGGGAGGCCCAATTCGGTTGATGACGTTCCTGTAGTATGCGAGTTTTCGGATGTGTTCCCCAAAGAGTTACCAGGTGTGCCTCCGGAAAGGCAAGTGGAGTTCCGTATCGATTTGGTTCCGGGAGCGGCTCCCATCGCCAAGGCTCCTTATCGCCTCGCTCCACCGGAAATGCAGGAGTTATCCTCGCAGCTTCAGGAGCTGTTGGGAAAGGGGTTTATTCGACCGAGTAGCTCACCTTAGGGAGCGCCGATTTTGTTTGTCAAGAAAATGGATGGTTCACACTGGATGTGTATCGATTACCGGGAGTTGAACAAGTTGACGGTTAAGAACCGGTATCTGTTACCTAGGATCGACGATCTGTTCGATCAGTTGCAGGGGGCATCTTGGTTCTCCAAGATAGACTTGAGGTCGGGTTATCATCAGATGAGGGTTCGGGATGAAGATATTCAGAAGACTGCATTCAGAACTCGTTATGGACATTATGAGTTTGTGGTGATGCCTTTTTGGCTCACCAATTCCCCGACTGCGTTCATGGATCTTATGAACCGGGTGTGCAGGCCGATGCTGGATCGGTCGGTGATCGTATTCATTGATGATATTTTGGTATATTCGATGTCTAGGGAGCAGCATGAGGAGCATTTGAGGGAAATTATTGGGGTATTGAGATCGGAGAGGCTGTTTGCCAAATTCTCCTAGTGTGATTTCTAGTTACGAGAGGTCCAGTTCCTTGGGCACCTTGTTAACTAGAAAGGGATATTTGTCGATCCGGCCAAGATTGAGGCGGTGTTGAGATGGGAGGTGCCGAGATTGCCCACTGAGATCAGGAGTTTTCTGGGATTGGCCGGCTATTATCGAAGGTTTATCAAGGATTTCTCCAAGATCGTCGTGCCACTTAATAAGATGACCCGGAAGGGTGTTGCATTTTCATGGGGACCGGAGTAGCAGTCCTCATTCGAGACCCTTCGTCAGAAATTGTGCGAGGCCCCGGTGCTTGCACTCCCGGAAGGGATGGAGGATTTTGTGGTATACTGTGATGCATCTATATCGGGTTTAGGGGCGGTGCTTATGCAGAGGGGACACGTTATAGCGTATGCTTCGAGGCAGTTGAAGCCTCATGAGTCGGGATATCCCACCCACGACCTGGAATTGGGGGCTGTGGTGTTTGCCCTCAAGATGTGGCGGCATTATCTTTATGGGGTTCTGTGTACCATCTACACGGACCACAAGCATCTGAAGTACTTGATGGATCAGCCAAATCTGAATATGCGACAGAGGAGATGGTTGGATGTGGTGAAGGATTACAATTGTGAGATCCTGTACCACCCGGACAAGGCTAATGTGGTGGCCGATGCGTTGAGCCGTAGGGCGGAAAGCACCCCGATCCGAGATATTTGTATGAGGTTGACGGTGATGACCCCGATTTTGGATACCATTCGAGGAGCTCAGGCTGAGGCTACGAGACCAGAAAACCAGAAGAGGGAGCGAGTTGTCGGTCAAGTATCAGGATTCGTTACGGATGGTCGAGGGCTTAGGACTTTTCAGGGTCGGATTTCGGTACCGTTTGTGGGCGGTACACGTACTATTTTGATGGAGGAAGCGCATCGATCGAAATTCTCGATTCATCCCGGGGCTACAAAAATGTATTTGGACCTAAGGAAGGAGTATTGGTGGCCCTGTATGAGAAGGGATGTTGCATGGTTTGTTGAGAGATGCCTGACTTGTCGACAGGTTAAGGCCGAGCACCAGCGTCCGCACGGTAAATTGCAGCCGCTAGAGATTCCTGAATGGAAGTGGGAACAGATTACCATGGATTTTATCACCAAATTGCCGAGGACTGCGAGAGGAGTCGATGCGATTTGGGTGATCATGGATAGATTGACGAAGAGCGCTCATTTTCTAGCCATCAGCGAGAGCTCTTCTGCTAAGAAGTTGGCAGAATTATACGTGAGGGAGGTGGTATCGCGGCATGGGGTTCCGATGTCGATTGTTTCAGATTGGGATGTGCGTTTTACTTCCAGGTTTTGGAAGAAGTTTCATGAGGAGTTGGGTACGAGACTGCATTTCACTACCGCATACCACCCGCAGACGGACGGACAGAGCGAGCGGACGATTCAGACGCTTGAGGATATGCTCCGAGCATGTGTTTTGGATTTTGGAGGGAGTTAGGACACCTATCTACCTTTAGCAGAGTTTTCATACAACAACAGCCATCATTCGAGCATTGGTATGCCACCCTTTGAGCAGTTGTATGGGCGGAGGTGTCGCACCCCTATCTGCTGGGGAGAGGTGGGGCAGCGGGTGATGGGTAGCACGGAGATTGTACTCCAAACAACTGAGCAGATTCAGCAGGTCAGGCAGAGGTTGTTGACCGCGCAGAGTCGCCAGAAGAGTTATGCGGACAGATGTCGGTCCGAGCTTGAGTTTCAGGTTGGTGACCTTGTGCTCCTAAAGGTCTCTCCTTGGAAAGGAGTAATACGATTCAAGAAGAGGGGAAAATTGGGACCCCGGTATATTGGACCCTTCAGGGTAATTGCTAGGGTAGGCAGGGTAGCCTACCGGTTGGATCTACCTGCTGAGTTGGGGCAGATCCATGATACCTTTCATGTCTCGCAGTTGAGGAAATGTATTGCCAACGAGTCGGCAGTGGTGCCATTAGATGATATTCAGGTGGATGCAGGATTGAACTATGTGGAGAGACCAGTAGCGATCCGGGATTGGAAGATTAAGGTTCTGAGGAACAAGGAAGTACCCCTGGTACAAGTGCAGTGGCAACATCGAAAGAGATCCGAGTTGACATGGGAGTCCGAGTCTGAGATGCGGGATCAGTATCCGGAGTTGTTTTCAGTATGAGACTTCGGGGACGAAGTTTGGTTCTAGTGGGGGTGAATTGTAACAGCCCGAAATCCATGTATTCTTCTTTTGGCCCTTCATCTTGGTTAAGTTGTTAAATTAGGGTTTCCATGATAAGCGAGTACGCTGGGCGTACCCAAGATTACGCTCGGCGTAACTTGTCCAGACCTAAAAACCCTAATTCCTTTGGAGGGCTATAAAAGGAATGTGTGGCTGGACTTCTCAGCCACCATCCCTCAGAGTGAAACCCTAAAAAGAGTGTGCCTTCGTTCCTAAGCCATTTTTGTGTATTCTAAGCTTGGTGGTGCAATTACAAGGTTGCAAAGGAGAAGAAGAACTCATTGGAAAGACTAGAAGTGCTGTGAAAGTGTAGATCTAAGCTTTGCAAGGACTAAAGCTTCATTATCAGGTAAAAAGTTCGGATCTTGTCACTTGGTTCATGTTATTTGCTTCAAGTACCATTTTCTAGGGTTTTAGTCCCAAAGGTGGAGACTTTTTGTGCAAATGGCCTCCATAAGTTGAGATCCTTTATATTCTGGTCTATTGGAGTTGTAGACTCATAAAAATTTCATCTTGTACATGAATATTGCACCATGCATGAGATCTAGGTCCTTGAGTTGGAATAGAATGTTGTTAAGAGGTGTTGGAGCCTTTACAACCATGCCAAGGCTTAAAGGTCTCGACTTTATGGGTTTAGACACATTAACAGAGTCGGATCTAGAAGTTGGAGTAATGGCTTAACCGATTAAGACTAGAAATGAAGAGTGTTAGAATCTCATGGTTACGCTGGGCGTAATTTCCAGTACGCGCAGCGTACTGGGTGAAGACCCCGATCCATGGGTTGGCGATGTACGCCCCGCGTACATCTAGCAGTACGCCGCGCGTACTCTCATGGTTGACTTTTGTTGACTTTTAGGATTTTGGTCAACATGAGGACTTTAGGTCAAGGAAGGGTAAAATGGTCTTTTACCCTCTGAGGAATGATGATAAGGGGTAAAGTTTTAGTGGTGGAAGTCTTTGAGTATTAAACGATATTTTTATGTTTAGGCGAGGTAGAGTCGTTGTTGGGATTCGATGATAGCAACGACGCGAGATCTTAGACTTTCCACGAGGTGAGTTTTCTCACTATACTGTACCCAGAAGGGCTTTTATTATGTGACCGGAAGGTCGGATATGTTATGAGTTATATGCATTGTATATGATAAGTTAATCGTTTGTATGTGCTATGTATGCTATGCTTGATATGGGCCGGAAGGCATTATGATATGGTCCGGAAGACATTATGTTATGGGCCGGAAGACGAATATGTTATGGGCCGGAAGGCGTTGTGATGTAGACCGTAAGGTTGACGTGGGTAGGACCGGAAGGTTTACGTAGTCGGGACGGAAGTCCCCTGAGACACATGGACCAGAAGGTCAGGGCCTAGAAAGGCGTATGTGCGTAAGTTGTATTTTGGGGAACTCACTAAGCATTTATGCTTACAGTTGTTGTGTTATGTGTTTCAGGTACTAGCGAGGACCGTGGGAAGGCGCCGGCCTGATCGTACACATTGTCGGGGAAAAACTATTTTATGATCATTGGGATGTATTCTCTTATGATAATATTGTTCACGTTTGAATTTGAAATATTAATAGATGTTTTTGATGTTTACAAAAATGAAAAATTGGTTTTAAAATTTTCGTCGTTACATATTTGATTTCACTTTTGAAATATTTTTGACGCGAAGTGAAGTCACTCTCGCGAAAACTGTCAGACTGAAAATTTATAAAAATAATTAAGTCGAAACTTTGAACGTATTTTTAACCTAGTATCGTCTATTGGTTAGACATTGTGATCAATATTTGGAATCAACATGTTCCGAACATTTGACAGCCATGTTTGAAAAAATTACACGGAAATATTTTTAGTCGAGATTGACATGCGGTTCGAAGAGACGCCACATGTCACCACCCAAATGGTGACCCATGGAACCATGAGAACTAAACAAGTGTCATAGAGAGGATCAAGAGATTTTCCCTCTCCTATAAAATCCCCTCATCTATCCCTTCTCCTCACCCTATTTCTCTACTTTCGGTCTCTCTCTCTCTCTCTCTCTGTCTCTGTCTCTCTCTCTCTCTCTCTCTATGTGCATAATTATGTAGGCTGGACCATCGAGAAACACCACCTCTGACACCGTAACACCACCTTGAGCCACCCCTGCTTCCGCCTTGCTGCTTCAATAAAGGCTAGTTGCTTCCGATGTGCAAAAGTCGATGAAGGAGTTCATTGGAAGCCTACGTGTCGTCGCCGACAGCGGAGCTCCGATGAACTTTCGGCCACTTTCCGACAGTCCCAATCTGTTGTAAAACAACTTTTTTCAGATGCCTATCGACCCGATCTGCAAGCCTGCAGTTTCGGTTTGTCGAAAAGGTAATCCATTCAAAAGCCTATAATCACGAAAAACACCCGATCTCAACAACGGTAACTCCACACACTTCAAAAGTGATTTATATGGCCCCTTTTAAACGTTTTATATTTTCATGGGAGAATACATGCATAACTCCTTATTATGTTTATATAAACATCAGAAACATCATGTTGAAGGTTTATATAATGTTATATTTTTGTTATATGTTTCAGTATGTTAAACTGGACGTTTTAAAACCAAATGTATATGTTTTGAACCACATGAACTTAATATCATATTTTGGGTTTTAGTTAACTACACGTATGAATTTAATATAATTACAAACGTTAAAAGTTTTTTTTTTTTTTTTTTTTTTTTTTTTTTTTTTTTTTTTATGATTTAATAACTATATTTGTTGCTAGTTGTCGTCTCCTTATAAAACGAGCCAAAAATGAAAATCATACCACTATTTGAACTTGTACATTTATTTGGAATTATTGTTTTTCTGGAAACGAAAAACGATTAAGTGGAAGCCTACTCGCAATTATTGTTTTTACAATCTGTAAAACCAAAATACAACCGCTATGCTACCCAAATATCGTTAGAAAATGAAAATATAGTTTTAGTCGAAGAATGAACAATAAAACTAGTAAACTATACAAGTTCAAGTTTAGGACACACATCACACTTTAGTCTAGAAAATCTATCAATCAAAGTTTTGGACACTAAACCGCACACTTTTAGATATGTTGAAATTGGGATTTCTATATGAGTTTATCTTCATCAACTGAGCACAAAAACTTAGTAAAACCCTTTATGATATAACCATTAATCTCAAAGGAGCGATGGGAGTTTTGTTTTGATCTATACGGGTTAACATCCCCACTTGTGGTTGCTAGCTACAACCCTGTCTCGCGGGACAAATCAGACGATAACTTCCATTCTTGAGCTTGTTCACAATGTTGATGAAGCGTTGATGTGATATTCTCGGCACGCCACTTATATTGCCCTACAAATGTTGAATCTCCTCAAATAGCTTAGTTATAGACTCATCATAGCCCCTAGAGTTCAATCTAAAAGCACTCATATGATTTTAAATAGGACTGTATGTAGCCCGATCATGAACTAATAGATAAGTGTTAGTATATTATATAAGTAGACTAATTACTTATATAGTTATACGAAGAGTAAATTACACCAATGGTCCCTATGGTTTAGGGTAATTTTTGTATTTGGTCCTTAACTTATTTTTTTAACTCGAAAGATCCATATTGTTTGTTTTTGTTACGCAATTGGTCTATGTTTTTACCTAAAAAGAGTATTTTGCCATAGATTTTTTAATTTATTTCAATAAACACACTCCCAACCCCACCCCATCACCTTACCTTACCTATCCCACCATTTTCACTGTTTAAATAATAGTCTTTTTAGGTAAGATAGGGACCAAGTGCATAGCAAAAACAAATAGTACGGACCAAGCGTGTAACAAAGACAAATAGTAGGGACCTTCCGAGTTAAAAAACAAGTTAGGGACCAAACGTGCAAATTACCCTAAACCATATGGACCATTCGTGTAATTTACTCTTATTGAATTTCAATTGTTATTATAAAACTTGTTCATTTTTATACCAACAAATAATAAACAATAAACATGGACACTTGTATGGGGTTACAAACTTGAAAATTACTTAAGTCAGGCAGTCAGAACTTGTACAATGCGCACACACACACACACTTGTATTGGGTTACAAGTACAGATCCACATGCCTATAAGTAAGGTAAGTACTTATTTTCCTCAGATCTTATACTTGTTAGTTAGAAAAGTACACTTTTATATAAATTGGAGTCACAATTATATAAACTTACTTTTGGTTATAAAAGTACACAATGTTAAAAACCTGTGGAACCACCAACAATTTTTGTTGACTTATCTTTAAAACACATGTATTCTTAGGAACCTAGATCTAGAAGCACACAGACATGGAACACTTGTTGTCATTCATATTTCTTTGTTTTTTTGGTACCTACCTATTTGTTATGGCAGTTGTGTTATATTGTTTTTATATTATGTCGAACATTTAATCCCTAATGTACTTTGAATCATCAACGATGTAAATGCCACTTATTGTATTATAGTTATGTATTTTGTTGATGTTGTTATTTTTGTGTTGTTTAATTGTATACTCAATAAGCTTTGATCCATGTTTACATTACGCACCCCGACGTTTCCGCCGTTGGTCCGGGTTTCCGCCGTTGGTCCGGGGTTAGGGATGGCAAAAAAACCCGAACCCGACGGGGAAACCCGAAACCCGATCATTTCGGGTCGGGTAACGGGTCGTTATCGGGTTTTTTATCGGGTTCGGGGCAGGGAGTGGGTTATCCTCATCCCGACCCGCCCCGTCCCGATTATATATATATATATATATATATATATATATATATATATATATATATATATATATATATATATATATATAATATGTTCAAAAAATTTTGTTGTTAATTGTACACGGTCAAATATAAAATACTTATTGTGGACAATTTTTTTAGTTATTAACAATCTGGTGTTAATGATCATTTTTATGTGTTTTGACATATTAAACAAAATTTAAATCAAATAATTTTTTATATAACGTCCAGTTTATTTTATTAACGTGATGCATCATGTTTTTAATTTAAAAGAGTTGCTATAACATGTATATTTTATAAAACATTAGGGTACCTTAAAATAGAATAAAGATTTCGTTATCAGTTGTTGTAAACCCGATAAGATACCCGAAACCCGACGGGGAAACCCGAAACTCAATGGGGCGCCCCGATAAGATACCCGGAAGTTATCGGGGCGGGTTTGGGAATCCATGCCCCGCCACGAACCCGCCCCATTGCCATTCCTATCCGGGGTGTGACACTATGCTAAGAATTACAGTACGAACTGTCATCTACCATCACAACATATCTGAAACACATTTGATTTCATTCTTGAAATTCATCTTTCACATCTTAGATTTCATAAGAATCCCACTTAACGTTCCAAACTTGTAGCAATGTTCATCTTGCAAAAACTCCATGCAGTTCTTCACAACTATGTTCTCATGAGTTTTATAAACAACTCCCCAATTCTTTCTCTAAATAGAACTATCTCTCATATGTTCAATATTATCTGGCTAATTACAGGGCCTAACAATTGTATTTTTCTACAACAAACTAGCCACTTCAACGTCCATTTTACAAAACTCCAAACAGTAAAAAACCTTATCATCTTTTTCAATTATAGGAGCTGAGTTGCGTGCTTGAATGGTCTTTTAAAAAAATATTGAACACAAGAACCATGTGGATTCATCAAAGGTAAATCAACAAAGGTGAATAAGAATTATTCATTATTGCTTCCTCGCAATGCTTGGAATTTGTAATTCACAAATCCATTTTTAACCTCCACAACGTCACATTCTTGAATAACATAAATGTTCTTTAAACTCTACATTTAATTTTGAGGTCTAGATATGAAACATAAAACTAGAAGAGCTTCTTATTCAAGGTAATATTTCCAAGGAAACACCAACAATGTTTGGAAAGCATCTGAACATGAAAACCTTCGCTGTCATGGGGAATCCAATTGGAAGTCACTCTTGTTCTCCACAAAAAAAGAAGACCTTGAATTAAGACTTTATTTCTCAACATTCTTGATGGATTCATTCATATTTCTGTTAACAATCCATTCATGCCATAATGCCTTCAAACTTGCATCAGCAACCTCTCTCTTTTTTTTCTTCGCCTCTTGTAGATCCGATTAAATGTGAATTTGTTTCAACTTTTCAAGATCTTCATCTCTCTTTACTTGAGATTCTACATCGCTTGGATCAAATTCTGATTGAGATACAATCTTTATAGTACCACATTATGAAGCAAAATTTTGGAAAGACATTCAGGTCGATGAGCGCCTGAACTATGTGGAGAGGCCTGTGACTATTTTGGAAAAAAGAGGAAGATTCTGTGGAACAAGGAAATACCTTTAGTAAAGGTACAGTGGGAACATCGGAGGGGATCCGAGTGGACATGGGAGCCGGAGGCGGAAATGCGCGAGCATTACCCGACATTGTTTATTCCAGCGGACTTCGAGGGCGAAGTCTAGTTCAAGTGGGGGAGAGTTGTAACGCACCGATTCTTAGGTATTGCTTAAATAAGATTTATTGGGTTAAGCTCTACTTGACGAGTTGGTTGACCTACTCATCGAGTAGCAGCGGGATGGGATTGCGTGTTAAATGACCTACTCGACGAATCCATATTGGGACTCGGCGAGCAGGAGCTGGCAGATGAAACCCTAAATCCCGGGGTTTGCACCCCTATTTAAAGGGACCTTAGCCTCCCTTAGGCCTCTTTACAGTTCTAGAGAGTCTTGAGAGCCTTATACGTGTGTGTGTGTGCCATTGTGTGGGTGTTTGAAGCTTGGAAAGAGAATCTTGGAGGAAGAAAGCTAGGAGTGCAAAGGAATTGAAGCAAGGAAGGTGTGGGAAGCAGGATTTACCTCAGCTAGCATCCTTTGGAGGTATCAAAGTGCCATCCTTACTTCCCTTTTTCATTCTTTTTGAGTTTCTAGGGCTTTTTATGGATTTTGAAGTTGATAAGGTGAGCTATGGGCTAGATCTGAAGTTGTAACTTCAAATCTGGACCCACCTTGGATTCTAGAAGCATAAAGTTACAATTTTCGTCGTGATCGAGGTCCCTCTTGAGCATGAAGCCCCATTAAGAGCTTAGATTTGGCATTTAGAGCCTGTAAAGCCATGCATGCACGTAAATTTTGGAACTTTACGTGATAAGCATGCCCTAGAGCTTAGACTCGGCAAGTCACTTGAAGATGGCCGTGAACTCGACGAGTTGGATGAACAACTCGGCGAGTCCGATGAAGATTGCCATAAGATTTAACGAGTTGAAGAACAACTCGGCAAGTCAGATGAGTTTTAACCAGGGTATGTTTGTGTGTATATCCGTCGAGTTGCGAGGAGGAAACTCGACGGGTAGCCTTAAGGTTTGATCGAGAATCAAAGGAACTCGACGAGTCACCCTGATGACTTGGCGAGTTGGAATGTGCTTCAAGGGACTCAGGGAGTAGCCGAGGGTACTCGGCGAGTTTAGGTTAACATGGATTGTTGACCTTGACCGAGGACTTTGACTTTGATCAGGGGTTGACTAGTAGGTTATGGGGTACCTTATAAGGTTAAAGACTTATGAGTATATTGTACTATGATCATGAAGTGGTGGAGCCTGTGTCGAGTAATATGAGAATAAGAGTTTACCTTCTGAGTCGACATTTGCGAGGTGAGTTATCCTGACTATATCGATAGGGTCTACGACACCAAGCCTGACCCTCTAGTTGTTATTGTTATGGTATTTTAGATTTGATTATGATTTGCTTGATCGGAATCAGGGCAGACAGTATGCTATGCTTTTATGATTCGTAGGGATTGGTATGTTAGTGACCTGCTAGGTCGGTGTTCTAGTTACGAGAGAACTACATGATTCATGATATGTGAGATAGATATGATTGATGTTTTTATATGCCAGTACATGATAGTTATGCGCACATGGTTATTTGCTTGTTGGTTGGGTTGAGGCGGTCCTACTTGTTGGAATAGTGTCTAAGACTGCAACTATATTAGGCAAGTATTTGACCCGATTGTGCATGGTCCTTTTGGGTTGCCTTCACCATAGTAACTAGACAGGATGATTTATTATGAGAGAATAGATATTATTAATATATTATGAGAATAATATAAGGAATAATAATATAGTTATTTAATTAATATGAGTCATAGATTAATTAGTATTAATTTGGTGACTTAAAGGGATTAATTAAATATGAGGGTATAAACTGTCAATTGTTTGATTGTTGCACTTTAGGCTGTAAATCCTTAGAGATAAAGGATGGACGGATTTTAGGAGCTCAGGATAGCTCAAAATCATCCATAGGGTTATCTTAGATGAGGATATGGATTACTTGGAGTTTAAGTTATCCAATTAGGGTTTAAAGGTGAAACCCTAGGAGCCTTGCAAGTATAAATAGACCCCCTAGGCATTAGAAATCGGCACCTCTTCTAAAGTAAAGATACTCTGGCCGATTTCTTACTCCTACCTCTCTCTCAAATCATCCTCATGCTAGTTGGTGTTTGTAAGCCATTAGAGGAGTGACAATTGTGACTCTAGGAATAGTTTATGTTTTCATTTAGACAATCGTTGCTATTCGCCAGGAATGGCTAGAAACATCATTTCATTTCATGGTTTGTTTAGACAAGGTTTTAGATTTTCTTTTAATAATGAGAATGGTTCTATTTTAGCTTATCTAAATGGTGTTTTTTACTTTGAAGCTATACCATGTAATGGAATTTATGAAACTGTTATGATTGTTGATAACTTAGGAAATGATGTTTTGAACATAGATTCTTCCAATAGTTTGGATAAAGCATCCTTGTGGCATAGTTGTCTTGGACATGTCAACAAGAAACGCATAGCCCAACTCCAAAAGGATGGAGTGTTGGAGTCATTCGACCTTAGGGAAGATGACACATGTGAGTCTTGTTTACTTGGAAAGATGACTAAGTCACCCTTCGCTAGTACGTGCGAAAGGGGTGAAGGTCTATTGGACCTAATACATACGTTTAGATCAACCACGAAGGATGGGAACCGCTTCTACGTGACTTTTACCGATGACTATAGTAGATATGGGTATATCTATTTAATCAAGCAAAAGTCAGAAACTTTTGAAAAGTTCAAAGAGTTTAAGAATGAAGTGGAGAATCAATTGGGCAGGAAAATCAAGATGCTTCGATCCGATCGAGGAGGAGACTACCTAAGTCTTGAATTCCACGAATATCTCAAGGAATGTGGAATATTTTCGCAATTGACGCCACCTAGGACACCACAATTGAATGGTGTGGCAGAAAGGCATAATCGAACCTTATTGGATATGGTTCGCTCTATGATGAGTCGTGCTTCACTATCAATCTATTTTTGGGGGTATGCCTTAGAGATTGCCGCCCATATCCTTAACCGAGTCCCTACTAAGAAGGTTGCCAAAACACCTCACGAAATGTGGACGGGGAAAGCTCCTTCGTTGGCACATATCAAGGTTTGGGGTTGCGAGGCTTTCGTAAGACGAGATACTCACAACAAAATCGAACCTCGAAGTGAGCGATGTGTTTTCATCGGCTACTCGCAGAAATCCTTTGGATATCTCTTCTATAGACCGAAGGACAATGTTGTCTTTGTTGCGAGGAGAGGAGTTTTCCGAGAGCGAGAACTCATAGGCCAAGAGGACAGTGGGAGGCAAATCGAGCTTGAAGAGATTCAAGAGTCGATAGATGAAGGAACCTCTACCACTGACACTCAACCCGAGGAGGAAACTCCGGTTGAACCAATTGACGAATCCTTACCTCTTAGACGTTCCGATAGAGTTAGAGTTCCACCCCAGTTTTATGGTTTTCATATTACTACCGAAGGGGACACGTATATTAGTGTTGGTACACTAGTAAACCTTGATGAACCTAATAGCTATAATGAGGCCATGGCAGGCCCGGAGTCTGAAAAATGGAAAGAGGCGATGGATAGCGAGATCCAATCCATGTATGATAACCAAGTTTGGAATTTGGTTGATCATGTGCCTGGACGTACGACCGTTGGATGCAAATGGATCTTCAAGAAGAAGACCGACGTGGATGGAAAGGTACACACATATAAGGCGCGATTGGTTGCGAATGGCTTTACTCAAACTCCCGGAGTTGACTAAGAAGAGACCTTCTCACCGGTTGCGAAGATTAAATCTATTAGAGTGATGCTAGATATTGCCGCATTTCATGATTATGAGATTTGGCAAATGGATGTCAAGACCGCTTTCCTTAATGGGAAGTTGGCTGAGGATGTTTACATGGATCGGCCAGAGGGGTTTGTGGATCCAAAGTATCCAAATAGAGTGTGTAAGATTGAGAAGTCCATTTATGGACTTAAGCAAGCGTCTCGAAGATGGAATCTCTGCTTCGATGAGAAAGTCAAAGAGTTTGGATTTGTACGAAGCGAAGATGAGTCATGTGTATATGTCAAAGCCAGTGGGAGTATAGTAAGCTTTCTCGTTTTATATGTCGATGACATATTGCTCATAGGAAACGACATCCCGACTCTACAGGAGGTTAAGTCCTGGCTCGGGAAGTGCTTCACTATGAAGGACCTCGGAGAAGCTTCTTACATTTTGGGAATAAGGATAGTAAGAGAAAGAAGTAAGAGACTAATTGGACTTAGTCAGAATACTTACTTAGAGAAAGTACTAAAATGATTTAGTATGGAAAACTCAAAGAAGGAAGAATTACCGATACAAAGTAATGCCAAGTTGAGTAAGACTCAAAGTCCGAGTACCGAAGCTGAGATAGCCGAAATGAGTCGAGTTCCATATGCTTCCGCAGTTGGTTCAATCATGTACGCTATGACTTGTACTCGCCCTGATGTAGCCTTTGCTTTGAGCATGGTTAGTAGATATCAAGGGAATCCTGGCAGAGCACATTGGATTGTGGTGAAGAATATCCTTAAGTACATTCGGAGGATGAAGGAATGGTTTTTAGTCCTCGGAGAGAGTGATGACTTGAAGGTGCAAGGGTACAGCGACGCCAGCTTTCAAACCGATAGGGACAACTACCTTTCGCAGTCTGGCTGGATCTTTACCCTAAATGGAGGAGCAGTGACTTGGAAGAGTTCCAAACAAGAAACTGTAGTTGATTCAACGTGCGAATCAGAGTACATTGCAGTGAGCGAAGCGTCGAAGGAGGCAATATGGCTAAAGAACTTCATCGGTGATCTTGGAGTTGTACCCGCCATAAAGGAGCCCATGGAGATTTTCTATGATAATGAAGGAGCGGTTGCCTTGACCAAGGAACCAAGAGATCATGGTAGATCTCGACATATCGATAGAAAATACCACTTCATCAGACATCGTGTAGAAGAAGGACAACTCGTAGTGAAGAGAATATCATCAGAAGATAACCCAGCAGATCCGCTTACGAAGGGACTGAGTAGGGATAAGCACTTGGAGCATGCTAGGAGTATTGGGCTAAAGGATGATATTAGCATAGATTAGATAGTTTAGAAACGTATAATAGATAAATGTAAATGACATTTGATGATTAAATAAAGGAGTTTTATTTATGAGTAAAGTTACTGTCTTATGTTAATTGTTTAACTATTGTTTCACTTTGCATGTTTTGACTTCCAGAATAATTGAATTTATAAGGAATAATCGAATTATTCAAATTGTCCACAATCGTTCATATGTTGGAAGTAGATATGAATGAAGATTGTCGTGAATTGGTGCATCGATTGTCTAAATGGTATTAGACATAGCAAAAGATTGCTGCGACGTTCATGAGTGCTTATGAACTGGTTTTGAGCATTGGAACAAACCCGCGCTTGCTGGAATCACCGTATGGAATATGATATATAAAAGGTGATCGCGAGATGATAATATCATATAGTCTTAAAACCTAGATATATGGTTTATTATTTGCTAATTGATTATACATTGATAATGCGAAAACGCATTGGTAACTCAATGTTATAAAATGCATTGTTGTGTATAGTTGATTATTGAATAAGTAAATGCATATAAGTCAAAGTTTATCTGTAAATTTTATCCTAAGAGGGTAGAAGAGATATCTCGGCCGCTCGATGATTTGATTTGACTTATGTGCCGGGCCCGGTCAGAACTAAATTGATGTGTTCGATTAAGTTCTATGTCAAATAAATCGGAGATTGAGAAACCTAAATGCTTGACTAATTATTCCATAGAATTGTCAGCATGATATCTAACAGAGGACTGTACGATCCCTTATCTAAAGGACAAGATTGATTAGATCAGAGTTTGATAGCGTCTTAGAGAGCTACGATTGCAAATCGAATTGTACTTGTGCATATAGTTACTGGAGTTATCCAAATGGGAGACTGTTGGAATAGTGTGTAAGGCTGCAACTATATTAGGCAAATATTTGACCCGATTGTGCATGGTCCTTTTGGGTTGCCTTCACCATAGTAACTTGACATGATGATTTATTATGAGAGAATAGATATTATTAATATATTATGAGAATAATATAAGGAATAATAATATAGTTATTTAATTAATATAAGTCATAAATTAATTAGTATTAATTTGGTGACTTAAAGGGATTAATTAAATATGAGGGTATAAACTGTCAATTGTTTGATAGTTGCACTTTAGGCTGTAAATCCTTAGAGATAAAGGATGGACGGATTTTAGGAGCTTAGGATAGCTCAAAATCGTCCATAGGGTTATCTTAGATGAGGATATGGATTACTTGGAGTTTAAGTTATCCAATTAGGGTTTAAAGGTGAAACCCTAGGAGCCTTGCAAGTATAAATAGACCCCCTAGGCATTAGAAATCGGCACCTCTTCTAAAGTAAAGATACTCTGGCCGATTTCTTACTCTTACCTCTCTCTCAAATCATCCTCTTGCTAGTTGGTGTTTGTAAGCCATTAGAGGAGTGACAATTGTGACTCTAGAGCTCCAAGACAACAAGATCAAACAAGAGAATCAAAGGTATGTTTCTAGATCTGATTTTTGTATTGTTTTATACCTAATTAGCCATTAGAAGTCTTGGACAAAAGCATGTTTAATTAGATAAGCCATAGATCCAAGCATTAGGGTTTGCATGTGCACATAGGAATGTTCATATGGCCAAAACCCATCACTACTTTGTGCTGAAGGCCAACATACCCTATGAGCGGTTCGGGGAGACTGTAGGCCTGTGTGGCGGACTAGTCATGCCGAAGGCTCGGGATAGATCCAGACAGACTGTAGGCCCAGTAGGGGGTCTAGTCAGGCCGATGGCCCAATATGTATGTTGATTGACTGATTGTTACTGATATGGTTTTGTCAGTGTGGTATTGGTATTTTAGGGGTAGCTCACTAAGCCCTCGGGCTTACAATTTTCAGTTTATTGTTTCAGGTACTTCAGGAGACCATGGCAAGGCGACGGCGTGACCGTACCGCTCCTCACCCTTATGTTATGATTTTGGGACACTCTGATGAATATTGATTTGAAAACATTTTTGTAAACAATGATATTTGATTTTATTTATGATTGAAAAGCTTTAAATTTGGCATAAAATTTATGGATGTTACAAGTTGGTATCAAAGCCTTGGTTTGAGTGAATTGGAGTAACACTCGTGTGAATCCAGTATCAAATCAAGGGGATTTTCGGAAAGTAAATTTTTAAAATGGATTTCAAAATAAGGATGGAGGATGCAGAGGGTACGATCAGCCGGACCCTGTAAGTAAACCCCAAAATACCATACAACTATTTGATATTCTGATATGTTAGAACAACATGCTAGTGCTAGGCTAGGGATCTTCAGGAATCGCATGATAGATTTGCCTGATTATATGATGCCTATTAGCCTAGGGTTTCTTGTATATGGAATTGACATCATAACTATAGATGTTTAGTCTATACATCACGGCTGTGTATAGTCAAGATCTTATAGCCTGAGAATGTCTGATTTGACCTTAGTGTAGGATTGGATATTCGAAAGTCTATTGGGTCCATCGTTATGTGCAACTAGCATACACTAGCGCTGCAGGGGCTGATGGAATTTTCATGGATGTGTGGGTTGTGCGGAGCTGTGGGATCAATTGTGAGATAGGCGATGTAATGACCCAAAATACCAACCCAACATTTTTTTTTTAATATTACTAAAAATCACATCATCGGATATCATAAATAATAAAAACCACAGACTGAGTAACTTAAATGTCATAGTAACTGTGTCTAAACAAAAACTGTATCAATCATAACATTATCCGAATAAAATTCCAGGGATAAAACTGAGGTTGTGGTGTGTGCGATGCCATCATCCCGAGCTCTTCCCTTTGCTAGCGGAAGTACCTGAAACCAAAACTGAAAACTGTAAGCACAAAGCTTAGTGAGCTCCCCCAAACTACCACATACCATACAATAACATATAAAGCACATACTGGGCCTTGCCCACTGCATCAGTCCGAAGTCTGGAAACTGCATCGGACCGAAGTTCGGAAACTAACCAGGGTCTTGCCCTCTGCATCAGACCGAAGTCCAGAAATTGCATCAGACCGAAGTCCGGAACTAACTAGGACCATGTCCCCTGCATCGGACCGAAGTCCGGAACTAACTGCATCAGACTGAAGTCCGAAACCGACTGGGACCTTGTCCCCTGCATCGGACCAAAGTCTGAAACTGATTGAACATAGCATAGCATAAACACATATCAACTAGCATAAACACATATACTGCATACTGCATCGGACCAAAGTCTGGAACACATAACACAAAGACATGCTTGAATCACAAAGACATCAAGCACCATGGACTACTGCATCGAACCGAAATCCGGAACCACTGCTAACTAAACGGGCCGACATTGTGGCCGTAGACCCGTTCCTACAGGAAGGAAACTCACCTCGAAATCTGGCTGCTGAAAATCTACTCTAGAACTCTCTGCTGCTGCTCCGGTATCTCCCTGGCTACAATTCCCATAAACACACTCAATCAAATACTGATAACTAACCTGAGGGTAAAATGACTATCTTACCCCTAGACAAAGTCAACACCCTGGTCAAAGTCAATATACAGTTGACCTGACTCGCCAAGTTGGGCCGCCAACTCATCGAGTCCCTACTCTCATTTCTAATTCCTGTCCGCTACTACTCGTCGAGTTTGGCATAGTCTCGACGAGTTCCTCTATGATGCGAATAATCAGTCTATCTTCATCTGACTCGTTGAGTTATATGAACAACTCATTGAGTTCTCCTTCATCATAAGAACACTCTGGTCTGAGACTCGCCGAGTTGTATGAACAACTCATCGAGTCTTTTCTTGAGGCAAGAAGATTGCCTTGGACTCGCCGAGTCAGGGCATTGACTCGCCGAGTCTTTCCATTACCGAGTCCGACTCCCGACACACCGAGTCGACCTCTAACTCACTGGTTTCACTTGAATAAATCAAAAAGGGGGAAAATCGGGGACTCGCGACTCGAGTCGTCAAGTCCGATGAACAAATCGCCGAGTCGCTTGCATGCAAACACCATACATACGATTTTGATCGATTTCAACGCATTCAACTCATAGATCTGGGTTCCTAGGGTGTTTTTTACACGTAAAGTTTCCAACTCTACGTGCATGCATGCATATACAAGAGTTTAAAGGGCTCTAAATGGAATAAAAGAGTTGATCTAGGCTTGCATACAAATTTGACTCAATAAAGGCAATGGATCTGAGCTTCTAGAGCTCGATCATGACTAGATCTGATGTCCTTTCACTCCTATAAGCTCTCTATTCACCAACATGCCAAGAAATGTCCTAAAATGATTCTATTGGGGTTTTAATGGAGATTTAATCATGGAAACAGTAAATGTTCGAGTTGTACCTCACAAAGCTCTGAATGGACTCAAGATCTTGGATCTTCCTATTCTCCTTTGGATCTACCTTCCTTCTTCTCTCCAAATCTTCAAAGAATCACAAAATACACTCAAAAATCTAAAAGGAATGCTAAGGTTTGGAGAGGAGCATTCTGGAAGTTATGGGGGCTGACTTGAGGCCCAAAAAGTTGTTTAAATAGGGTGCAAACCCTTGAAATTAGGGTTTCATCCAAACCGACGGACTCGCCGAGTCCAGGAATATGGAATCGTCGAGTTGCCTACTTAAACGTGCTCAAAATCCCGTCTCTACTCGACGAGTCGGGCTACTGACTCGTCGAGTTCCTCTTGAAAACTGAAAAATACATATTTAAATTACATACCAGAAATGGGGCGTTACAACTCTCCCCCACTTATCTTAGACTTCGTCTTTGAAGTCTGCTACTGCTGAATATGAAAATAACTCAGGATAATGCTCCCTAATTTCCCCTTCGGCCTCCCACATCCACTTTGAACCTTTTCAGTGCTGCCACTGCACCTTCACTAACTGTACCACCTTATTCCTCAAGGTCTTCGTCTTTTGATCCAAGATCGCAACTGGCCTATCGGTATAATTCAGGATACTATCAACCTGAATATCCTCCAATGGTACAACTGCTGACTCGTCCACTAAACACTTTCGCAACTGAGAAACATGAAAAGTGTTATGGATCTGGCTGAGCTCTGCCGGAATATCCAAACGGTAAGCAAACCAGCCCACCCGGGCCAAAACCCTAAACGGACCAATGAATCTAAGGCCCAGCTTGCCCCTCTTCCAGATCCTGATAACAACCTTCTAGGGTGATCCATTCCGGAGGACCATATCGCCCACCCGAAACTCCAAGTCTGAATGCCTCCTGTCGGCATAACTTTTCTGTCGACTTTGCGCCGTCTACAGTCTGCTACGAACATGCTGGATCAACTCTGTGGTCTTGAGCACCACCTCGATACTCCCGATGACTCGCTGACCGACCTCACTGTAACAACCCGAAGTTTTCCATCGCCGAAAAACCCGTTCTACCCGTAAAACTTGCCGTTTATCAATTCATTCCGATTTCGTTTTTGGGTTAAATTAACTAAACTTATATGTTTATTTGATGCTAATGAGTGTCCAAACCCCTTAGGAACTCATGAAATTAGCCCAAAATGTTTGTTTCAAAAAGTTTAGAAACATCCTCTCCGGGTTACGGAAACTTAATCGGGTGCGACCAAAAGCCCCGTTTAATGCCGGTATCGGGTAGAATTCCTCCATGTCCAAGATTGAGACCTATATAAACGTGTTAAATCATTCATTTGAAGCTTTTGATTCCTCTCTCTACTCTCTCTCCTAAATCCAAGTTTAAGGGTTCAAATCTCAAATTTAAGGTTTCTAATCACCAAGGTACCCTCCTTAACTCATTGTGTATCATATTTGACCTTCAAATTCGAGATTAAAGCATGAATTAGGGCCTTGTTTATGAGTTTACGGCCCTAGAAGGTTCTTAGGCCGTAAACATATATTTAGAGGGTTTTTAAGCCCTTAAACCCTTCCAAGACACCAACAAGACTTAGATATGACTTCTAGAATATTGGTTCTGGCCTTAGAACATCATAAACATAAATTTTGAGGAACAAATGAGAGTTTATGGCCAAGGTATATGCTTGCGCTGTAAACCCTTCAAACATGGGGAGTAAACTCCTCTAAAAGTGTTAAAATGCCACTTTAACACACCTAAAGCCTTGGTATAAATTCTAGAAGTGTCTACAAACAAGTATTGGACCTTAATACATAATAAAACACACATCAAGGGAGTTCACGACCATGAGGGGGGTTCATGGGCCATAAACTCCAAAAACCTTGTCCAAAGTCCCTCAAAAATCCATATAAGGCTAGGAGAAATCATTAGAATCACATGTGATTAAATGAAGACCACCAAGAAACACTTTGAGTATGAATATAAGATTTTATGGCCGTAAACATAGAGTTTATAGCCGTAAACTCCTCAAATGGTCCTTACTTTGTTCAAAATTCAATTCCAAGCCTTGAATCAAACCCTAGAAATTCCCACTTAATTGTTTCAAGCCATTTTTGCACCATAAACCACCCCACCATGAGTTTACGGCCGTAAACTCATGGGGAATGGGCCTTAGGGCTGAAAATACTCCTATGAGTTTACTCTTAAACAATAAACTCCATTCCCTAGTCATACAAGTCCTTAAACGCCACTCGGGTCCCTCCAAACACTTGCAATGGGGTGTTTCTGCGACTAAAAGTGTTTGACCCTAACAATTAAATAATCTAAGTCCTAATTAGATACAAATGTGTATTTTTTTCATTATACATAGGAACCTCGTGTGTTTGCAAGCCCCGAAACAACGTTTAGCATCCGAAATCGTCACGTTTCTCGTCCGGTGAGTTCATACCCCTACCCTTTTTCAATGGTTTTTCAATGTTTTCAGGGGGGGGGGGGGAATACAAGCAAACTATAAATGTTTCTAAAACATAACATTGATGTATTTCAAATAATATCTAACAAATTATAAATACTTTTACCCCTTATGTATTATGTTGAGCATAAGGAATGATTTATCAACTATAACAATATGAATTTCAGTTAAGGAAATAACCAAACTAATCAAATTATTATGGGAATAATTTGGGGTTCTTTAGTTCTTGTTTTATCATGTACTGATATGTATATAAAGTTATTAGATAAACTATGTCTAATTCAGTTTATCTCTGTTTCGTTTGAATGTATTGCCAGATAGTTTCATTGCATGTATCTATATTCATTGTATTACGTTTCATAATCTTTTGTATGTTTGATATCATATGAGAACCCTGTGAATAGTTTAGTACTAGCTTGTGAGTTTCATCATTACCCTTTTGGATGATCAGTAAATCCTCCCCGAAAGTGTAACCAGAGTGTCCTGGAGGGAGAGCGAGGAATTTGTGAATAGATCTATTCGGGACTGACAATCCCACACCTTAACTGCTAGCTACAGTTAGGCGGGCACACATGGGGTGACAAATTCTGGATATCGTCCGACGTCTGACAAGTGTCAAGGAGGTCTCGTTTTCGTATCAGCATGGTTACCCGACTCACATTACGTATTAATATAAGATTATTCACGACTTGGGTTTGGTTTTGGATTTGATTCACTTTCATATGTACTTTCTGTTATAGTCTTATATCTAGTTCGAGATAGTTCTCCCATGATTTCAATCTATATCTTGTACGGGATGATAATCCCATGGTTTTGAATCTATATCTAGTCCGGGATGGTAGTCCCATGGTTATCAATCTATATGTTCATGTATATCAAACTATAATGTATCTAGTCCGGGATGGTAGTCCCATGGTTTTCAATCTGTATTTTTATATATATCAAACTATCTTGTATCTAGTCCGGGATGGTAGTCCCATGGTTTTCAAACTACTTTTCATCTATAGTTCACGTATAGCAAACTAACTTATATCTAGTTCGGGATAGTAATCCCATGATTTTCAATATATTGTTTTATGTATTAAACTATACTCTGTAATATACAACCGGTCTTACAATTAGGAAAATATGGGATTTTCCTGGGGTAAAATACAGCACATAATCGAATTGGTAACAAGGGTTAACTAAACTAACTTTACATAAGAAAATATGGGATTTTCTTGGATAACAAACCTTTTCGGAAAACTAAAGGAAACTCGTTCATTTTCAGAAAACAAACATCTTATGAACTTTATGCTGATTTTCAAATCACTTGTATTCTCAGGTCCACGTTAGACAGGTACCCGGCGATATCTTTTGGTGAAGACGGAGTGCGCAGAAGACTCGTCTCTACTTTTGTTCGTATGATATATGTATAATACTTGTACAATTTACTTTTGAAACAAATGTGAACTTTCAAGTATATGTTATGTAATGGTTGTTTACTTTGATTACTATGTGCATTGGATTTGATACTCAACGTGGAGTCAACCCCGTAAATGTTTCCGCCTTTGGTTTTCGGGGTGTGACAGATTGGTATCGGAGCCCTTGTTTATAGTGAACGGAGTATACCAAACCTTACATGGTATAAAACTATAAACACTAAAGGGCCTAAGCGCTCTGAACTAAAAGTATCCTTCAAAATACAAGTATTTTCAAAAGTATACAAGTATACCGAAACCTTGAGATTCGTAACTATTTGTATAACAAAACATAGGTAAATGGGTGTTGTACGCTGCGGTTAAACCTGGGCAGTTATGTAGTCGTGTCTAGGATCAATATAGCCTGGCTAACTATATTCATTCGAGACACGGCCAACATGTGCTTGGGAGTGACTGTGGTACACAGCATACCTAAAACTTACCCAATGCCCCAAACAACGAGTCGTCGTTGCAGCAAATCATGAAATACTATGGGAGTATTTCTCGAGCCGATCCTTTGTAGAAAGTCCTCGTATACGCGTTGTTCCTTGATCATTCCTCTAGCGATAAAATGTTCTGTCTTGATAACTCTTTCCTGCTTTATCGCTTAATATGGTGCTATATCTGTCTTGATGAGATATCCCTTGTTCCTTATCTCTTGATTCAATTCAGAGGACTTATGATCCTCTCTTTCCTGATCTTTTTAGATCAAGATGCCCCCAAGAAGGAGATACAGCTCAAGAACCAACAACAACCCTACGCCACCACCCCCTCCTGAATTTGACCCTGTGATGTTCTAGGTAGCTATCAATGCCGCGGTGGCAGCTGCTATATCTCAATGGAACTTAGATGGTTCTGGTGGTACTCAAACCCAAAACCAAGAGAAAAGTCAGGGACACCGATCCCACTGTCGCCGCAGGTTCTGGTGGTACTCAAACCCAACAACTGGAAACACAGGAAGAGTCCTAGCAATAGGACGAGAGGAGACAACCACTGATCCCACTGTCGCCGCAGGTATACTCCTCTTTGACAACTCTTATACCTGCAACTCTTATCGATTCTAGTACCAGAAGGGAAACTTGTTATCTATCCATTCGAACAATTTCTAAACTTAATCCTTCGTTTGTAATCGAAATTGAGTACAATCGTGACGGCTAACCAGTGAGATAGAGAACACTAAATTCGTACCTGTAGATTGTATTCTCAGTCTGGGGGATTATTCTGTTCCATTCTATTTCAATGGGAAACTTTTCACGAAATACTTTCATGCTATGTTTGACATGAAATGACCGAGTCTCATCCATGTTGTTATCCTTGGTTTCGAAAGGGTCGCCCGACTAGATCTTTCCCCCGACCCGACTCTCGTGATCTTCGGCATTAAACCTTCGTATCATTTCATGCCTTAAAGCTCAAAAGTTTTCCCGATATGAATTGCCATGCATCCCTCGTTTCTGTGATCATCGGGAAACGGGAAGTCAGCAGCTCTTTCCCCTAAATGTCTTTCCCGAAGGATTCCCGAGAATTCCTTCCGAACGTCTAGCTTAGTCCCTCATCGGCCTAATTTTTAGAACTACCTCATGACCGAACCTCAATGAGAATGACGTGTTCAAGATGGTGACCAAGAACTGATATGATCACTACGGATTAGTAGTGGTATCCTTTCGATCAAATCTTTTTCCCTTGATCATGTAGCCGAGCAAAGTAGTCGTAACCGTGTACTTTTCCAACACCTAAGGCGATAGGGAATTAGTTGGAACCAAAAATACCCATAGAAACCTGTTGATTCTTGGGTCCTATCGACTAATTTCGCCGACTTACCCATAAATTTCTTCTAAAGCCATCAAACCCTTAGCTACCTGGCTCCATGAAGACGTGCTTTCCTGTTGGAGCGTGTGTCCTGTTGATGACTGCATCCGAGAAAAGCATGATATGCTTTGGGAAGTGTAAAATACCTCCGTCATGATACATCAGACCCTTCGTGATCCTCGTAGAATCGATTCTGCAATCTTCAAAATTCGGATGCCCTTAGAGCTTGGTAACATCTATCCGGTACTTCACGTCTCGAATCCTTAGAAGTACCTACCCGACGAAACCCTAGTGATTCCTTTGAGGATACTGAAGTCATCAAGGGTCGGAACCTCCATGGGAGAATCAATTGAGATCATAGATTGAGATAGAGTCAATGTACGAAACAAAGACACGTCCCGATAGTGAGAGTTCGTTGGAACGCCCATCGGAGACCCGATTCCACTTGTGGGCATGAAGATCCGAGGCAACAAATCCATTTGTATCTCATTCCAATTTATGATCTGTATCTTAAATCTTTGAATTTAGGGACGAAATTCCCTCTAACAGGGGGATAATGTAACAACCCGAAGTTTTCCATCGCCGAAAAACCCGTTCTACCCGTAAAACTCGCCGTTTATCAATTCGTTCCGATTTCGTTTTTGGGTTAAATTAATTAAACTTATATGTTTATTTGATGCTAATGAGTGTCCAAACCCCTTAGGAACTCATGAAATTAGCTCAAAATGTTTGTTTCAAAAAGTTTAGAAACATCCTTGCCGGGTTACGGAAACTTAATCGGGTGCGACCAAATGCCCCGTTTAATGCCGGTATCGGGTAGAATTCCTCCGTGTCCAAGATTGAGACCTATATAAACGTGTTAAGTCATTCATTTGAAGCTTTTGCTTCCTCTCTCTACTCTCTCTCTAACCTCTCTCCTAAATCCAAGTTTAAGGGTTCAAATCTCAAATTTAAGGCTTCTAATCACCAAGGTACCTTCCTTAACTCATTGTGTATCATATTTGACGTTCAAATTCAAGATTAATGAATGAATTAGGGCCTTCTTTATGAGTTTAAGTCCCTAGAAGGTGCTTAGGCCGTAAACACATATTTAGAGGGTTTTTAAGCCCTTAAACCCTTCCAAGACACCAACAAGACTTAGATATGACTTCTAGAATATTGGTTTTGGCCTTAGAACATCATAAACATAAATTTTGAGGAACAAATGAGAGTTTACGGCCAAGGTATATGCTTGGGCCGTAAACCCTTCAAACAATGGGAGTAAACTCCTCTAAAAGTGTTAAAATGCCACTTTAACACACCTAAAGCCTTGGTATAAATTCTAGAAGTGTCTACAAACAAGTATTGGACCTTAAAACATAATAAAACACACATCAAGGGAGTTCACGGCCATGAGGGGGGTTCGTGGGCCGTAAACTCCAAAAACCATGTCCAAAGTCCCTCAAAAATCCATATAAGCCTAGGAGAAATCATTAGAATCACATGTGATTAAATGAACACAACCAAGAAACATTTTGAGTATGAATATAAGATTTTATGGCCGTAAACATAGAGTTTACAGCCGTAAACTCCTCAAATGGTCCTTACTTTGTTCAAAATTCAATTCCAAGCCTAGAATCAAACCCTAGAAATTCCCTCTTAATTGTTTCAAGCCATTTTTGCACCATAAACCACCCCACCATGAGTTTACGGCCGTAAAATCATGGGGAATGGGCCTTAGGGCTGAAAACACTCCTATGAGCTTACTCTTAGAGAATAAAATCCATTCCCTAGTCATACAAGTCCTTAAACGCCACCCGGGTCCCTCCAAACACTTGCAATGGGGTGTTTCCGCGACTAAAATTTTTGACCCTAACAATTAAATAATCTAAGTCCTAATTAGATACAAATGTGTATCTTTTCATTATACATAGGAACCTCATGCGTTTGCAAGCCTCGAACCAATGTTTAGCATCCGAAATCGTCACGTTTCTCGTCCGGTGAGTTCATACCCCTACCCTTTTTCAATGGGTTTTCAATGTTTTCAAGGGGGGGGGGGGGGATACAAGCAAACTATAAATGTTTTTAAAACATAACATCTGGCAACTTATAAATACTTTTACCCCTTATGTATTATGCTGAGCATAAGGAATGATTTATCAACTATAACAATATGAATTTCAGTTAAGGAAATAACCAAACTAATCAAATTATTATGGGAATAATTTGGGGTTCTTTAGTTCTTGTTTTATCATGTAATGATATGTATATAAAGTTATTAGATAAACTATGTCTGATTCAGTTTATCTCTGTTTCGTTTGAATGTATTTCCAGATAGTTTCATTGCATGTATCTATATTCATTATATTATGTTTCATAATCTTTTGTATGTTTGATATCGTATGAGAACCATGTGAATAGTTTAGTACTAGCTTGTGAGTTTCATCATTACCCTTTTGGATGATCAGTAAATCCTCCCCGGAAGTCTAACCAGAGTCTCCTGGAGGGAGAGCGAGGAATTTGTGAATACATCTATTCGGGACTAACAATCCCACACCTTAACTGCTAGCTACAGTTAGGCGGGTACGCATGGGGTGACAAATTCTGGATATCGTCCGACGTCTGACAAGCATCAAGGAGGTCTTGTTGTCGTATCAGCATGGTTACCCGACTCACAATACATATTAATATAAGCTTATTCACGACTTAGGTTTTGTTTTGGATTTGATTCACTTTCATATCTACTTTCTGTTATAGTCTTATATCTAGTTCGGGATAGTAATCCCATGATTTCAATCTATATCTTGTACGAGATGATAATCCCATGGTTTTGAATCTATATCTAGTCCTGGATGGTAGTCCCATGGTTATCAATCTATATGTTCATGTATATCAAACTATCATGTATCTTGTCCGGGATGGTAGTCCCATGGTTTTCAATCTATATTTTCATATATATCAAACTATCTTGTATCTAGTCCAGGATGGTAGTCCCATGGTTTTCAAACTAGTTTTCATCTATAGTTCATGTATAGCAAACTAACTTATATCTAGTTCGGGATATTAATCCCATGGTTTTCAATATATAGTTTTATGTATTAAACTATACTCTGTAATATACAACCGGTCTTACAATTAGGAAAATATGGGATTTTCCTGGGGTAAAATACAACATATAATCGAATTGGTAACAAGGGTTAACTAAACTAACTTTACATAAGAAAATATGGGATTTTCTTGGATAACAAACCTTTTCGGAAAACTAAAGGAAACTCGTACATTTTAAGAAAACAAACATCTTATGAACTCACCAGCTTTATGTTGATTTTCAAACCGCTTGTATTCTCAGGTCCACGTTAGACAGGAACCTGGCGATATCTTTTTGTGAAGACGGAGTGCATAGAAGACTCGTCTCTACTTTTGTTCGTATGATATATGTATAATACTTGTACAATTTACTTTTGAAACAAATGTAAACTTTCAAATATAGGTAATGTAATGGTTGTTTACTTTGATTACTATGTGCATTGGATTTGATACTCAACGTGGAGTCAACCCCGAAAATGTTTTCGCCTTTGGTTTTCGGGGTGTGACACTCGTCCCAACAAATAGGGGTCCTGCACTTCCTCCCGTAGAGCATCTCAAAAGGAGGGCGGTCAATACTAGCATGGTAACTGTTGTTATATGAAAATTCCGCTAATGGAAGATACGTATCCCAACTACCACCAAAATCTAAGACACATGCCCGAAGCATGTCCTCAAGAGTCTGAATAGTCCTCTCGCTCTGCCCGTCCATCTTGGGGTGGAAAGCGGTACTGAAATGAAGACGAGTCCCCATCTCGTCATGAAACCGCTTCCAAAATCTGGAAGTAAAATGGACGTCTCGGTCTGGCACTACCGAAACAGGTACTCCGTGTCGTGCCACTACCTCGCGTACATAGATGTTGGCTAGCTTCTCAGCCGATATGCTCTCCTGGATCGGTATAAAGTGCGTGCTCTTGGTCAGCTGATCCACTATGACCCAAATCGAATCAACTCCCTATGCGGTCCTGGGAAGCTTAGTGATAAAATCCATGGTAATATCCTCCCATTTCCATATGAGAATGTCTAACGGCTGCATCTTGCCATGGGGCCTCTGGTGCTCTGCCTTGACGTTCCTGCAGGTCAGGCATCTCTCCACATACCAGGTGACATCCCACTTCATGCAGGGCCACCAATAGTCGGGTCAAAGATCTTTATACATCTTCATCACCCCTGGGTGAATGGAAAATCAAGACTTATGGGCCTCGTCCATCATCACTTGCCATACTCCGCCCCAGTACGATACCCAAACTCTCCCATGAAGGGTCAACAAACCCTAACTCTGATAATCAAAAGAAACTACTCGGCCCACGATCCTCTCACACTTCTGCCTCTCCTCCTTGAGGCCCTCGACCTGTGCCTCCCTGATCTGCTCCAACAATGGAGTAATCATTGTCATCCTCAGGCATATATCCTTGATTGGGGCCGCTACCTCCTTGCGGCTCAGGGCATCGGCCACTACGTTGGCCTTCCCCGGGTGATAAAGGATCTCACAATCGTAGTCCTTCATCACATCTAGCCTCCGACGCTGCCTCGTGTTAAGATTCGGCTTGTCCATGAGGTATCTCAGACTCTTGTGATCCGAGTAGATGGTACAACGGGCCCCATAAAGGTAGAGTCTCCAAATCTTGAGGGTGAACACCACTGCCCCCAACTCCAAATCATGCGTCGGGTAGTTAGCCTCGTGAGGCTTCAACTGTTTAGAGGCGTAAGCTATCACATGCCCCTGCTGCATCAATACTGCTCCCATACCTGTGATCGAGGCATCACAGTAGACTACAAAATCCTCTACACCCTCTGTTCAACTCCCGTAATTTATGCACATACGGTGCGGCCCATCCTTCTTTCTAACGAATTAGATCGGGGCTCCCCATGGTGAACTACTCGATCTGATGAAACCCTTGTCTGGCAGCTCCTGCAGTTGCGTAGACAACTCCTGCATCTCTGAAGGGGCCAACCGATACAATGCCTTGGCTATAGGAGCCGCACTAGGAACCAGGTTAATCCTGAACTAAACCTGTCTCTCCGGAGGTATCCCATGCAAATCCTCCGAGAGTACGTTCGGGTAGTCTCGCACTACCGGTACATCACCGACTGTTGCCTTGCCTATCTCCCGAGCATCCAAAACGTAGGCGAAGAACCCTGCACAACCCTGATGGAAGTAGCACCTCGCTCTCGTTGCTGAACAAAGAATCGGTCCGCGATGTGGCCTCTCGCCCTGAATCACTAACTCTCCCCCGCTGGGAGTGCGAACTGTCACACCCCCAAACCAAGGATGGTGGAAACATTCGGGGGTGGAGGACTTCATGTATAGGATCACAACAACGAGTATAATAGTGCTCAAAGTAAAAACAACCATCCTAAATATAATTGAGAAAGTTACATCATAGTAAGTTTACATGTTTCAAAATCAATTACATTATGATGACAAAATGAACTGTTTGAGGATTTATCGTCCCATCCTCAAAATGTTGTTGGTTTTCCTGTTTCACTGATTTCTTGAGAATACAAGCAGTTTTGAAAAAGTGTCAACAATTAAGTTGGTGAGTTCATAAGAGTTTTGTTTGAGAATGAAACTGTTTTCCTTGTAAAAGCAACAAAGTATGTTTCCAGAAAATCTAATATTTTCCTTATTATGTATGAAATGAATGCTTCTATGTTATGCAATAACGAATCCTAGAAAGACCCACAGATTCCTTCTATAATCACTCAGCGAATATAAATTATATAAAAATTAAGTTAAATAAACCGTTGAATATAATGGGTCTGCCCTAGGTCCACAACCAAACAAGGAACAGGAGATAAGGCGGGCCCACCAATTCTAAGTCGATTGTGACTAGATTTTTATATAACTCTAGCATATAAACTTAGCAAATATAGATGAATTCTAACAATTCTAGATGAAATATAGTTTTAATATCAAAAAAACCATTTTGTGTGAGCCTGGTACTTTGTATTTGTACCCCTTTTTGGTATGAAACCGGTGCTTTGTATTTGTACCCCTTTTTGGTATGAAACCGGTACTTTGTATTTGTACCCCTTTTTGGTATGAAACCGGTACTTTGTATTTGTTCCCCTTTTTGGTATGAAACCGATACTTTGTATTTGTACCCTTTTTTGGTATGAAACCGGTACTTTGTATTTGTACCCCCTTTTGTATGAAAACTTGGTACTTTGTATTTGTACCCTTTTTTGTTTAAAGACCTTTTGTAATGAATTCGTAATGTAATGAACATAAACTATACCTATTATAGTCTATCATAATGTTTGTAATGTATATGCAACCTAACTATACCTATTATAGTTTAGTATGTTTGTTTGTGGTGTATAAGAACCCTTTTCTATGTACGTTGAATGTATAACAAAATATAACTATGTTTATCATGCCGTGTTTGGTACTATTGGTAATGATGGAGGATTCTAAAAATTCAGTGAGTATTTTATGTCATACAATTATCCCACAACAAGAAACACATGTAAAATATGAAGTCATTAAAGATTAACACTTTGCTCAACATGTTACAAAGTGTGTTGAAAGTTATAAGCTGTTATTTAGATTTTTAACATTTCTATACTGTTTAGAAAAATTATAGAAAAATCATACGAAGTCGAAAACTGAATCTGTAAATTCTAAGGGTTCACAAAATGTGTCTAGTTTATCCATAATTTTTATTATGATTTTTAGAGGTCTTTAACTTGGGTTAAAATGTCCATATTCACAGACTGGTCCGGATTTGTTCTTGAAATGATAGGCTGTTTTGTAAAAATCACCATAAATCGTAGAAAAATCATATGGTGATGTGCAAGTAGTCATTTTAAAGGTATAAACCTGAAATATTTGCATCTAGTACAGTTTTTAAAACTAAAATGTTTATGTTGACCAAAACAGTCCATGAATGGAGTTAAACTTTCTTGATGAAAGTTGTTGGAAAAGTTTAGTTGTGTTCTTGGTGTTTTAACTAGTATTCTCCCACTTAAAACTTAAGAAAACATGAAAAGATAGGGGTATGAACTCACCTTGAGTGATTTCATTAGATGGATGATGGAGGAAAGAAATGCTCAACTCAAGAACACTTAGGAGATGCTTGAAGATTTGAAGATCTAACACAAATATGACGATATTTGTGTGAGCAATCTATGATTTGGATGTAGGATAGTAGAATATCTAAGTGTAGAAGGAAGATACTTACCAAATGTAGAAGAAAATCTTGGAAACAAGCCTTGAATCTCGAAATATTAGAGAGAGGGAGTGAGAGAAAAGTGTTTGATCTTTTGGTGTAAAAGAGAGAAAATGAGTGAAATGAGGAGATAGGGTGGATGTTCCAGCTCTAAGAACGTGGGAAATGGCTGGAAATGATGATAAAATACATTGACATGACCTATGTATGGTGGAAGGACAAGGGGTTGTACCAGTGAGGTATGGGGAGGTTGCTTGTGTCATGCACTAAAGCAAAGTCAACACTCCACCCATAATATCTCACCCACTAGATTTTATTATTAAATAAAGATTTCCATAAAAATATGTTTAAATTATGATTATTTAGGATCTTAAATGTTAAAATATGATTTTTGGAGAAAATCCCGCGTTAAAATCATGAAAAACGGGCTTAATACGTGAAAATGATCAAAAACCGGGAAGACATGCGAAAATCCGAAGTCTGGTCCGGAGGTTCGGCTCCTGATGCTTAGAACCGAGAGTAGAAGAGGAACCGAGAGTAGAGGTTCTGCTGCGCGGGTCGCTCCTCAGACAGAAGCTCAAGTCCTTGGACCGAAGGTCAGAAGAGAAGGGCAGAAGGCGAGGCTCGGTCTCGACTGTTGTCTTTCGGTTCTATGAGAAGGCTCGGTTCAACATGATCAGGGGACCGAAATAGACAGAGCACTTGGTCCATTTCGGTTCAGAGGGTCTCAGCTCCTAAGAGGTTTCGGTTCCTGAGAGGGTTTCGGTTCCTTGAGAGGGTTTCGGTTCCTAAGAGGAGTTTCGGCTCCTTAAGTCTGTTATTCGCGTAGACTTCCGTTTTTGAGCCGTTTCCGCCAAATTCGAGTGTCGGGATGCCCCGAGTGATTATAAAAAGTTGAGAGAGATTTGTCATACTTGGAGAGACTTGGCATACTTAAAGAGATTTGGGAGAGATTTCACATACTTGTAGAGATTTCTCATTCAGAGAGATATTTGGGAGAGATTTCACATACTTGGAGAGATTTGACATTCTTGGAGAGATTTCTCATATATAGAGAGATTTGGGGGAGATTTCACATACTTGGAGAGATTTCTCATTCAGAGAGATATTTTGGGGAGATTTGGAGAGACTTCTTTTGTGACCTTTTTTGAGTGTTTGGCTTCACAACGCAAGGTTCTTACACTCTGTTAAGCCTTGTTATGAATGTTATATGCTCTTGAGGGGCATGGAATAATGTTTTATCGAGTAGACTCATCACTTACCCTAATTAGGGTTTAGAATTTCCGAACACGTGAAAACTCTAAGTGATACTTTATTTTAAGATTGCGAGTAGTACAATAAGAATCATAATGGAAACCCTAACAAACAAGGGTTAGATGAGTTGATAGGTTTGACTTGTTGACTTTAGTTGACTTTGACTTGATCGGAAATTGACAGTTGCCACATAATCCCCCTGTTAGAGGGAATTTCGTCCCGAAACTAGCACTTTGATCGGGACTTCAAGAATTCGGAGAAAAGATGGGGAAACTTTTCGTAGTACAAGAAATTGCTCTGGCGGGGACCAGTCCCCCTGTTGCTAGATGGCGACCTTGAAATTTCTTATCGTAAAAGGAGTTTATTGTTTTGGAATGATAGAGTATTCTATGTGAGCCTTTATGTTCTCCGCTTTATTCTCGTTATTCCCACTATAAATATTTCAGGTTGTAGTTAGTGAGTACCGGTATTACGAATGCTTTAACAATTTGTGATGAAGTTTGTATTATAAGTCCTAACGACTCTTTGATAATCGCTTGGCGTAAACTAGTCATATATCATTAAGATTGTAAGGGCATTCGGATGGGTGACCCCGCCTTAAGCCCATAACCAAACAAGGAACAGGAAATGAGGCGGAATCACACATTCTAAGTCCATAGAATCTTAATAATATATGACCATAATGTTTACACTAGCCATCATAGATTCACTAGTAAAAACCCTGTGTTTTTATATAGATGGTAAGAATTATTCGGGTTTTGCTGTGTTCTCGAGATATATGGTCGATAAACCCTAAGTCGACACTAGTCTCAGTAAGGGTTTAAAACCTACATGTGGTGGTTAGAAGTATGTACCGCTATTCACGGGTGGTTTCGGGGGAGTTTCTCCTGCGGTGATCATGAGCACCCTTCCACCGTCACCAGCATTCCTTGTTCTTGGACAGTCTCTCTTAAAGTGTCCAGTTTCACCACACTCGTAACAAGTTGGACTGGCTCCAATGCCGGGGACCTGGTTGATGGGTTGTGTCGGTGCTCTACAAAAACGGATAGTGTGCCCCTTCCTGTTGCAATTTTTGCAATGCATCTCCCAGCAAACCCCAGTATGATGGAAGTTACACTTGTTGCATTTCGAGAGGGTTCCAACGTATCGATTCATGGGTGCTGGAGTGGCAGGAGTTGTGGCAGTATGAACAGCAACAGTCTGTTGCTACTTGGTGGCGTCCTGGGCTGGTTGGTCCTTCTTGTTGTTCCAGGACTTCCTTTTGTTGCTTCTTCCACCATCTTTCTCAGGGGTGGTTGTTACAGTGTCATGGATGACCCTTTGGTCGATGAGTTGTTGTTCCAACTCCTTGGCACTGTCAAAGGTAGTTGGTCTAGAGGCCAATACGTTGTTTTGAATTTGGGGAGACAATCCCCAGAGGTATCGTTCAACCTTCTTTTACTCACGAGTGACCATCGTGGGACAAAGGAGTGCTAGATCACATAATCGTTCGGTGTAAGTTGCAAGGTCAGAGCCTATCATCTTGAGGTTCCACAGTTCTTGCTCCAGTTTTTGCACTTCGCCTCTTGGGCAGTACGCTTTTAGCATCATCGTCTTTAAGTCCTCCTAGCTTAACGAGTTAGCCACTGCAAGCGTCAGTGACTTAATGTGGCTATTCCACCAAGTAAGGGCTCGGCCAGAGAAAAGTGCAAGCTGCAAATTTGACCTTGCTTGCTTCGGGGCATGCACAAATTTCGAAGACCGATTCAGTCTTCTCGTACCATTGCATCAGTGTGATGACTCCCCCGCTTCCATTGAAAGAATCGGGTTTGCCATTGGTGAAATCTTTAAAGGAACACTCTCTCGGGCGCCCTTGTCTTTCTCCTTGAGTGGAGTTATTAATGCCACTCCCTATCCTTCTGGTACCGTCAGTGTTGATTTGGGACATAGCAGCTGCCACTGCGGCCGTGACCGTAGCTTGGAACATGACAGGATCATATTGGGGAGGCGGCGGTGGCGGATTTGTTTGCGTTCTGCCAGTGCGTCTAGCAGACCTACAAGGCGGTAGCTTTCTGTTATAGAATTTCAGAGACGAAATATGTATAACTCTTTTAGTAATGGTTATTAGTCGTGTGCCGTAAAACTTGGTTATTAGTTTTTAAGTATAGCATTTCCATGTTGTTCGAAAGTGGCAACCAATTCATAGTAGAGGTCTATATAAACAAACTTATGAATTTAGTAGTAATGACTCGAACGAAATCTTGTAATTTGTTCGATGCCTAATCCATGATAGGTTTTAGACATAAGAACATCCTATGTGCTCATATAAACCCTAAAGCTTGGATCTAGGCTTCTCTATTGTACACGCAAGTTATCCAAGACTATAAACCCTAATTCTAGCATTCAAATAATCATATTAACATGAGAATAAGTTTATAATGTTACCTTGATTGTTATGTAGCAATAACAATCACAAATCTCCTTGTATTGACTTTAGAAAGCTTAGAGTCACAAATGTAACTCCTCTAATGGTTCACAAACACCATAAGCAAGAGGATGAAGAGGAGAAAGGATGGAAGCTGCCCAAAACGTGTTCTAGCCCTAGAATAAAGCTTAGCCACGTTTTTGAGCCTTAAAGTTTCTTTATATAGTTGGGCTATTAGGGTTATCTAACAAGGAAACCCTAATTTGGATGCTTAAGCCCTAAGCAACCCATGGAGCCCTTTATTTAAGCCTTGGACGATTTCATATGGGCTTCCCCCATAGAATTCGTCCACTCCTTAATACAAGGCAATCCATGGCCCAAATTGCAATTATCTTATAATTACAATTCCAGTCCCTTAAGTTTAATTAATCTCTTTTAGTCACAAAACTAATTACTAATTAATTATTGACTAATATTAATTAAACATTATGATTTCTCCTTTAATATATTATTCCTATAATATATTAATAAATCATATTTAATCCTTTCTCTCCATAATTCATCCTATCAAGTTGCTTTGGTGAAGGCAACCCAAAAGGACCATGCACCATCGGGTCAAGTACATACCAAAATAGTTATGGACTTAGACACTAATCCAACAGTCTCCCACTTGGATAAGTCTAATAACTATTCTGCGTATGACTTCAGATCCTGATCTGCAATCGTAGCTTTCCAAAGCTGTTGTCAACTCTGATCATATCAGATACGCGTGTCCTTTAGATAAGGGATCATATATTCCTCCATTCTAGATATCGTATAAGACATGATTTCAAATCATTCTCTTTGTACTATTTCTCAATCTCCGATTTATGACGACTGACTAATTGAACAAATCAAATTAGCCCTATCCCGGCCGAGCATTTACGTTTGTCATCACTAAATCATCGAGGGGCCCAAAGATATCGCTTTTATCCTACTTGGGATAAAAGTAACGAATAAAATTTGATACAATGCTTTCTTGCACTTACTCACCGAATCACACACAACAATATGTTTTATAACACCAAGTTACTAGTGCGTTTTCATATTATCAATGTGCAACCGATTAGCAAGATACAACTCACACATCTTGGTTTTAAGAATATAAGATGTTATCGTCTCACCAATCACTTGTGATACAATTCATGAAGTGATCCAAGTGAGCGTGGGTTTAATCTAATGCTCAAATTCATATTCATAAGCACTCATGAACGTTGCAGGAAACATTTGCTTATGTCTAATACTCTTTTAGACAATCCACACACCAATTCACGACAGTCTTCATTCATACCTACTTCCAACATATGAACGACTGTTGCCCGTTCGAATAATTTGACTGTTCTAAACCAATTAAATTACTCAGGAAGTCAAAACATGCAAAGTGAAACACAAGAATAATACTAATCCCATATGGCCTCAAAACTTTGAGTATAAATAAAACACCTTTTATTTATCACCATATCGATTAGTCATTATTTGTCGTTTCGGGTAATTAACTTTCTACTTGAATTACAACACTTGTCCTATGCTCTTAGCATGCACACAATGTTTACCTATGGTTCTTACTTTGTGAAATAGATCAAACGAACACATTTCCAGTCATACTCATTTCACAACTCCAAATCCTTTTTCATAAGTGAAAGAATATCAAATTCTTGCTACTTATAGAATATGCTAGATTCTAACATTCTATGCAATGATTCTTTTGTAATGTCACTGCACCAAAGTCACAAAGACTATAGCCAATGATATTACAAAATCTTCTATCGGAGATTGTTACAAGACAATTCCTTAGATATGATGTCTCTCACTCAAAGTACATTCCTTTGAACATCCTTTTGCATAAAAATTTATAATCTAGTCATAGATTTCTCAATATTCAATTTCCCAATATGGACACGTTTCCATATTTTCCATATGACAACTTATTCTTAATAGAATCTTTTCTATTCATAATAATGTCGATATGGTCCATTCAATACCATGCTTCCAACTTCTCATAAGCAACCAATCCTCGTCGAACTTTGGATTGTCCTTTGATGGTTGTTTAATTATTTTAGTCAAAACCGATTCTAGTCCTTTTTCCCTCTAAATGCGCTAGACATTTTGAAAATTTTAGAATGGTCAAACATTAAAGCATTTGCAATCGATCCTATACCCGAAGCGTATGGGACACGACGCATAATGTTTTATTTGCTTGTTATTGGAACGAAGTATGATTGACCTTTTGATTTAACCATTTCTTCAATTCTTGATTCCTCTTCTTAAACATACAATTATGCTAAGACTCACTTAGAGGATCAATTAAGATATGGTTCTTAATCATTAAGACCTATCATAAAGTATAAAAGCTACTCTCCCTTCTTCTTAGAATGGAGAAACTTTTATCTTTCCGCCTACTTGATTCTTCTTATTCGTTTTTCTATTGATTTAAACCTTTTTAATCAATTCTGAATTACACTTAATCTTATAAGTATAATCATATTTACTAAACCTTTAGTAAATCATGACGAATATCTTTGTTACTCTTATGGTGGACTTGATCAACACACAACTTTGTGTGCTCGATCTCCTAGTCCTTCACTTGACACTTTGTCAACGAATTAGTCTAATTTCCAAATATGAAATTCCTCATTCATCATGCAACCAAGTTTTGTGATTCCAAATTTCTGTCCAATTGAAATTTAGGCGATAAGAAACTCTCCCTATTTGGTAAATTCTCGACATTTCCATAAATAAGAATCATATCCATTCGTTGTAGAAATATGTAAGCATCAATTTTCATAACGATTTCATTGCAAGGAAATAAACAAATAAATAAATAAGTCAAACAAAATTTATTTTATTTATAAAAGCAGCGGAAAACATTTGTCCTTACAATGCAAAATCCATTGAAAACTATGTATTTCAAAAAGAAACTTTCTAACAACTCTATCATAACTATCTAAGCTCAAAATCTAATCTTCAAGTCCATGCGATCAAGATCCATTTCTTGTGATTAGATTCATCTTGCTCTTTCACCAAGCTTCCTTTCTTTTCACCGATCCTACAAAAACATTCAAATGCAATCTTATCACATCATGTATTTTGAATCAATGAATAGGAACTTAACGAAGTTAGATAGTGGATTTTACCTGAAGTGCAGTCATACTCTTTGACTCTCCCATCTTTGGAATTTTTAGGCTCTTGGGGCAGACTTCTATCCAACACCCTTTCTCTTGGCAGCAAACGCAGGTCGCTTCTCTTAGAATGTACTCGGAAGCATGGTCGATTGACTCTCCCAACAGATACGCTCCATTGCTTCGCCAAACCATTTCTGATTCAGCAGCAATGAGCATGTAAGTTAGGTCAATGAGGTTATCGTCATGATCCATCATATAATACTTTCTTTTGAACTCATTATATGATTCTGGAAGTGACTGCAGAACCCAGGTCACAGCCAGCTCATCGGGGAATGACACACCCAACATTATCAACCTATCAATGTGTGATTTCATTCCTAGAATGTGGGCACACACGGATTTACCAGCTTCATGTTTCATTTCCAATAGGGCCTTAGTGATATTGAACCTTTCAATTCTTCGATCTTGTGGGTTAGGGAGAACAATTGGAGGAGGTGGAGGAAGTGAATCATGATTTCTTGTTCCTCGATCGAATCGTGGAATATCATCTTCATGTGGAATGCTTGTTCCACGGGATTTGGGAAGACCATAGTTGTCGAACTTTGACATCTACAAAACGGGAGAAAACGAATTCAAGTTAGTTAATTGATTGAGTCCTTAGTAAATCACCCAAATTAAATACTAAGGCTAGGACCAAACACAATATGCTACAACCTAGAAAAGGGATGTTGTAATCTAGTTGCAGAATATTTGAAGGTAAGTGAATGACGATTCACCAATTTCCATCATGAAAAACGAAAAATAAATTTAAGTTTTAAATCTATGAAAACTCCTAGATCCTTTGAGATTCATTGAACATTTCAATGGCATGTTTATATCTTGATATGCCCCTCTTGTTTGTGATTGGGATGCCGAGGATCACAAAGCGGGTGTGAATAACCATGCAAACTTACATGGTGCCCTCACATGTTACAATCACCTATTCGATGTGCCGGTAAACCACACACGCTCCACCGAACTATGACAAACATCGATTCACCCTTTGCTACCTTTGCTTAGAACCATATAGTGTGCCGGTAAACCACACACGCACACTAACGTCTTTGCAAGGGCACAAAGTGTAATTTCATGGAATTGCATCAATTCACTTTGCCTAAGTAGCTAAGATTGGGAATTTGTAAAAACATTTAGTTACTTTTGTATTTCATTATACTTATAATGGAAGATTTCGTCCTATCCTACCCGTTCGGCTAACAACCCTCCACTAGTCAAGAGTGCGGTGGGTAAGAGTGGATACCCATTCAATCGCCATATTATAGGCAATTTCCTTAAACACCCCTTATAGACCAGCTTCGTGAATGAGACCTACTAACGGTAAGACTGACTTTTACTCATACATATATATATAATGTTAGACTTTTAATGTTATATATAGTATAGGGTGTATTTTACACTTTTAATTCAATTAAATTGTAAACCTAAACTTTTATGGATTTATTAAACGTCCTTAATTTTACACCTTAATTAATTAATAAAACCACAAGGGTGTGATTTGAACTTTTTCAAAACATTACTAGGGTTTTAGAATTTAACATTCCTAATTAAACTTTTAATCAACTTTTAAATTCCAAAACTTGAGGGCAAGTTTTGAAACATTACAAAACATTAGGGTTTAGAATTTAAATATACATCACAATTAAACTATTAATCGAAATTTAAATTCCAAAACTTGAGGGCAAGTTTTGAAACATTTCAAAACATTAGGGTTTCAACTATTTAAATTTCAAAACAACAAAACTTTTGGGTTCAAATTTAAACTATAAAACCTAAAGGGGAAAATATGAAACTTTTCATAACAACAAGGATGAAATAATCTAAATTAACATTTAATCACATAATTATCTATATTTGATTTATTTAATGATTTCTTGCAAAACAATTTACCAATTTAATCAAAATAATTAATCAATTATCACATAAGGAAATAAATATTTTATTAATTGATAAATATCTTCAATTAGATCAAGAATATAGTCATATATATATATCATAAAATCGGATTTATATTGATCTAATATGATAAAGGCAAGAATCTCAAAGATAAACAGCAAAAAATCCCGAAATTACCTCTGTCTGACGCACCGACTCGCTGAGTCACCTTCTGGAACTCGCCGAGTAGGGCTGACTCGCCGAGTCCAAGAGTGAATTGCCGAGTCAGGTCAAATAGTGAGGCCAAAACACGTTTTTCAGTTACATCAAGCATCAATACAATAGAAACCAATCAAGGCACTGATACCACTGATAGGTTTTAGACATAAGAACATCCTATGTGCTCATACAAACCCTAAAGCTTGGATCTAGGCTTCTCTATTGTACATGCAAATTATACAAGACTATAAACCCTAATTCTAGCATTCAAATAATCATATTAACATGAGAATAAGTTTATAATGTTACCTTGATTGTTACGTAGCAATAACAATCACAAATCTCCTTGTATTGACTTTAGAAAGCTTAGAGTCACAAATGTCACTCCTCTAATGGTTCACAAACACCATAAGCAAGAGGATGAAGAGGGGAGAGGATGGAAGCTGCCCAAAACGTGTTCTAACCCTAGAATAAAGCTTAGCCACGTTTGTGAGCCTTAAGGGGTCTTTATATAGTTGGGCTATTAGGGTTATCTAACAAGGAAACCCTAATTTGGATGCTTAAGCCCTAAGCAACCCATGGAGCCCTTTATTTAAGCCTTGGACGATTTCATATGGGCTTCCCCCATAGAATTCATCCACTCCTTAATACAAGGCAATCCATGGCCCAAATTGCAATTATCTTATAATTACAATTCCAGTCCCTTAAGTTTAATTAATCTCTTTTAGTCACAAAACTAATTACTAATTAATTATTGAATAATATTAATTAAACATTATGATTTCTCCTTTAATATATTATTCCCATAATATATTAATAAATCATATTTAATCCTTTCTCTCCATAATTCATCCTATCAAGTTGCTTTGGTGAAGCCAACCCCAAAGGACCATGCACCATCGGGTTAAGTACATACCACAATAGTTATGAACTTAGACACTAATCCAACAATCCACTCCTAAGATCACCCGATGTATACCAGTTGTGTATAATTAAGGTCCAGTAGGCTGTTGAACTTAATGAATCTTCCCTAGGCCCACAACCAAACAAGGAACATGACCCAAGGCGGACTCATCATTTCTAAGTCGACCGTCTCTTAATTATACCTAACCCGGGGGGTATACATTAAGCAGTCTTAGAGGCACCATAAGCGAATCGTCTGTAATACCCGGTTATAAAATATTTGGTAAGCTCCCAATGAGATAAAATGTATGCTGATTTCATTTATATAAATTAGTACATGAAGTTTTGGAAAATTTGACCTTATAGAAGGTCCACATCACACTATGGTACGGAAAATTTCGACACTGACGCGACTCTCTTGAGCGGTGTAGTCTCTAAATTTGAAGGGTCGAGTTCATGCACGTGAGGGGTAGTGTTTAAATGTATTCTAGTAGTTCGTGTCTCTATCGATTCGTCAGTAGTGTACATACTACTTGTGGTAGGTAGGGTTTCGTGGGCCACAGGATGAAGGCATGAAAGCCTGTATCAATCTAACTCCTTCCCTAGCTTCTGTCAGTTGATGTTCTGCTATGATCGTGCTCTTTCTCTAACGCTGTTTGATGTTCCGGGTACTTTCTAATCTTGACTCGAGTTGCAGTCACTTCCTTCCGAAGGTTTTGATGCGGTTTCTGATCTATTCATGGCCTCCATCTAGATGGCGAAGGCGTATTGTGGTGATCTTGGTGGTAGCACAGATCTCCATTATTCAGCTTACCGATGCTCGTGTTGGTACTCTTCCCCTATGGAGTCCATGCCATAGGGAGGGTGTCGACCTAGTTCCTAACTTTGTCTCTGTAAATCTACGGCTCATTAAGGTGTCCGACCATGGAAGTCTCGTCGAGGTCTTCCTCTATAACTTCTTAAGTATCCTCTTCGAAGTTCTCTCTGTTTCCAACCATCATCTTCCTGATTGAGAAGAATAGGGTCTCCTGGTAGTTTAGCTCCCGCCATGTGGTTTGTGAGAGAATATGGGTAGAAGAGATAATTAATAGACGTCTAATCCTATAAATACTTATAGGGGTGATCCCCATCAGTCACGTCTATAATCACATAGTGCATACCAATTATACATAATCTGAGATAGAATAGACCTTCGAATAAATGACTCTACTCTAAGTCCACAACCAAACAAGGAACAGGAAGTAGGGAAATAGTCATAGATTCTGGTTGATGGGTTGTGTCGGTGCTCTACAAAAATAGATAGTGTGCCCCTTCATATTGCAGTTTTTGCAATGCATCTCCCAGCAAACCCCAGTATGATGGAAGTTACACTTGTTGCATTTCGGGAGGGTTCTAGCGTATCGATTCATGGGTGCTAGAGTGGCAGGAGTTGTGGCAGCATGAACAACAACAGTCTGTTGCTTCTTGGTGGAGTCCTGGGCTGGTTGGTCCTTCTTGCTGTTCCAGGACTTCCTTTTGTTGCTTCTCCCTCTATCTTTCTCAGGGGTGGTTGTTACAGTGTCATGGATGACCCTATGGTCGATGAGTTGTTGTGCCAACTCCTTGGCAATGTCAAAGGTAGTTGGTCTAGAGGCCAATATGCTGTTTTGAATTTGGGGAGACAATCCCTAGAGGTATTGTTCAACCTTCTTTTCCTCACGAGTGACCATCGCGGGACAAAGGAGTGCTAGATCACATAATCGGTCGGTGTAAGTTGCAAGGTCAGAGCCTATCATCTTTAGGTTCCACAGTTCTTGCTCCAGTTTTTGCACTTCACCTCTTGGGCAGTACTCTTTTAGCATCATCGTCTTTAAGTCTTCCCAGCTTAACGAGTTAGCCACTGCAAGCGTCAGTGACTTAACGTGGCTATTCCACCAAGTAAGGGCTCGGCCAGAGAAAGTGCAAGCAGCAAATTTGACCTGGCTTGCTTCGGGGCATGCACAAATTTCAAAGACCGATTCAGTCTTCTCGTACCATTGCATCCGTGTGATGACTTCCCCGCTTCCATTGAAAGAATCGGGTTTGCCATTGGTGAAATCTTTAAAGGAACACTCTCTTGGGCGCCCTTGGATTTCTCCTTGAGTGGAGTTATTAATGCCACTCCCTGTCCTTCTAGTACCGTCAGTGTTGATTTGGGACATAGCAGCTGCCACTGCGGCCGTGACCGCAACTTGGAACATGACAGGATTATATTGGGGAGGCGGCGGTGGCGGATTTGTTTGCGTTCTGCAAGTGCGTCTAGCAGACCTACGAGATGGCATCTTTCTGTTATAGAATTTCAGAGACGAAATATGTATAAGTCTTTTAGTAACGGTTATTAGTCGTGTGCCGTAAAACTTGGTTATCAGTTTTTAAGTATAGCATTTCCATGTTGTTCGAAAGTGGCAACCAATTTATAGTAGAGGTCTATATAAACAAACTTATGAATTTAGTAGTAATGAATCGAACGAAATCTTGTAATTTGTCCCATGCCTAATCCACTCGTAAGATCACCCGATGTATACCAGTTGCGTATAATTAAGGTCCAGTAGGCCGTTGAACTTAATGAGTCTGCCCTAGGCCCACAACCAAATAAGGAACATGACCCAAGGCGGACTCATCATTTCTAAGTCGATCGTCTCTTAATTATACCTAACCCCGGGGGTATACATTAAGCAGTCTTAGAGGCACCATAAGCGAATCGTCTGTAATACCCGGTTATGAAATATTTGGTAAACTCCCAATGAGAAAAAACGTATGCTGATTTCATTTATATAGTTTAGTACATGAAGTTTTGGAAAGTTTGACCTTATAGAAGGTCCACATCACACTATGGTACGGAAAATTTCGACACTGACGCGACTCTCTTGAACGGTGTAGTCTCTAAATTTGAAGGGTCGAGTTCATGCACGTGAGGGGTAGTGTTTAAACGTATTCTAGTAGTTCGTGTATCTATCGATTCGTCAGTAGTGTACATACTACTCGTGGTAGGTGGGGTTTCGTGGGCCACAGGATGAAGGCATGAAAGCCTGTATCAATCTAACTCCTGCCCTAGCTTCTGTCAGTTGATGTTCTGCTGTGATCGTGCTCTTTCTCTAAAGCTGTTTGATGTTCCGAGTACTTTCTAATCTCGACTCGAGTTGCAGTCACTTCCTTCCGAAGGTTTTGATGCGGTTTCTGATCTATTCATGGCCTCCATCCAGATGGCGAAGGCGTATTGTGGTGATCTTGTTAGTAGCACAGATCTCTATTATTCAGCTTACCGATGCTCGTGTTGGTACTCTTCCCCTATGGAGGTTGTAAAAACTCCATCCATGCCATAGGGAGGGTGTCGACCTAGTTCCTAACTTTGTCTCTATAAATCTACGGCTCATTAAGGTGTCCGACCATGGAAGTCTCGTCGGGGTCTTCCTCTATAACTTCTTAAGTATCCTCTTCGAAGTTCTCTCTGTTTCCAACCATCATTTTCCTGACTGAGAAGAACAGGGTCTCCCGGTAGTTTAGCTCCCACCATGTGGTTTGTGCGAGAATATGGGTAGAAGAGATAATTAATAGATGTCTAATCCTATAATTAGTTATAGGGGGTGATCCCTATCAGTCACGTATATAATCACATAGTGCATACCAATTATACATAATCTGAGATAGAATAGACCTTCGAATAAATGAATCTACTCTAAGTCCACAACCAAACAAGGAACATGAAGTAGAGCAATAGTCATAGATTCCGAGTCTATACTATCTTCAATTATGTATAACCTTAGTGTATGCACTTAGTCATTATAGACCTACTAATAAGGGTCTTTAGTTTTCACATAAGTTGGTTATAGTACTACAAAATAATCCTATAGTATTTTAATGTTTTTCTTATGTTTTCAATGTTTCTTTGTAGATAGAATTGGTAAGTTTTAAGACTTGTTGCAACACCACAACCATTCCCGGGCATATGCTAATCACTTCTGGGTCAGACATAGTTGATCAGGCTATGTCATTCCCAGATCTGACTATACATCCCCAAGCCTACTTGTGCCATTCAACAGTCATTACTTTTGTTTTTTTTTTCTAGAATTATGTTGACCTTAGTACGTATGCATGCATGTATACTTTTAACAAGAAACTATTTATTTCGAAAAGTATAGTCATTTGAAAAGTGTTAAATCATAGACCTTAGTCCCAATGCATTTATAGTTTGTATATCTTATGTGGTTCGATATACTTAGTTCACTATAAACAATGCTCTAATACCAATTTGTCACACCCCCAAACCAAGGATGGCGGAAACATTCTGGGGTGGAGGACTTCATGTATAGTATCACAACAACGAGTATAATAGTGCTCAAAGTAAAAACAACCATCATAAATATAATTGAGAAAGTTACATTGAAAGACCCCAACTTTTGTATTTTTGAAAGACTCAAACTTTCATATTTCACAATATCATTACCCCAAAACATGCTATTTGCATATTCATAAAAGCAATATTTTACATTGATAAAGGGAATTACAAACTATTGGATAGAAACCGTCTATTTCAAAGTGTTATATATATATATATATATATATATATATATATATATATATATATATATTACATAACTACCCAGGATATTATAAATTTATACAAACATAAACTGTAGTACAAAAGTACTATTACAAACTATTTTAAATCTTTCAATAGTATGTGAACATACTAGTTACTTATCACCTGCAATTTTTAAACATTGATAGGGTAAGCGGTGATACTTAGTGAGTTCAATAATAGATACAATATAACGTTACGCCATATATATACTTCAATGTGACAAAGCAAAGAGGAACAACTAGACATATGTGAAATCATGTGACAAGTGTTCATATCAATCAAAGACTTTATTCAAAGATATACTTTTCAATTCTTGATATGCATCAATAAAGCTTTGGTCAAAATGGCATAGAAGACATGCAATTTCTGATTAACATCTTGTTAGATTTCAGGCTTATAGTCCTGTCTAACCATTTGCCAATGCCATAGAATAGAAGTCATTCTCTTACGGAGAAATGCTCTACATGGCCAGAGGCTACGTACCAGTACCAATGTGAATCTAAGTCCTTTCACTGATCACATGGTCAAAGGTATTACAATTGCTATAAAAATAGGGAATAAAATCACACGGGAAAATAACTCAAAATAGTAATTTGGACAGCACTTCGGCTTTAAATATGACTTTCTATGTTGAAAACCGGGAGCTTAATTGAAAACCGGGCTCTGCGAAGGTAGGGCTTCAAAACCGAAAAGATAAAATTTTCGAGCTTCTCGGGGGTCTCAGGATTGTTTCGGGCTTTAAAAATGATACCGGGGCTTCGGGAAAAGTCAAAATAGTGAATATATATATTTAGGGTGAACAAAGTGACAAACTTCTCATTTTAGCCGGGAAGGTTCGCACCTTCTCTTTATATAGGGCCGAGGCTTCGGTTCTTGTGGTTGAGAAGCGAGCACGTGGCTGCTGGAGTGAAGGCCACGAAGTTCGGACGTGGGGTGTGACGGCGGTGCGAGGCTCGGACACGCTGCGATGATGAAGCAGCTCGGTGGCTCGGATGCGAGGCTATTAGGCGAGATGTGTCTCGCGTCGGACTGGTCACCAATGCAAGACGTGTCTCGTTCCTGATGGACCTCGGCCTCGGTGAATCAGCTTGAGACACTTGCCGATTTTGGATTTGGCCACGTCTCCGGTGACACTGCTACTTCTTGCGAAGGTGATGTGGCTGCGACGTGGATCTCCGGTGGCTGGTACTATTCATACGAATTTCTCGGAAAATGTGCCCCAAACTTCTAAAATTCATAAATTTTGCATACGAGCTCCATTTTTGACGTTCTTTATATGCACGCATAGCTAAAATTACGTTCTACAACTTTCGTTTAGGCTTCGTTGGCTAATTTTGACTTTAATTTTAATATTATTATTTTTAACAGACCGGGACAGGAAAATCCGTTAAAAATTCATAACTTCTTCATCCGACATCCGTTTTTCTCAGACTTTTTACCGTTTTACTATAAATGACGAGACCTTCAATTCTTGTTTAGGTTGTGTCGGTCAAATATTGCTCGATCTAAACTTCGAGTTTTTAGTTGTCTATTGCTAAGCTGAAGCTTCGAAAAATCATAACTTCCTCATACGAAGTCAGATTTTGGCGTTCTTTTTATCGAATTTCTCGGTTTAATGAATACTACAACTTTCATTTAGATCACTAAGTCTAAAAAGTAGTTTATCAAAAACTCACTTTTTACGTCATTCGGCGTCGTGCCGGTTTTGTTGCGGATCTTCGGTTGGTCATAACTTCTTCGTTATAACTCGGATTTCGACGAGGTTTTCGCCTATAAGTTTCTAACGAGATTGTTTACAACTTTCAATAATAAAATTTTACTTATTTCAAATTTTATATTTTCGCTAAATTTCACTATTTGGTTATTAATTGGAATCTCATAAGACTTCCAATATTTTCTGAGTGATTCTAAACATAGTTTTACTTCATTTCTAGTAAAAACCATCTGTTAGAACTCAACACTCAATTTCACATAGTATTTCACAATTTTATTCATTACAAAACACGATTTCAAAAACGTGTATGTTACAAATACCTCCTCCTTTTGTGGATTTCGTCCCCGAAATTACATCGATTAAAATAAATGGGGATATTTTGCTTTTATCTCGTTGTTATTCTCCCAAGTATAGTTTGGGCCTCGATGGTGTTTCCACTTGACAAGCACCAATTCTACTTCTTTATTGCGTAGCTTAGTTGTTCTTTCATTTACGATTTCTTCAGGCTCTTCAACGTATCTTAACTTATTACCTTGGATAATGGAACTGTCTCATCGTAAATGCTCAAGCATTTGAGCAGATAACTCACATGAAACACATAATGAATACCTGCCAAATCTTTGGGAAATTCTAAGCAGCATGCTTGCTTTCCAATTCTCTGGATGATTTTGAAAGGACCAACAAATCTAGGACTCAACTTTCCTTTCTTCGCAAATCTCATAAGGCCTTTCCATGGGGATACCTTCAGCATCACAAAATCACCCACTTGGAATTCTATAGGTCGTCTTCTCTTTTCTGTATACGACTTCTGTCAATCTTGGGCTGCTTTTATTCTTTCTCGTATGATTTGAATCTTCTCGGTGGTGTCTTGAATCATTTTAGGGCCTCCAAGGATCTTCTGTCCTACATCACGCCAACATAACGGCGTATGACATTTGCGACCATATAATGCTTCATATGGTGGCATTTTTATTTAAGTGTGGTAACTGTTATTATATGAAAATTCCACAAGCGGTAAGTATTTATCCCAGTTACCACCGAACTCCAAAACACATGCACGAAGCATATATTCTACTGTTTAGACTGTTCTCTTCGTTTGACCATCTATCTGAGGATGATAAGCGGTGCTGAGGGCAACTCTAGATCCTAATTCACGTTGCATGCTTGCCCAAAAATTAGAAGTGAAACGAGTATCACGATCGGAAATGATCTTTAGTGGCACACCACGTCTTGCAACAATTTCATCCAAGTATACTTGTGCGTATTTCTCCATTGGAGCCGTTTCACGCATGGCGAGAAAATGTGCACTCTTAGTCAGGCGGTTGACGATTACCCAATTGATATCATGTTGTCTAGCAGTCTTTGGCAATTTGGTAATAAAATCCATGGACAGCTCTTCCCACTTCCATACAGGTGCACTAAGGCTTTCTAGAGTTTCGTAAGGCTTTTGGTGCTCTGTTTTGACTTGTAAGCATACTAAGCATTCTTGCACGTATCACCCAAAATCGCTCTTTAATCCAGGCCACCAATAATCAGCTCTTACATCGTAGTACATTTTACTTCTACCAGGATGTATTGATAACTTAGATTTATGAGCTTCATCTAAAATCTTCTGTCTTAATCCGCCAATCTTTGGAATCCATAACCGATTCTGAAATACCTTTAATCCTCATGGATCATCAAGTAAAAGATTAGCATAATGTACCATTCCTTCCTTCTTCACATTTTCTGGCTTTAAGGCCTCAACTTGCCACTTCTCTAGTTCATCAAGAATAGTGAACTTCACTGTAGTGTGAGTAATAGTATAACACATACTATTACGATAAACCTTCCTGCTAAGTGCATCTGCAACCACATTAGCATTTCCAGGATGGTACAGGATTTCGCAGTCATAATCTTTGATTACCTCCATTGCTTGTTGTTGTCTCATATTCAGAGTTTGCTGACTGAATATATACTTGAGACTCTTATGGTTGGTAAACAATTGGCATTTCGTACCAAAAAGATAATGTCTCCAGAGTTTTAGGGCAAATACCACGGCGGCGAGTTCGAGATCATGGGTGGGATAATTCTTTTCATAGTCTTTTAGCTGTCTTGAGGTATAAGCTATCACTTTACCACGTTGCATCAATACACAACCGAGTCCCAATCTTGAAGCATCGCTGTATACGGAGAAATCATCATCACCTTCTGGAAGTGACAAGATTGGAGCATGAGTCAAAAGATCTTTTAGAGTTGAGAAAGCTTTTTCTTGAGCTTCACCCCATTCAAACTTCACTTCCTTTCGAGTAAGACTAGTGAGAGGTACAGCTATACGAGAAAAATCCTTAATGAATCTTCGGTAATAACCCGCAAGACCCATGAAACTACGAATTTCGAACGCATTACGGGGCACTTCCGAATTTTGAATGGCTTCGATTTTGGTAGGATCTAGGGATACACCGTCACCAGAAATAACATGGCCGAGAAATTGAACTTGGCGAAGCCAAAATTCACATTTCGAGAATTTAGCATAAAGTTTCTCCCTTTCGAAGAAGTTCTAAGATTTCACGAATATGAACAGCATGATCGGCTTCAAACTTGGAATAGATTAGAATATCATCAATGAATACGGTGACAGACTTATCGAGCATTGGGCGGCATACTCGATTCATCATATCCATGAATACAGCAGGAGCATTTGTCAAACCGAATGACATGACAAGGACTTCGAAATGCCCATAACGAGTACGAATGCAGTCTTCGGTACATCTTGCTCTTGTACTTTCAACTGATGATAGTGGGTAGTGGGTACTTGTTCTTGATAGCTAACACCCCGAAGTTGATCAAATAAATCGTCGATGCAAGGTAGTGGGTACTTGTTCTTGATAGTCACCTTATTCAACTCATGATAATCTATGCACATTCGCATCGATCCGTCTTTCTTCTTGACAAATAGTACAGGAGCACCCCAGGGAAAGGTACATGGTCGAATAAAGCCTTTGTCAAGTAATTCCTGCAGTTGGATCATCATTTCTTTCATCTCAGCTGACGCAAGACGATAAGGAGTCTTTGCAATCGGAGCATCACCAGGCACAAGGTCAATCCGGAATTCTACTTGCCTGTCCGGAGGAAGTCCAGGTAGATCATCGGGGAAAACATCAGGATATTCATTAGCGATGGGAACATCATTTACAATTTTATTCTCCTTTCATGAGATGTCAACTGTATATGCTAGATAGATAGGGCAACCTTTCGATATAAATTTATGAGCTTTGAGGAAAGAGATTATTTTAAGATCCTTTGTTCACCGTAGACATGAATAAAATCTCCCCCTTCAATAGGAATGCGTACCATCTTTTCGTAACATAAGAGTTCTGCATGGTTCTTTGACAACGAATCCATGCCGAGAATAATATCGAAGTTGGGCAAGGAAATAGGGATTAGGTTAGCAAGAAAATTATAGTCTTTGATTTCTATAACACAATCCCTATAGATTTTATCAGCAAGTAATGATATACTTCCCGCAGTATCTACGTGAAATGGTTGCACGAGTGCATAACAAGCAGTTTGAAAAGAATGCGCAAATTCATAAGATACGAAAGAATCTGAGGCACCAGAATCAAATAAGATGTGAGCAGGTCTAGAGTTGACAAGAAATGTACCTGTCACGACATTCGGGTCCTCACGTGCTTCCTCTGCGGTAATCTGGAATGCACGACTCTTAGCTTTTGGCACCTCCTCCTTTTTAGCTGGAGTATTCTTCGGTTGTTGGATAGGGACTTGACTTCTCACCGGCTGTTGAATAGAAGCTTGACTCCCCGTCACTTGGCTGGTAAGAGTAGGGCAATAACGCTTCTTGTGGCCAGTAATACCACATGCATAGCAAGTCACATCCTTCCTTGGGCAAGCTGGCTTTATATGACCAGTTTCTCCACACCCATAACAGACAATGGATTCCTTGTCTATTTTGCATTGACCCGGATGATTCCTTCCACAAACGCGACATGAAGGCGATTGAATAGAAAAAGATTGTGACCTGCCATGGCCACAAAAAGCACCTTGAGATTGTGCTTGATTGGTAGGATCGGTTTGAACAGATTGAGCTGGTGGAATAGTGGAAACAGGAGTAGTTCTTTCAGTACGTGGATGCTTTGAAACAGTAAGAGTGGCACCACGTATTTCTAAGTCATGCTCACGCCTTCGAGCATACTCAGCAGTTTTATCGAATGACAGAACATCCCTATTGACAACGAAATCATGGATTTCGTGTCGTAGTCCCTCCATGAATAACTGAATTTTATCGTCTTCCGTTGGAATATACTTCGTAGAAAACCTTGCTCTTTGATTGAACTGAGTTTCATACTTATTCACAGTCATTCCTCCTTGTTTGTGCTCGAGGAATTCCTTCTCCAATCTTTTTCTCATATCTAGAGGACAATACTTCTCTAGCACACGAGTCTTGAACAACTCCCAGGATAAGTTCTCCTAGTCACATCCAATGAGAGCTTCATATGTTGTGTAACATCCCGAAATATCAAGGGTAGAGTTGAAGGGATAAAAGAGTAAATGATCAAGGGAACTCAGCGAGTCCATGGGTGGACTCGGCGAGTAGAGTCGCGATTTGGTCGCGTGTTAAGTGGCCGACTTGGCGAGTCCGAAGCTGGACTCGGCGAGTAGGCGCTGAGTGGAGAAAACCCTAATTCTCGAGGTTGAGCCCTATATAAAGAACATAACATCCATCCCTCAGCCTCTTTACTCATCCTCAAGTCCAGAAACCCTTAGCCTTCGTGTGTGAGTGATCATATTGCATTTGAAAGCTTCGAGAAGCAATTGTTGAGGAAATCTTGAAGGGTAGGAGGCTTGGAGCAAGGGGCTTTGCTTGGATTCGAGTTCCATTGTAGTTGGGGCGTTCTTTTGAGGTAATATCTCGTCCTTGGGCTGTTACTCTTATGGATTCATCATTTTAGGGTTTGTGGGGAGCTTATCTTGGGATGTTTTGGGGTTTGGAGGTTAGATCTGAGGTTGATACCTCAGATCTGAAATAGAGAAGGTCTAGAGTGCATGAAAGTCCCTGTTTATGAGTGGTTGATGGAGCCATCTTGTCCTAATCCCAAACCCTAGAGGGAAAAGGCATAGATCTCTTTAGATTCACGTAAAGTTTGCCACTTTACGTGATGGATGGGTTGTAGGAGGCTAGATCTATGTTTTGGATCAATTGCATGGCCTGGAGTGCTTCCATATGGATTCAGACCGAGGGTACTCGGCGAGTCACATGGGTAGACTCGACGAGTTGCTTGAAGATGAGCTGGAACTCGATGAGTTGGAAGAACAACTCGGCGAGTTGGATGAAGATGGCCTGGAACTCGGCGAGTTGTATGAAAGACTCGGCGAGTAGGTTGAAGATAGCCTTAGACTCGGTGAGTCTATTCTTGGACTCGGCGAGTCTTGTCGAAGAGTCCCAATATTTTCTGGTTGAGTCGAGAATCAGCGAGTCAAGGGATGACTCGATGAGTTATGGGCGAGTGGACTCAGAGTTGTTGGGCTCGACGAGTCTCGGGGTGACTCGGCGAGTTAGGTCGCGGATTGAGGGAAGTTCTGAGTATGGGGACTCGGCGAGTCATCGGGTTGACTCGGCGAGTAGAGTCAGTCAGGGGTTGACTTTGACCTTGTCCAAAGGTTGACCAGTTGTCTTCCAGGGGTATTTTGGTAATTAAGGGTATTTATTGAGTTGAGTGTTTTGGTGTTCAGTGGAGGAGTTCGTGTCGAAGTTTGGAGCAGCGGGATCTTATCCTTTCAGCCGACAGTTTTGAGGTGAGTTATCCTCACTATATCGACAGGGTCTACGGCACCAAGGCCGACCCTTTATCGGATGGAAATCCGGATAGTTGTCTGATATGATATTGCTTGTTATGGGCCGGAAGGCATTCTATGTTATGTGGACCGGAAGGTCATGGCCTGGAAAGGCGTATGTGCGTAAGTAGTATATTGGCTGAGACATAGGGTAATGCTATGCTAGTGACCGGTTAGGTCGGTATCCTGGTTAGGATGATGATATGTTATGTGATCTGTTTGATCGGTTTGTTGACTGTTAAATGTTATATGTATGTTTATGTGCGCATGGTTGTTTGGACTGGAGTTGGGTTGAGGCGGGTCATGCTTTGTGCTGTAGGCCAAGATACACAGGGCGGATCGGTTGTCCCGAAGGCCTAGCGAGCGGTCCGGATAGGCTGTAGGCCCCAAGAGGGCAGACCAGACGTGCCGAGGCTCGGAGAGTGGACCAGGCCGACTGAAGGCCCGGTGCGGGCGGACCAGTCATACTGTAGACTCAGAGAGTGGACCAGGTGGATTGAAGGCCCGGTGAGGGCGGACCAATCACACTGCAGACTCGAGGTATATGGATAGACTTGGAGGGTGGACCAGGTGGACTGTAGGTCGGTGCGGCGGACCAGTCACACAGTAGACCCGAAGTGCATGGCTGTTATGTGATCGGATATGTATGGCATGTTATGTGTGTATGGTATATGTGGTTGGTATTTTGGGGATATCTCACTAAGCTTTCGGGCTTACAGTTGTGGTTTTATGTTTTTCAGGTTCTTCAGAAGACCGTGGCAAGGCGAAGGCATGATCGTACCGCTCCTCATGTTTTATGTAGTGATGTGATTTTGGGAATACTTTAATTGATTTGTATTGAAAAACGTTTTGTGATAATTTAATGGAATCGGGTTGTTTTTGAAAAATTTAAATTGGTTGGATTTTTCGGACGTTACAAGTTGGTATCAGAGCCTTGGTTTGAGTGAATTGGTGGAACATTCGTGTGACTCCAGTCTCAAATCGAGGAGACTTTTCAAAAGAGAAATTAAAATGGTTTTCAAAACGAGTAAAGGAGGATGCGGAGGTACGATCAGCCGGAGCCAGTAAGTAACCCCAAAATACCATACATGATAATTGTTTTTGAGCATTGTTAGAACAGCATGCTAGAGCTAGGCTAGGGGTCTCCAGGATTTCATGTTAATGCTGCTTGATTTGTGATGCCTGTAGCCTAGGGTTTCCTTGTGGGAGATTTCCAGAGTTCCTCTAGTGGTGAGGGTTGAGCGCTTAATTGTATGTTTTCTCTAGGGCGTTGTGGTAGTACTTCATACAAATATGGGTAGGTGTGGAAGGTGGTATGGGCCCATACTACTGGAAGCACAGGACTCGTATGCGTATCAGGGAAACCATGACTCCTAGGGTTGGGTTGAGAGAGTTGGTTCCCGGGATAGTGGGAAGTATCTGAGATTTTGTGGTGTTCTTTTCAGTATGGAGATTCCGATGCATGCTAGGAGTGGATCCGGGTCAGGATCGGGAGCAGAAGAGGGAGTACTGGACGGGCCAGTGCTGCCCGAGGTTATAGATTAGATGAGCTCAAGTGAGTTAGATGCGAGGATTCGTGAGATCCTGGATGATGAGGTTGGTGCATTGTTTCGGGCCGAGTTGTCGGAGCTGTTTGGGTCGATCAAGACCGCCAAGATCGAGTATTTTGATGAGCGCTATGCAGCTCTCACAGAGATGGTTGTCGCAACAGCTATAATGGCTGTAGCAGCGGCAGGGGAGGAGTTGGTTGGGATTTTCAATATCGGGACTTCGATAATATGAAGCCTCCCACCTTTGATGGAGTTCAAGACCCGATTATTGCTATGAGATGGTTATCGGACGTGGAGGGGTGCTTCTTCACGTGTTCATGCCCTGCTGATCAGAGGGTGAGGTGTGCTCTGAACCTGTTGAGGCTCGGGGCAAAGGATTGGTGGAGATTGACCACATGGTCATATTCAGATGCGCAGAGGGCTGCGGTTTCATGGGATCAGTTCAGAGAGATGTTCAGCACTCGTTATGTTCTGCGGGTCGAGAGGGAAAGATTGGCTCAGGAGTTTCTTGAGTTGAAGTAGGGTTCGGAGTCGGTGACGGAGATCACCAGGATGTTCACTGAGAGGGCGATGTTTTGCCCCGAGTTCGCTTCGAAGCAGGCTCATATGTCCCGATATTTGAGTATGATCAAGAGGGATATCAGACAGTTTGTGTCTACGCAGAGGTGCGAGACCTTGTTAGAGTTGCAGGAGGCCACCAGGCGGCATGAGTTAGAGATTGAGTTGCAGTTGCGTGAGTTGAGGCAGGCTCCGGTGCAGTTGCAGCCGGCGCCGAAACGGTCCAAGACCGTTGATTCCAGGGTAGGAGAGCAGAGTAGTCACACTTGTGGGAAGTGTGGGAGGGGCCACACCGGAGTATGTAGGTCCGGTGGCGCATGCTGCAAGTGCGGAAAGGAGGGGCACTATGCGAGGGATTGTCGACAGCCAGCGCAGGCTCGGGATTTGAGGATTTGTTATCATTGTCATCAGGTGGGACACTTAAGGGTCAACTATCCACAAATTGCTGCAGGACCGGTGCAGGCTCCAACACCGGCCAATTTGAGGATCACGGGTGGAGGTCAGGGTGGAGCGGAGCCCCCAAGGGCTCAGGGTCGTGCTTTTCAGCTTACAGCAGAGGAGGTCAAAGCAGTGCCGGATGCAGCGGCGGGTATGTTTCTTTCTTGATGTATTTATTATCTGTGATTATTATGGAGTATTGTGTATTTGATAGTCTATTTGTGTGGATTTCGGGTGGTATTCGTTGTTCTTTCTGGGTTATGTATGGTTATGGGTTTAGTATTGTGAATTTCGGTGGTTATCTTTCTTGAGGGTATCTTAGTGGTAATCTGGCGTTCGAGTTGAGGATTGGATAGTATTGTTTTCTGAGGAGTGGTTCGCTACAGATTGAGTTTCTTTCGAGCTCGGGTTGATCAGCATTGATATGTGCTTTTGTGAAGGTTGCTCGTGCTTGCGGGACGCAGTTCGCGTGTAAGGTTGTTTAGAGGGGTCAGTGATGGCGACCGGTGATTGATAGTCAGTGCTCTAAGTGGGGGAGAACTGAGGATTCTTCGGAAGGTCGATGGACATGAGAGGTTGATTAGTTGCTTGGGTGTCAACAGTGGTTCTGTCAGTCAAGAGTATAGGCTGGTATGAGTAAGTGGCAGGTATGCGGGGCGGGATACAGACCTAGGGCATTCGATTGTGGAGGGCCTGGGAGTAGGCCGGGATCGAGCATGTGCGATTGAGATAGAGTTCGGAACCATTAAAGGGCTAGAACAGTATGCATGGGAGGATTTCTGGGAGAGATAGCTCGGAATGATGAGTGTTAGTTGAGCGGTCCAGATAGACTGAAGGCGGGTAGGCGTACCAATCAGGCCGAAGGTTTAGAGAACGGTCCAGCCAGAATGAAGGCCCGAGAGGGCGGTCCAGATTGGCTGAAGGTTCTGAGAGTGGTCCAGATCGGCTGAAGGCCTGGTGAGGCGGTCCAGTCATGCTGAAGACTCTGCATGTATTGTTAGTCCGGTTGAGGAGATGGATTGAGTAGGTTGCGATGTGTTAGCATCAGGAGGTCTGGCCCCGTGTATTGATCTTGAGCAGTAGATATGGTGCATGGACACGAGAGTCCTTGCGGGCAGATTCAGATCATGTGTGTTGCATGGATAGCGGTTATGCTATAAAGGGGTGGTGCAGCGTTGGGTGAGCACCGTGGCACTTGTCATGGTGACAAGGCAGCCAAGTGGATTTCCTTGGTAAGGAAAGAAAGAGAGGAGTGTAGCTCCGAGAGGAGAGTAAATTTACGGAAGTGAAAGCGGTAGTGTAGAGTTATGATCGGAGTGGTCCGACGGTGGTCTTTGAGCAGCATAATTGCGGTGGTGGTGTGGAATGACATCATGATGGGATGTCTGTTGAGGACGCAGTAGGGATTCCGCGAGTGTAGAGCCAAGAGTCTCAGGATGGATGCAGGGATGGAGTCTGGGACTCCCAACTTGATTCTGATCAAGGGTTATGTGCGTAGTGGTGGTTCCTCCTGGGGGATATTGGAGATGTCGTCAATATGATGGATTTTCCTAACCTGAGAGTGCGAGGGCTGGTGCAGCATGTGCGTGTGATTGCAAGAAGAGAACTCGTGGGAGTTGCTCTGAGATTGAAGAATGGGTCTTTCCGTCAGCTGGGAATGGATAGAGTGGGATTCGGATCTGGGATCCGGTGGTTCATGGTTTGAGCTCTTTGATTAAACTCAGTTTCATACTCATTCACAGTCATTCCTCCTTGTTTGAGCTCGAGGAATTCCTTCTCCAATCTTCTCCTCATATCTAGAGGACAATACTTCTCTAGCACACGAGTCTTGAACAACTCCCAGGATAAGTTCTCCTGGTCACATCCATTGAGAGCTTCATATGTTGTGTAACATCCTGAAATATCAAGGGTAGAGTTGAAGGGCTAAAAGAGTAAATGATCAAGGGAACTCGGTGAGTCCATGGGTGGACTCGGGGAGTAGAGTCGCGATTTGGTCGCGTGTTAAGTAGCCGACTCGACGAATCCGAAGTTGGACTCGGCGAGTAGGCGCTAAGTGGAGAAAACCCTAATTCTCGGGGTTGAGCCCTATATAAAGAACATAACATCCATCCCTCAGCCTCTTTACTCATCCTCAAGTCCAGAAACCCTTAGCCTTCGTGTGTGAATGATCATATTGCATTTGAAAGCTTGGAGAAGCAATTGTTGAGGAAATCTTGAAGGGTAGGAGGCTTGGATCAAGGGGCTTTACTTGGATTCGAGTTCCATTGCAGTTGGGGCGTTCTTTTGAGGTAATATCTCGTCCTTGGGCTGTTACTCTTATGGATTCATCATTTTGGGGTTTGTGGGGAGCTTATCTTGGGATGTTTTGGGGTTTGGAGGTTAGATCCGAGGTTGCTACCTCAGATCTGAAATAGAGAAGGTCTAGAGTGCATGAAAGTCCCTGTTTGTGAGTGGTTGATGGAGCCATCTTATCCCAAACCCAAACCCTAGAGGGAAAATGCATAGATCTCTTTGGATTCATGTCACACCCCAAAACCACGAACGGCGGAAACGTTCAGGGGTGGAGGACGTCATGTACAGTATCACAACAGTGTAATATAATAAACAAGAAACAACATCATCCATTGCATTATAAGTAAAGTTTTAATACATGTGTTTTTCTTTCATTGTAGTAAGACACCAAAAATATACAATCAAAATAAAAGACGAGACTTGTCTGCTCCGTCTTCTCAAAACCTGGCCTCCGTACCTGGCTACTGATGACCTGAGAATACAAGTTATTTTGAAAGCGAGTATCAGCTTTAAAGCTGGTGAATTCATAAGTATATAAGTGTAATTGCCTTGTTTGTGAAAATCTGTTATAAAGGCCATGTAAATCGTTAAATGAAAATGTTGATGTACGTATGAAAAACCCTAGAAAATCCCTTATTTCCTATCAGTTTGAGATGTAGTCTTCTACCAAGACCCGAATGTTTTGTAAGTAAAATGATAGTTTTCCTTTAATTGTTTAGTACTAAAGTACTTAGTCTAACTCATCGTTTATGTGAAAGAATCACAAAATAAAGTAATCAGGAAAATGTACTACTGTAAGTGTTGTCACTAGGTACTAGGACTAACACATCATATGTAACTGTTATCCCAAGGTACTAGGGTTAACACGACCTATATAACCTAATGAACATCCGAAGATTTGTCCACTCACCCTCTGTAGCGGCAGCAGGGTGGAAGGGGGGGGGGGGGGTTAATCCCATAACAACGTTAACCTAATGATCATCCGAAGAGTTTCATCTCATCCTCTGTTGCAACAGGAGATGGAGGAATGGTTAGTTCCGTAACTGACTCCTAATATCAGAAACAACCTTAGACATCCGTAGATGTTCATCACCCAGTGTTGCTAACAGCTGGGTTCCGGAATGGTTAGTCCCGTATAGACATTCCATTGAACTGGGATAGGCAGGAAAATTTACACAGAAGGTACGAATAAATCTTCCTAATAACTCTAGGTACAAGTATCCACGTAAGTGAGTACAGGATAATGTATCTAAGTAACAGTATTCATGTATGGTATTCATGTATCATGTAAGTATATGTAACCGTACTCTTGTATCATGTAATCAAATGTAAAGGTACTCATGTATCAGGTAATGTACTGGAATAGACTCATGAATGAACTGACTCTTGTGTGATTCCTTGTAATAGGAATTATGTTTGATATCACCAAGTTATCCCTATGATAATTTACTGGAAGGTAATTGGTAGTTCAATTAGGTTTATACACTCTTACTACTCAAGGGTGTGAGAAACTAAATGAAAACTGTAAACTATAACATCAATACATATATAAGAATATAAGTGTACATGCATAGTTTAGTTCAATAATGTAAAATGGTTTCATAAGACATCTTATGGGTTTTGAATAATAATTAACAATGAATTGATGTCATTTTAATATACATTTCAAAGGTAAAACAATAGATAACAATGCGTTTTTAAGATTTAAAACAATTTCATGCATCACATTTGTAGTATGTGAAATCTGTTAAATGACAAACACAGTTATAAAATACATAACAATGATTTAATAACATGTTTGTTTCTACTTGTATCCCCCCCTTTAAAGCATTTAAAAATCATTTAAAACATTGATTAGGGGTATGAAATCACCTGTAGTTGGTGATTGGAATGAACTGAACGGTATAGGATGGCTAGGTGTCAAACGACGACTTGTGCACACACTACGATCCTAATGAACATATAATCACACATATATGCACTCAATTAGACTCAAATGACTAATTGATAATGTTCAAGACATCCTAGACATAATAAACACTTTATATAAGTGTTTTAAGCCTTAACGATTGCATCTAAGCTATTGTGGGACAGGGTATTTGTGTTTAGGGTTTCCAAAGGACCCTATTTGAGAGTTTACTCTCCATAAACCATCACACATGGAGTTTACGGTTGTAAACTCTTGAGTTTACGGCCGTAAACTCCCAAACATGTGTGTTTGGTGTGTTTTGAAGTCCCAAATGCTTTCTAGAATTATTCTCACTTAGTGGCTAAGTCGTTGGAAGGGTTTAAGGTCTAGAAATGATCCAATTAGGAGTTTACAGACCTGAAGCCAATCCCCTTAGGGTTTACGGCCGTAAACTCTAAGTATGGTGGGTTTTTGTTGTTTTCAAGCCTTTTGCATTTGAAGGATATGTTCTAGGCAATTGTTTAAAGCAAATGGGGACCTTAGGCACACTTTGGTGCCATTCTTTTGAGTTTACGGCCCAAGAGCATTCCTTTGGCCATAAAATCACTTTGATGAGTGATTTTTTATGTACTTTGGTTCTTCATTTTTGTGGGAAACAATTCCATGAAGGGGTCTAGGGTTTAGGTGTCTTGAAAACACCCTTTTGTCCATTTCTATGGAGTTTACGGCCTAAGATTCACTTGGGCCGTAAACTCACTTTTGTTTGTGTCTTTTGATGTGTTTAAGGCCTTACACTTCATGGGAAAATAGTCTAGATAAAAGCCTTAAAGTCTTAGAGTCCTTAAATCACCATTTTGAGCTTGAAAAGGGAGTTTACGGCCTAAGCAACTCTTGGGCCGTGAACTCCCCAAACTTGGGTGATTTGTGGTTGTTTTCTTGTCCCTAACATGTATACATAAGCATCTAAGGCCTTATCATAACATAAGTGTCGGTTTTGGCTTCGTTTCGGGAGTTTACCGCCCAAGAACACCTTGGGGTGTAAACTCCTAGATCTCATGTTTTAGCCTTCTAAATCATGTTATAGACACATATAAAGCTTTCTAACATTATTATAAAGAGTTACTCACGTTTTGGTATAAAAACCCGAAGATCCGTCCGAGAGAAAATGACTTTTCTCTAGTCGGAAATGTGAATAATGAATGAATTTGGTTCAGAAATCTATTTATAGTCCTGAGATATTTTGGCAGAAAATATTTTTATTCCTGAAATGATCCCAAATAAAATAGAGTGTTGGAATAACAGTGTTGCACAAAACCCTAGTGCACCCACTCTCCTGATATTTCCTGAAGTATAAACCCTAAATTACTCAAACTTACGCAAAAGTCTGAAAATTAACTGTGATTGCTATAACTTCTATTGAAGTGATATAGTTGGTACAGAATGGAAATTTCGGGTTGTCACATCATCCCCCCGTTAGAAGGAATTTCATCCCGAAATTAGAATTTAAGAAAATAAGAAATTTACAAATAACAAAGCGAAAAGGTGAGGGTATTTCATTTTCATCTGATCCTCACGTTCCCAAGTGAATTCCGATCCACGCTTTGCGTTCCCGCGCACCTTCGCTATCAAGATACGGCTCTGCTTTGTTTGTTTGACCTTTCGGTCCATGATCTCTACTGGTTCCTCCACGAAGTTGAGGCTCTCGTTGATCTCGATCTCGTCGAGTGGAATAACAAGAGTCTCGTCGGATAGACACTTTTTCAAGTTTGAGATGTGGAAGGTAGGATGTACGTTACTGAGTTCTTGCAGTAGATTGAGCTTGTAAGATACAGGACCGATTCTCGCAAGAATTTCAAAAGGCCCTATGTATCTTGGATTGAGCTTCCCACGCTTTCCAAAGCGTATCAAGCCCTTCCAGGGTGAGACTTTCAGTAGGACTCGGTCGCCCACCTGGAACTCCAATGGTTTCCTACGCTTGTCAGCGTAGCTTTTCTGTCGGTCTCTAGAGGCTTTCAATCGTTCACGAATTTGAATGATCTTCTCTGTCGTTTCCCGAATGATTTTTGGACTCGTGAGAGTGCTTTCGGGAACTTGTCCCTTAGCTAACTGGGTATCACCCACTTCAGTCCAGCACAGAGGGGATCTGCACCTTCGGCCATAGAGGGCCTCGAATGGAGCTGCCTTTATGCTCGTGTGATAACTGTTGTTGTAGGAGAATTCGACTAGGGGTAAATGAGTATCCCAAGCTTTTCCAAAGTCAATCACACAGGCACGCAACATATCTTCTAAGGTTTGGATAGTTCTCTCACTTTGCCCGTCGGTCTGTGGGTGGTAGGCTGTACTCATGTCCAACCTAGTTCCTAGGGAATTTTGTAATGACTGCCAGAACCTCGATGTGAATCTACTATCTCGGTCTAAGATGATAGATAAAGGAACACCGTGCAACCTTACAATCTCCCTAATGTAAGTTCTGGTAAGTTTCTCCATCTTGTCTGTTTCTTTGATCGGTAGGAAGTGTGCAGACTTGGTCAGTCTATCGACGATGACCCATATGGAATCAAGTCCACCCGTCATCTTGGGCAACTTGGTTATGAAGTCCATAGTGATCCGCTCCCACTTCTATTCTGGTATCTCCGGTTGTTGTAGAAGACCGGAGGGGATCTTGTATTCGACCTTGACCTTCGCGCAAGTAAGGCATTTACTCACGAAGGTTGCAATATCTGCTTTCATGTTAGGCCACCAGTATAGCTTTTTAAGATCCAGATACATCTTATCTGAACCCGGGTGGACGGAATAACGAGTGTTGTGAGCTTCGTTCATGACCAAGTCTCTAAAGCCACCGTTTTTCGGTGTCCAGATCCGATCCATGAGGTATAAGGCTCCGCCACCCTTGACTTCCAAGTTCTTATCCATCCCTCTAAGGGATTCACCAGCCACGTTTTCAGGTTTCAAAGCGTCGAGCTCAGCCTCCTTAATTTGCGTGGACAAGTGTGAATGGATAGTTAGAGTCAAGGATTTGACTCTACGACTAGTATATTCTTTCCAACTCAGGGCGTCGGCTACTACATTGGCTTTACCCGGATGATAACGAATTTCACATTTGTAATCGCTGAGTAGCTCGACCCACCGTCATTGTCTCATGTTGAGCTCTTTCTGGTCGAAAATGTGTTGTAGACTCTTATGGTCCGTAAAGATCATGCTTTTTGTACCATATAGGTAATGTCGCCAGATCTTCAGTGCAAACACAACTGCTCCTAGTTCAAGATCGTGGGTTGTGTAGTTAACCTCATGTGTCTTCAGTTGTCTCGAGGCATAGGCGATGACTTTACCTCGCTGCATCAGAACACATCCGAGTCCTTGATTGGATGCATCGCAATAGACAATGAAGTCTTCTATCCCTTCGGGGAGGGATAGTATCGGGGCGGTGCACAAGGCTCGTTTGAGCGTTTGGAACGCTCTTTCCTGTTTCTCTTCCCAGTCAAAGGCCACGCCTTTCTGGGTCAGGGTTGTAAGAGGTTTCGCTATGCTGGAGAAGTTCTGAATGAACCTGCGATAGTAGCCAGCGAGACCTAGAAATTGACGAATTTCGGTAGGTGTCTTCGGTGCTGACCAGTTCTCGATGGCCTTAATTTTGGAAGGGTCCACGTGTATTCCCTCTTCGCTAACAACATGACCCAAAAATTCGACTCGTCGAATCCAAAATTCGCACTTGGAGAACTTCGCATAGAGCTTCTCCGCTCGCAATGTTTCTAAGATTTTATGGAGATGTTGACTCTGTTCCTCCTTACTTCGAGAGTAGATGAGTATGTCATCAATGAAGACTATGACGAACTGATCCAAGTAAGGACGACACACCCTATTCATCAGATCCATGAATACTGCCGGCGAGTTAGTTAATCCGAATGGCATCACTACAAACTCGTAGTGCCCATAACGAGTTCGAAAGGCTGTTTTGGGAACATCCTCCTCTAACACTCGTAGTTGGTGATATCCGGATCGCAGATCTATCTTCGAGAAGTAGTTGGCTCCTTGAAGTTGATCAAACAAATCATCAATACGAGGCAAGGGATAACGATTGTTAATGGTAAGTTTGTTGAGTTCTCTATAGTCGATGCACATGCGTAACGATCCATCTTTCTTCTTGACGAACAAGACCGGTGCTCCCCATGGTGAGAAGCTTGGTCGAATGAATCCCTTCTTGAGAAGTTCGTTAAGTTGACTGGAAATTTCCTGCATCTCCGCCGGTGCCAAACGATAAGGAGATTTGGCTACTGGGGTGGCTCCTGGCACTAAGTCGATTCTGAACTCGACTTGGCGTTGCTTCTTCTCGGAATATGTCGGGAAAGTCGCGTACTTCTGGGATTTTTTGGATGTCCTTCAGTTCTTGACTGGTATCGACGACATGTGCTAGGAATTCATGATATTCCTTTCGCAAGCACTTCTGGGCTTGAATGCACGAAATGATACGAAGGCTCGTACTAGGTTTTTCGCCGTAAATAATTAAGGTTTCGTTGTTAGGAAGGTTAAGACGAACTGCTTTTTCAAAGCACAAGATGTCGGAGCGAAGAAGACTCAACCAATCCATACCGATGACAACGTCGAAACATTTAATTGTGACTGGCATGAGATCTATCTTGAAAGTATGGCCATCTAAAGCTAAGGTACAACCTACGTATATGCAGTTTGTACTCTCTTTTTTCCCGTTAGCCATTTCTACCGTGAATGAATTATCTAATGCACATGGTTTTTGTTTAAGCAGGTGTGCAAATTTTTGACTTACGAAACTTTTCTCGGCTCCACTATCGAAAAGTATGCAAGCATATGAGTTATCAAGGAGGAACGTACCAGTAACTATCGTAGGATCAGCTACTGCTTCCTCGTGACCTAGGGCCATAACTCTTCCCAATCCTCCAGCCGTCCCTTCTTTAGGGCAGTTCCTCTTATAGTGTCCTACTTCGCCACATCCGTAGCAAGCTTGGCCCATACCGGTGTTAGGAATCTGGGCAGCTTGAGCTGTTGGAGTTTTGCAGTAACGGACGATGTGTCCCTTCTTGTTGCAGTTAGAACACTGCATCTCCCTGCAAGGTCCGTGGTGGTGGAAGTTGCACTTGGTGCACTTTGGGAGAGTCCCAGCATATGTTTTTGCTGGTAAGAGGTTCACAGGGGCAACAGGAGTCACTGTGGCAGCATTGATCGCCACAAGTTGTTGCTTATTGGAGGATCCTTGCGGAGTCCCTCTTTTCCTCTTATTCCACCCCTTCCTGTTGTGGTCGGGGTTGGACTTTTGTGGTACGAGTATAGGGATTGATGGGTTCTGAGGTTTCCGGTGATCGATGAGGGATTGTGCTAGCTCTTTGGCATTATCGAAAGTAATAGGCCTGGAAGCTATAACACTAGATTGGATCTGGGGCGACAGCCCCCAGATATATCTCTCTATCTTTTTGCTCTGGGGAGCAACCATGTCAGGGCATAAGTTTTCCAAATCACAGAACCTATTCGTGTAGGTTCCTATGTCAGATCCAACCATTTGCAGGCTCCAGAGTTCCTGCTCGAGTTTTTGTATTTCTCCCCAAGGACAGTACTCTCTCATCAGCATGTCCTTCAAGTGTTCCCATATGATGGAATATGCCACTACCAGAGTCAGATACTTAACATGGCCGTTCCACCATGTTAATGCTCTATCAGAGAAGGTACATGACCTTGTTGCCTTCTTGGCATCCGCAGATCTCGAAGACAGATTCCATCTTCTCGATCCACTACCTTAACACCATAACACCCCCAGTTCCATTGAAGCTGCGGGGTTTGGCGTTCGTGAAATCCTTGTAAGTGCATTCCCGAGGGTGTCCATGGCTTTCGCTGTGGTTCGAGGGAGGTGCACCTGTTCCCGATCCACTAGGGACAGGAGTGTTGATTGCTGACACAGGAGCTGCAACTGCTGCTATGAAAGCCACCTAAAACATGTTGGCATCAAAGGGTTTAGGTGGTAGAGGAGGCTGAGGTTGTGGTGGTGGAGGAGGCGGTGGTATCGGTGTTTCGTTGATTGGATTACGCCTTGTACCTCTGCGTGGCGGCATCTTTAACTATACGTTTAAAAGATGGCGACATGGATAAGAATAAATGATTTATGAATGTGTCCCATGGACTAACTCCCCATAGTCCAACAACAGAATGAATAGAATAACTAACTGAAAGTGACAACATTTGGATATAACCTAGTTTATGTAAAACTTTGGGCTAATTTCAAATCTGTATAAATCTTAGACCTGTTAGGTCTTGATCTAGTCTTATTTCTGTCAAAATTTTCCATCTTGGTTGATGTAAGGCCTACTTTTAGGCCATTTTTCCCGAACTTGTTACATCTGTAATTCCAGTATTATTGACAGATATCTAATCATATGGAAATTAAAACCACGAACGACGGAAACGTTCAGGGGTGGAGGACGTCATGTACAGTATCACAACAGTGTAATATAATAAACAAACAACAACATCATCCATTTCATTATAAGTAAAGTTTTAATACATGTGTGTTTCTTTCATTGTAGTAAGACACCAAAAATATACAATCAAAATAAAAGACGAGACTTGTCTGCTCCGTCTTCTCAAAACCTGGCCTCCATACCTGTCTACTGATGACCTGAGAATACAAGTTATTTTGAAAGCGAGTATCAGCTTTAAAGCTGGTGAATTCATAAGTATATAAGTGTCATTGCCTTGTTTGTGAAAATTTGTTATAAAGTCCATGTAAATCGTTAAATGAAAATGTTGATGTACGTATGAAAAACCCTAGAAAATCCCTTATTTCCTATCAGTTTGAGATGTAGTCTTCTACCAAGACCCGAATGTTTTGTAAGTAAAATGATAGTTTTCCTTTAATTGTTTAGTACTAAAGTACTTAGTCTAACTCATCGTTTATGTGAAAGAATCACAAAATAAAGTAATCAGGAAAATGTACTACTGTAAGTGTTGTCACTAGGTACAAGGACTAACACATCATATGTAACTGTTATCCCAAGGTACTAGGGTTAACACGACCTATATAACCTAATGAACATCTAAAGAATTGTCCACTCACCCTCTGTAGCGGCAGCAGGGTGGAAGGGGGGGGGTTAATCCCATAACAGCGTTAACCTAATGATCATCCGAAGAGTTTCATCTCATCCTCTGTTGCAACAGGAGATGGAGGAATGGTTAGTTCCATAACTGACTCCTAATATCAGAAACAACCTTAGACATCCGTAGATGTTCATCACCCAGTGTTGCTAACAGTTGGGTTCCGGAATGGTTAGTCCCGTATAGACATTCCATTGAACTGGGATAGGCAGGAAAATTTACACAGAAGGTACGAATAAATCTTCCTAATAACTCTAGGTACAAGTATCCACGTAAGTGAGTACAGGATAATGTATCTAAGTAACAGTATTCATGTATGGTATTCATGTATCATGTAAGTATATGTAACCGTACTCATGTATCATGTAATCAAATGTAAAGGTACTCATGTATCAGGTAATGTACTGGAATAGACTCATGAATGAACTGACTCTTGTGTGATTCCTTGTAATAGGAATTATGTTTGATATCACCAAGTTATCCCTATGATAATTTACTGGAAGGTAATTGGTAGTTCAATTAGGTTTATACACTCTTACTACTCAAGGGTGTGAGAAACTAAATGAAAACTATAAACTATAACATCAATACATATATAAGAATATAAGTGTACATGCATAGTTTAGTTCAATAATGTAAAATGGTTTCATAAGACATCTTATGGGTTTTGAATAATAATTAACAATGAATTGATGTCATTTTAATATACATTTCAAAGGTAAAACAATAGATAACAATGGAGTGAGGTAAAACGAAATTCTGATTTCGTTTGGATTCAATGGAGTGAGGTTTTCCTTGGTTAAATAAGATTTGAAAGAATATGAAGGATGATCGAATGCTGGAGAGATGCGGTACCCTGTTAATTGTTTTCTCTAGATAAGTGGTGATACATTAGATAGAGAACAGACCGATGGCATATGCTAGTTACAGGTGCGAGATTGGAAGGCGAAGATGGTCGTGGATGATCTTGGTAGCCATGGTTATGCGATTAGTCATTTCCGAGGTGTTTGTGAAAGTTTTCGGTGGAGATATTAATTTGTTGTCTCCAATGGATCTGAATTGAAGCAATGGTGGGGTGGGAAAATGAAGATCTGGATCAGAGAAGACGACGAAGATTAGAATTCATTTGTGTACCGATAGATTTAGGATTTAAAGGTGTAGCGTTTAATGCGATTGTATAGAGAGAGAGAGAGGGGGGGAGAGGGAGAGGGAGAGGGATAATTCCTTTTTTTCTTTTTTTTTAAAGTTAAATACTATTAGAATAATTATAAAATAAAATGGCATAGCCGTCTTTTCAAGTTTTTTTGGACTAAAATCAAAGCAAATTCTTGATTTTGGACCTTCCATGCAAGTTGAAAACTTTTTTGACCCTATCCAAAGTTTTTTGCAAACCACAGGGACTAATTTTGCAGTTTTGTCTAAATATTAATTATATATCTATTTTGAAGCCTCTTTTGGAAATGTACTTTGCTGTCATTGGTGAAACTTTTTTTTTTTTATTTTTCTTTTCTGCTTTACTTTTTTTTCTTTATTTTTTTTCTGTTCCTTTTTATCTCTCAAACATTTAATTTAATTTATCTATAATTTTCCCAGGGTTTTTGTGTATGCTCTTGCTTTGAAAGTGACTTTCACATGTCTTTCACCGCCATCCCTCTCCAATCAAAACGTTACAGAACATTGTCCACCGACTCTCTCCTCTATCTTCCGTACCAAGTTTACATCAACTATTAACCGCCTCAGATAAAGACCTCGAAGCTTCTTATGCCCTCTGCTCCCTCCATCTTTTACAGTGAAGCCCTCCATATGAGCGATCGATTGAACACATCGATGGTGGTCACAGTGGCATTGTTGGATCTATCTCAAACGACGAATGTCTCCTTCTTCCTCCTTCCTCCTTCCACACAAGGCTGAACCAGTTTCCCGCTTGCTCGCTCATCCGCCTTAACACACTGCCTTGGAACAAAACGCTGATTTCCATAAATCAGTTTCTCCTTCTGACGCTTTAAATCCATTTGCTTAGCACGACAATCCCTTCTGGTACAATAATAATAGATGAATCATTGAAAGTTGAATTCGACGGACGAAGGGTAAGTTTGTTTAATCTTATGATGTAATTTTTATGTTTTATATTTATATTATCATTCGTTCTTATTAACAGTAACCCTAACATCTTTTATCCTCTCTCTCCATTTTTGTTTTTCTGTACCGATCAAGCCTCTTTTTTGAAATTAGCAAAGGAAACTCATCCCGATCTTTCTCAATCACCCGATGGATTTTCTAATTCCCAATGATTCATTCAGATTCTCGCAGCTTATGAGGTATGCAAACATTTTGAGTGTAATATGTCTTAATAGTTGTTTCTTACCTGTTTGTCGTTTGTAATCAGTTCAGCTGGGAATGATTGAATGTTGATTCTATCAAGCATAAAAAACTAAATAACCTTGAAAATATCGGATTTAGATATGAAAAGGAGCTTGAATTTTTCAAACAGTTAAACGCAGATACTATCAGACATTTAAAAGAAAGATCACTACGACAACTATCTACAGTCTCAGAAACTAATTCTCCAAAAAACCTCAACACAAGGTTCATCAATGTACACATACGAATCCCATGAAGGAACATGACAACAAATGGAAGTTGTAGAATGGTTAAAATGGTATAGATATGCCATAAACAACATCGTGTCAGAGAAAAGAATAGCAAATGGAACAAGCTACTTTGATATACTGGAAAACGATTTTTATTCAGCCATACACACAGCCTACCATGGTCCTCTAATCCATTCAATGGATTCCCCCTCCCCCCCCCCCCCCTCATTGTTTTGAAGCTGATGAAGGATCTTTCCCTGAAACTTCTGAAGTTCTTCATTTAGTTTCAGGATGTGACCTTTTGGGACATTCCCAATTTTCATGGCCAGAAAAGACCGATTTTGTTTATGCTTTATAAAAATCAGAGTACTTCATTTCATAAAAATGTTGCGGAATTTGTTCCCAGAAAAACACGATAAATACGTTATCAAAACATTTTCAAAGAAACATATTTTATTCATTTTAAAATGTTTGGGATGTCATCGTCAATACATAAACATAAGCATAAACAGAACTTACATTTATTTACACTAGTGATCTACATCTCTTTAATCTCTCAGTGTAATGTGACTTCGTATCAACACCTATGATATAAATAAACTGAGTGTGTCAGGTTGGGAAACCTAGTGAGTACATAGGGTTTTCAACCCACAATATTACAATTATTATGCTTAAACAATCAAACAATCAACCCAATTTACCCATCCCCATTATCTTCTTTGCTCTTAAGGATTTAACCTAAGATTCATCTATCTTGCATTCGTTTATTCCGAAGTCCCTTACTTTCAGGGTTATAGGACTGGCACTAAGTCCATAGCTACCAATGTTCGTTCGTAAAGCACTAATTCCATAGCTGCTATAGTCTATTCATCGGGTACTAAATCCATAGCTACCAGTGTTTATCTAATAGGTACTAAGTCCATAGCTACCAATTCCCAACAGGTACTAAATCCATAGCTACCGGTGTTTGTCCAATAAGCACTAAATCCATAGTTGCCGATGTTTATTAGGCACTAAGTCCATAGCTGCCAATGTTTTACTCACATCATCTTTTATCTCTCATCGTTCATCTACCCATGTCATACCCAACATATTCGTATTTATAAAATACGCATACAGTTTAAATCCTTTAAAACATGCATAAAAACGTTCATCCAACATAGACATCAAGTACTCAAATAATATGCACACTTAGCATGTAATTTATATAAAATACTTCATATCTATGTGTAAGATGAAAGTAACTATGCACTCACCTGAAAGGTGGTGAGTCGGCACTCGGACAGCACTTCGTTACTCTTAAAACAATTATCTCTTGACGAAACCTAGTATCATTACCACTAGAGTTTAGTCTAACGCTTGAAGAGACTAATTTAATAGTCTAACTATTATTACTATTATATAAGCGTTAAATAACACTCAATATAACTCATAATAATAGCCCAAATAATTATTTTAAGGTCCTAATAATGTTACTATAATTAAATAAAATCTATATTAAATATAGTATAGGCGTAGCTCACTTACAGCGGGTTTTTATTAAAAACCGGGCTTCGCTGGAGCAGTGTTTCCGAGCCGAAAGCTTTTCTTCTCAGAGCCGTCGGGCGCTCCGGGGCTTTCTTCTCGTGATAGGGATGTTCCCTAGACTTAAGAGGGGTTTAGGGAGCTTAGAGAGAAGTTATATTGAGAAAGAAAGGTTTGAAGATGTGAGGTAATTATGAAGAGTTCATCTCTTATTTATAGGAATTGTATAGTAAAGTAGTCTCCAAGCTTCGCCCGTAACTTTTGCATACGAGCTCCGTTTTTGTCTGTCTTTTTACCGTTAATTTCCTATTAATGAGATCTTCAACTCTCATTTTGACCTCGTTGGCTAATTCTCATTCTATCTCGGATTTACAAAACTGTATCGAATTTGCCGCGCTCGAAAAGTAGAGACTAAGCTTCGTCCATAAATTTCGCATACGAGCTCTATTTTTGTCTGTCTTTTTACCGTTGAGTTCCTATTAATGAGATCTTCAACTCTCATTTAGACCTCGTTGGCTAATTCTCATTCTATCTCGGATTTACAAAACTGTATCGAATTTGCAACGCTCGAAGAGTAGGTGATAGCTTCATTTTATTTACTTCTTTTTATAGTTTATTTTAGTACATTTCATTCGCATTTTAGTTAACTTCCATGCATATTTTCCCTTTTGTTATTTTTATGACCATTTCGGGGTACTTTCTAGTTTCTTGAGCATTATTGCAGATTTTCTTGGAAACTAGCGGGGCGGCACTCTTGGGAGGCGATTGGACTTGAAGGGAATTGGGGATTTCGTGCTTGATGGCTATGAAGGTGATTCATGGGGTGGGCTTGTCAATTGCTTGAAGGCTTGGAAGAATTGAGCTTTAAATTTGAAAGATGCGGGAGAATTCTTGAGTATGCAAGATCAATATTTGGAAGTTTGCGGAAGTTTTGAGTGATGTGGAAAGACAAATTGAGCTCAAATTGAAGAAACATTGAAGAAAAATGGGCTAGAAGCTGATTGGACTCGAACTGGGCCAATGGATTAGCTGTGGGGGCCCAAGACTTGAAGAAGCCCAAAATTCCCGTTAGTACCCGCGGCCCGCGTAAGATTCCCCGCGGCCCGCATGGATTCCTAACAAGGGCAATTTCGGGATTTTGCTTAGAGCTCTATATTGGGAAGGTTGGTGTGCCTCTTTAGCACAATCTTGGAGGTCCGATTTTGAGCTTTTCTCTCTGGAGTTTGGAGCACTTTTGGAGGCCAAGAACACTTGAAGAACATCTTCTTTTCACCTCTTGAATCTTGTCAAATGTTTGGTACAATCTTATTTAACTTTGTTCATTTGAGTTTAGCCATGCTTGGCTAAACAAATCTTGGTTGACTTTTTGTTGAATCCTTTGAACTTTTGTTGGATGTTGAAGAATCTATGAACTTGTTCTTGAATCTTTATGGATATGTTTTGTGTTTCATCATATTATAACTACTAGTATGTTTTTATTCATGAGTTTAAATATGTTTGTGGTGATTAGTTAGCTAATTTCTTGATTAAGTAAATGATCCTCAAATTAGCAAGCAACAAGTGATTTTTGTGTTGTTTTTGCTTCACACAATCATAAAAACAATTCCTCAAACATGGTGGTGAAAGCAATTGACTCCTCTTGGATTTGGTGATTTTTTGGTTCTTAATGCTAGTTGACTTTTGTAACGCCCGCAGATCCGGGCTAGTCAATTTAGAGGCAATAAGGGTCGAAAATGACTTTTCGACAAAAGGTTATTTGGAATAAATAATCTTAACCAAGTTGTATAATATGTCACAAGGTTTTCGTACATATAAAGAACACCGAAATCCGAGTTATAACGAAGAAGTTATGGCCCGTCGAAGTTTTGCAATGGAACCGGCACAACACCGGGAAGCGTAAATAGTGAATTTATGATGGAAGACTTTTTAGCCTTAGTGATCTAAATGAAAGTCGTAGAATATGTTAAACCAAGAAAATACATAAAAAGAACGCCCAAATCTGACTTCGTATGAAGAAGTTATGATTTTTCTAAGATTCGGCTTAGCAGTGTACAGCCCGAAACTCGAACTTTAGTTCGAGCGGTTTTTGGCTTACGTGACCTAAATGAGAGTTGAAGATCTCATTAATAGAAACTCAATGGTAAAAAGACAGACGAAAACGGAGTCCGTATGAAGGAGTTATGAATTCTTCGCGGTCATTTAACAGTCTAAACGCCTCCTACTGTTAAATTTGAGATCGGTCGAGAATTAGCCGACGGAGTCTAAACGAAAGTTGTAGATCTTGATTTTACCTACGCGTGGATATAAAGAACGTCGAAAACGGAGCTCGTATGCGAAAGTTATGATTTTTCTAAGTTTGAAGGCTGATACGCGATAGGGGGTGACGTGGCACCACCAGAATTGGACACGTGGCACCACCAGAAGGCCACCACATGGACCAACTCGGAGAGTAGGTCCCCCCTACTCGGCGAGTAGACCATTCAGCACCCCTATAAATAGAGGTGCCGGGTTCCATTCATTCTCACACCTTCAAACCCTTCTTTCTCTCTCTAAACTCTCTCTCTAAGCCTCCCTAACCCCCTAAAGCCTAGGGTAACTCCCTAGCACGAGGCGGAAGCCCCGGAGAGCCCGACGGCTCCGATAAAAGAGCCTTTCGGCTCGGGAAACGCTGCTCCAGCGAAGCCCGGTTTTGCGAAAAACCCGCTGTAAGTGAGCTACGCCTACGCTAGTTTTAATATAGCTCCTAATTAATTGTAGTAACATTATTAGGACCTTAAAATAATTATTTGGGCTATTATTATGAGTTATATTGAGTGTTATTTAACGCTTATATAATAATAATAATATTCAGACTATTAATTTGTCACGGATATCGGTAGACTAAACCCTAGTGGTGTTGATACTAGGTTTTATCGAAGGAAGGTTGTTTTGAGAGTATCGAAGCGTTGTCCGAGTGTTGAGTCACCACCTATCAGGTGAGTGCATGGTCCCTTTCATCTTACACATAGATATAAAGTATTTTATATAAACTACGTGTTATGTGTGCATATTATCTGAATACTTGTTGTCTATGTTGGATGAACGTTTTATACATGTTTTAAAGGATTTAAACTGTATACGTATTTTATATATACGAATATGTTGGGTATGATGATGGGTAGATGAATGATGAGAGATAGAAGATGACGTGAGTATACATTGGCAGCTATAGACTTAGTGCCTATGGGACAAACACCGGTAGCTATGGACTTAGTACCTGTTAGACGTTGGTAGCTATGGATTTAGTATCTGTTGGGAATTGGTAGCTATGGACTTAGTACCTATTAGTTAGACGTTGGTAGCTATGGATTTAGTACCTGTTGGGAATTGGTAGCTATGGACTTAGTACCTATTAGTTAGACGCTGGTAGCTAAGGATTTAGTACCTGTAGGAATTGGTAGCTATGGACTTAGTACCTGTTGAACATTGGTAGCTATGGACTTATTACCTATTAGATAAAGACTGGTAGCTATGGATTTAGTACCCGATGAATAGACTATAGCAGCTATGGAATTAGTGCTTTATGAACGAACATCGGCAGCTATGGATTTAGTGCCAGTCCTATAACCCTGGAAGTAAGGGACTTTGGAATAAACGAATGCAGGATAGATGACTCTTAGGAGTAAAGAAGATAACGGGGATGGGTAATTGGGTTAATTGTTTGATGATTGAACATAACAATTATATTATTGTGGGTTGAAAACCCTATGTACTCACCAGGTTTCCCAACCTGACCCACTCGGTTTATTTACATCACAGGTGGCGATATGAAGTGACATTACACTGAGAGATTTAAAGGGATGTAGATCACTAGTGTAAATAATTGTAAGTTCTGTTTATGCTTATGTTTCTGTATTAACGATGACATCCCAAACGTTTTAAGATGAATAAAAATACATTTCTCCGAAAATGTTTTAATAACGTATTTATCGTGTTTTTCTGGGAACAAATTCCGCAACCTTTTTATAAAATGAAGTACTCTGATTTTTATAAAGCAGAAACAAAATCGGTCTTTTCTAGCCGTGATTTTGGGGATGTCACAACTTTCACTAATTATATGCTCTTTGGAATTAGTGACTTTGACTAAGGAAATTGTTATGAGCTTCTCTAGCCATTTCAACAATTAAGAAAAGTCTAGGTAATCTCAAGCTCCTTGGATTACTATAACCAAGTTAAGGATTTAAATCAAAGTATTGCACTGTTGGATTCTAATGATATGTTCATCAAAAGTCAAAGTGAGGAAACTTTAAGTCAACCATCTCACCCTTATTGATTTTACATCAAATTCTTATTTTTGTTGCAATTGTCTATTTAAATCATAGTTAATTCTAGTTTGTTTCAAGTATTTTCAAAACATCAAAACCCCCATTTTTAATTTATTGTCATATTCCAAGTATTTTTACAAAGAGATTTTTCATAGAGTTATCAAATTGAACCAATCTCCGTGGATTCGATCCCTTTACCACTATACACTATTTTAGTGTGTAATATTTAGGGTTATTATTTGTGTTGGCCTCGACAACCACCAAAATTTTGGTGCCGTTGTCGGGGATTGGTTTTTATTTAATTAGTTAGTTTCTCTATGCCTAGATCTCATTGTGCAGGTACTCTAGTTTAAAACTCAAAAATTGAAGAAAAAAGTGTGGTTCGGGAATGAACACTCCTAACATTGAAGATAAACTTTCTGAGCTAGTTATGATGATTGAAAATGACCAAAGTGTGCAACCCTCGCCTCTTCTTTGTGATTTTTGTGCCCAAAATGGACATCATTCCGACATGTGTCCATATTTACAAGGAGAATGGGAAGAAGTGCAAGAGAAGGGAAGCTACTACTGGTCAAACCAATGGAGTTATGATCAACCTCAACATGATCAATGGTGGGACAACAACCAAGATTGGGGATACAACCAATACCAAAGCCCATACCAAGCTTGTACAAGTGATCAATACCAACCAACTCCACAATTCCAACATCCATATCCTCCACCTCCTCAACAACTTAAAACACCAAGCATGTCCTTAGAGGAGATTGTTAAAAGCATTACCACATCTACCCAAATTTTCCAAGAAACAACCCAAGCTAGCCTCAAAAGCTTAGAGCAACAAATAACACAAATTGCTCAGTCGGTAAGTATAATGGAATATCAAGACAAATTACAATCTGAAGAGAGGCCATGGCATAGCACATGTGCCATTCCTTTGAAAGATGAGAAAAGTTCTGATGGCCCAAGAGTGTTATGTGGAGAAGAGGAAGACGGAGTAGAAGTAGACGAGGCTATCAAAGTGGAAGAAGAAATTGAGAAAGATGTCAATGAAACTATAGAGGACATGTTGGGAGTTAACGAAAGAGAGTTTGATCCCACCACTACCATTAAAAAACTAATTCCAGTGGTAGACCAACCACAAGAGCCGGGAATGATAAATATGCCGGACCCTTTAAAGGATACATATGTCGAGAATGAAGACGCCCAACCGGTCACCAACTTGACCACCATGTCAAAGATGGAAGAGTTGGTCACCTTACTAAACAAGTACAATAAAGTATATGGTTGGATGCTTGCTATTATCAAAGGTCTAAGTCCGGTATCGTTTCCCCGTAAAAAGAAAGTTAAATACAAGAAAAGAGTCCCAACGGAGATGTGGAAATTAAAAAATGTCGACACGGGACAAGTTTTTTAGGTTAATGGTCATCGGTTGAAGCCATTCTTTAAAGGTTTTGATTCAAATGTCCAAGATGTCGTCCATTTGGACGCCCTAAAGTGTTAAAGTGAAGTTTGGAGGCGTCTCGCCAAAGACGTTAAAGAAGGGCATTTTTGGGAAGCATTGTGCTTTCGTCATTTATAAACCGAATAAAATGATTTTGAATTTTTTTTTTTGTTTTGAAAATGTTCATTTTTGAAAAAATTTAAGCTTTATTCTCACCTTTGGTCCAAACCTTTTATTGTGTTTTTGAAACCGGGACTTCGTGGGATTCATTTAGGCCAAAAATCAAGTTTTTTGAAAAATTTTAAATTTTAAGGTGCAGGAAGTCACGCGGTCCGCGGGAAAATCCACGCGGCCCGCGTAAGACTTTGTGTGGCCATCGTGCGGGTTCCACGCGGCTCGCGCAGATTTCCGATTTTTTGCCATTTTCAAGCTTCAGGTCCCGTGGCCTCCATGCGGCCAACCCGCGGCCCGTGTGAAAGGTCAGAAGAATCAGTGGGATTTCGAGAAAACTAGACACGGCCAACACGCGGCCCGCGCCCCGCCCGCGCTGCATACAAAAACTCGATTTCCCAGAGATCTACCAGTCGGAATCCCGCGAGACCACCACCATTCTTCACCATTTTTCCTCCTCTGCAAACCCCTATGCTCTACCCAACCCTCCGATTTAGGTCATTTCCGCCCTTTCCTTAAGCATTGAGGACAATTATTCATGCATTTTTTTGTTAGGTTGCATATCATATTAGTTTAAGTTAATTTGCATTCATTTTTTTTGTGTTTTAACATCAAAATTCCAAAAAGATTTTATTTTCTTCTTTTTCACCATTTATATTTTTGCATAACATTTAGCTTAAGGCATTAGCATTCATGCATTTTTGTTGTCTGTTTATTCTCACCTCTCTTGGATGCCATGGGACAGGTTCACAGTTATTGTATCATTATTGGTCCACGATCTTGTTGCCATCTCACCCATCGAACCGGGACCACTAGCTGCAGTTTGGGATTTCATACTTGAGATCAGATGCTTAAAGGGGTAAGTGATCATGGCCAGGTAGTTTCATGAAAAATTATGCATACAATACTAACAAGTGTAGGATATACTATAGCAATGGATTTTCTTAGCCTTGCGGTCACTACCACGGAGAGGATCACACTTGATCATGTTTGAACTGTTAGGATGAAGCATTGGTGCTTGTCCCCGAGTAGAATCCATATCCGGTCTCTTTACATCACCATTTCTTTTTGCGATATTCTTAGAATTTTAGAGAGTCTCTTAGTCCACATTTGGACATTTTCTTTATCTTTGAAAAACCACAAATTTGAAAAGGAGCTTACATTACATCTTTATGCTCCACACATGGTCATTTTCACACTTAGGCCATTCGGATTATATCATTAACCTGTCGGTTCCACTTGCACACCTTTGGGGACCAAATTTTGAGTCAAAGGGTTTTCTTGTCAAAAAAAAATCAAAAAAAAAAAACAAAAACAAAAACAAAAACAAAAATAAAAAACAAAAAGAAGCACGCAAATTTTTAGTTGCAACTATCTTAGATAGGTGGCCGGTTCAATTATTGAACAAATTTCCCAACATCTTGGTCACCCGGCGTTTGATATTCATTTGTATAGGTCTGTTTTATTGTATATAGATCGATTTGTTATTTTTTCTTTCTCGCAAATTGGTGATGTTAGGGAGACTGTCGAGTCGGATACTACGGGAGGTTTGGGCCAACACTAAGTGAACTGATTCCTACAACGGTGCCCGAGCGATTAAACCTAGTTACACATGAGAGAAACCGGCAGATGTGAGATCAGAGTGTGCACTTAAAGAAGAGCTCCACGCGATCCCATCCAGTTGCTTTCTCCTTACTACAGATGTTCTTCATTGTATGCATGTTCCGTTGAGGCTGCGACTGCTCATCCCTCCTTACTCACCTAAAAGAATTGTCCTGGCTGTGGTTTATGGTTCCATTGTCATCAGATGAAAAAGTTGTGAGATTCTAGCGAAATCAATTCCGACCATGTTGACTAACGTCGAACAGCTTCCATGGTTCTATCCATTCTTTTTATTTCTAGGGTAGTTCATCCCAAGTTCATTTAGTCTTGTCTTACTTGAGGACAAGTAAGGTTTAAGCTTGGGGTGATTTGATAGCTTCATTTTACTTACTTCTTTTTATAGTTTATTTTAGTACATTTCATTCGCATTTTAGTTAACTTCCATGCATATTTTCCCTTTTGTAATTTTTATGACCATTTCGGGGTACTTTCTAGTTTCTTGAGCATTATTGCAGATTTTCTTGGAAACTAGCGGGGCGGCACTCTTGGGAGGCGATTGGACTTGAAGGGAATTGGGGATTTCGTGCTTGATGGCTATGAAGGTGATTCATGGGGTGGACTTGTCAATTGCTTGAAGGCTTGGAAGAATTGAGCTTTAAATTTGAAAGATGCGGGAGAATTCTTGAGTATTCAAGATCAATATTTGGAAGTTTGCGGAAGTTTTGAGTGATGTGGAAAGACAAATTGGGCTCAAATTAAAGAAACATTGAAGAAAAATGGGCTAGAAGCTGATTGGACTCGAACTGGGCCAATGGATTAGCTGTGGGGGCCCAAGACTTGAAGAAGCCCAAAATTCCCGTTAGTACCCGCGGCCCGCGTAAGATTCCCCGCGGCCCACATGGATTCCTAACAAGGGCAATTTCGGGATTTTGCTTAGAGCTCTATATTGGGAAGGTTGGTGTGCCTCTTTAGCACAATCTTGGAGGTCCGATTTTGAGCTTTTCTCTCTGGAGTTTGGAGCACTTTTGGAGGCCAAGAACACTTGAAGAACATCTTCTTTTCACCTCTTGAATCTTGTCAAATGTTTGGTACAATCTTATTTAACTTTGTTCATTTGAGTTTAGCCATGCTTGGCTAAACAAATCTTGGTTGACTTTTTGTTGAATCCTTTGAACTTTTGTTGGATGTTGAAGAATCTATGAACTTGTTCTTGAATCTTTATGGATATGTTTTGTGTTTCATCATATTATAACTACTAGTATGTTTTTATTCATGAGTTTAAATATGTTTGTGGTGATTAGTTAGCTAATTTCTTGATTAAGTAAATGATCCTCAAATTAGCAAGCAACAAGTGATTTTTGTGTTGTTTTTGCTTCACACAATCATAAAAACAATTCCTCAAACATGGTGGTGAAAGCAATTGACTCCTCTTGGATTTGGTGATTTTTTGGTTCTTAATGCTAGTTGACTTTCACTAATTACATGCTATTTGGAATTAGTGACTTTGACTAAGGAAATTGTTATGAGCTTCTCTAGCCATTTCAACAATTAAGAAAAGTCTAGGTAATCTCAAGCTCCTTGGATTACTATAACCAAATTAAGGATTTAAATCAAAGTATTGCACGATTGGATTCTAATGATATGTTCATCAAAAGTCAGAGTGAGGAAACTTTAAGTCAACCATCTCTCCCTTATTGATTTTACATCAAATTCTTATTTTTGTTGCAATTGTCTATTTAAATCATAGTTAATTCTAGTTTGTTTCAAGTATTTTCAAAACATCAAAACCCCCATTTTTAATTTATTGTCATATTCCAAGTATTTTTACAAAGAGATTTTTCATAGAGTTATCAAATTGAACCAATCTCCGTGGATTCGATCCCTTTACCACTATACACTATTTTAGTGGGTAATATTTAGGTTTATTATTTGTGTTGGCCTCGACAACCACCAGTAGGGACTAAGCTTCGTCCATATCTTTCGCATACGAGCTCCGTTTTCGACTATCTTTTTATCGTTTAACTCCTATTAACGATATCTTCATTTATCGTTTAGATTATTTTGGCTAAAAATCGACCGATCTAAAATTCAAATTTCGGGCTGTGCAATGCTATGTTAAATCTTAGAAAAGATCATAACTTCCTCATACAAAGTCAGATTTGGATGTTCTTTTTATGCACACTATCGGTTTAACATATACTATGACTTTCTTTTAGATCGCTAAGGCAAAATCTTGCTCTATCGTAAATTCACTATTTACGCCTCCCGGTATCATGTCGGTTCCGTCGCGAAACTTCGACGAGTCATAACTTCTTTGTTATAACTCGGATTTCGACGCTCTTTATATGTACGGAAACCTTGTAATATATACTAAAACTTGGTTGAGATTATTTATTCTTAATAATCTTTTGTCGAAAAGTCGTTTTCGACCCCTATTGCCTCTAAATTGACTAACCCGGATCTACGGGCGTTACACCTTTTCAGGAAAGTATGCATAGCTAAAAGGGTCCCTGAACTATAAATATCACCACAACAACTTCCATTAACCAAAAGTGAGAATTTGGAAAAGGGATTTAAAACTCATGATTTGGACACTCAAAGTTGGTCACAATGTGATACATACAAAGATCTTGAGTTGCATGTATGAGGAAAGATTATTGCAGTATCAAATAGAATCCCACCAAATAGTGCTACTTCCACCATTGACATATCAAATGAAGATTATGAAGATCGTATACATGTTTATCTCAATCTACATGAAGATCATGAGGAAGATAAGATGTTTTTGGGAACAATTATTAGATTAGGGAGAAGTGGTTGAAAGAGAGTTTGGAAGATAGACTACAAAGGTATGGTTATCTTTCTTTTTTTTCACTGTTCTTTAATGCCTTTTTTTCTGAAATATGAGCTTACTTTTGTGGAATCTGCTGATATACAGGCAAAGAGATAGACAGTAGGGTAATCCTCTTCTAATCAAACTTGAAAAATCCTTACAAAAGCCAAGCCAAAAGTACTCTCCCTCTTGCTATTAACAAAAGACATCTTTGCTGACAAGTTCATACCCGATGCAAACAGCAAGGTTCCTCTTTACTGTACGTGCTAATAACTTCTCAGTTTTATCATTAAGTAGGAATTTTTTTTCCCCATTTATAGGTTCTATTTAGCAGATATGGTTTTTGAATATTGGATATTTGGAGGTTGTGAGTGTGAAAATTAGTCCAAAAAAAAATCTCGAACTGGTAGTTTGTGTGCCAATTTTTGGGACAGTTACGATATCTTCTGCTAAACAAGAAATGCACTCATATGGAAAATCGGTTAATGAGAACTATTTGTTTAAACATTAAGTTATATATTTAAATTTGATGGCCTTTTTTGGGGAATATTTGCTAATTTTTAAATGATAGGTGAATTTGAGTTCTTATAGTTATTTTTATGGAACCAAACAAGAAATCAGTACTAGGCTTCCATTTGATGTTGGATTTGAGGCATATAATAATACTTTTTGAAAATTTTCTTCTTAGGCCAATTTTTGTAAAAACCATTATAGTTTAATTTTTTCTCATTTTAACCAGCAAAAGGCCATTTCTCTTATAGATACCTCTATAGTTTTGTAATCTGTTAAGAGAATTTTGTTATGATTTAACCATAAAAACATTGGATTTTAGGGAAAAAAAAAACAAGTTTAACTAGAAAAACATTCTTCTAATTTTTTTTAAAAGAAACTATAATGTGGTTAAACAAAAAAAATTATTTTCATTGGTTAAATAGAAATTTAAAATTTAAAATAAAACACAATCTATATTGTTTTTTTATGGAATTTGGCCTCTCCAATATAATTCTGATCAATGTGCTTGGTTGAATTTTATAAATCATACCCTATTTCATAAGGTTTGTATGGTTGCATTATTAGTTTCACTGTAATCACAACTTCTTATTTATTAATTAATCCCTTGATTTATTATTACCCTCTTGGTGCTTAAAGAAGCATTTGATATATTATGCAAGAAGGGCATTTTTGGAAGTTCAAGTGCAAAATTATTTGATGCATGGATTATAAGAGGCCTTATAATGATGTTGAGTAATTCCATTCTATTCGTTTCGATTCCATTCCATTCTTTTACATTCATTTTTGGACTTTGTAAAATTACCAAAATTTCACATTACTTTTTCTTATAGGAACATAGGAAAAAGTAGAGCCTATGGAGATCATTGTATAGTTTGTTGCTATTTCCTGTTTTTTAATAAAAGGCTAAGAAATACCCTCCAACTGCCGCAACTCCAACAACCGCAACGCGGGATTCTTTCCTAGTTTTTGTTAATTAAAATTACCGATTACATATCATTTCAAATATTATTATTTTAAGTTTTAATTTAGTTTATTTTATTCATTTCATCTATTCAATTTATTTTATAAAATTTTATTTTTTATTAAATATTATCAAAACTACTAACCCTAAATGCCGATGTTACACTTTTCATGTCTCACAAAACAAAATTTATGCTACTCGGTTTATTTTCTATCTTATATAGTAAATCAATGGTTGATTTATTGGCTAATGCTGTACATATTTGGAAATACTTGTCTAATGCTAATGGAATTGGTCATATCAAATATTTTAGCTACAACTTCTCCGTTAAATTCCTTCACCCCCGATAAAATTCATGCTCGTGATTCTACACTATCTGGGCTATGGGCATGATTTTGGTTGTTTTGCCCATTAAAATTGCTAAAAAAGATTATGCCTAAGTAGTTCAAAAACATTTGAATCTACAAGTGATCGGATCTATGGTCTGTTGCCGACCAGATCTGAAACTTTATGTGTTCAGATTTCTAAACGTTAAATTACGGTATTAGAACTGACATGTAACTTTTCAGAGTAATAAGGAGGTTTTCACGTCTAAATCTTGTCTATCTATATTCTCGTCTCGATTCACTGAACACATGTTTCCGTGAACATAACACCATGGTGAAGACTCATAAAGAAATGAGTAAATGAAGGAAATGAAAAGGCTTATGATAATGAATGACACCTATCGGAAGATATCGTAAGAGTGGTATATTGCCTTTAGAATACGTCAAGTAAAATAACGGAACGTTTAGAGGAGTACAGTACGTTTGAAGTACACCTTCAATTGTCGGGATGATGGAACGATAGGTGTAATTTCTGAAGTTATCCCATCATATGGCGTTTCCACCACCGACCGAGTTAAAGAAAAATTGTTGTTGAAAATATGCATGGAAGAAGTCCTAGTAGAGTCTAGGGAAAAATTTTATGATTATTTGGAAACATTCGTATGTGTTAAATTGTTCTGTGATTTCAGGAATAGGAACTTGGGGACTGCGACTGCGAGACAATACTTGGGACGAGTATGAGTAGGTGTGAATGGTAGTAGAGGCCTATACTACCGGAAGCACATGACTCACGCTTAGATCAGGCAAAGTCACAAGGTTATCAAGAAGCTAGTAATTTATTATGTTTTGTTCATGTCTGTCGTTACCATTGTTTCTGTAATGACTTAGAAGGTGATTTATATTTCGACCCTAGTGGTCATTTCAAATCGAGTCTGACTAAGATGAGTATGTACAAAGAACCAAGATCGGTGTGGCATCCAACTTAAGCCAAAAGATTAAAGTAAAATCGAAGCATTCAATAGAAGTATCCTGATCGTTGTTGGAGTAAGAGCTTGTAGCTAGAAGTGCTACATCCTAGAATGTGATTATATCACATTAGAACATGAAGGAAAGTATATTCCATTCCGGAATTTAACTCTAAGAGACATGAGTCTAAGGTTTGCAACATATGATTAAAGGTCATTAGAATATAGCCCATTAGTCTATTGTGGTAATCAAAGAACATATCTTAAGTTTTTTAAGAAGAAAAATGAGTCTCCTATAAGGATCGAGATTGTGACGTGAAGGTCATAATTTGGAGTCTAACATGAGAGAGAGAGAGAGAGAGAGCGGGTGCGAGATTGAGCACTGTCTGCAGTCAAGAAGTCCAAGAGTTAGATACACGTTCAAAGAAATATAGAAGCTACGGTTATTACCTAGGATGAAGAGATAACAAATGGAATCATTATACAAGCGTGGTTTTGTTGATGATTTCGGGACGTAAGTATCCTAAGGGGCGGATAATTGTAACGCCTGCAGATTCAGGCTGGTCAAAAATTACTTTTTGATGGAAGATTATTTAGAAGGAGTAATATTAACCAAGTTATATTATATTTCACAAGGGTTCCGTACATATAAAGAACGCCGAAATCCGAGTTATAACGAAGAAGTTATGACCCGTCGAAGTTTTTCGGCAAAACCGGCACGATGCAGTGTGACATAAATAGTGAATTTACGATAGATGACTTTTTAACCTTAATAATTTAAATAGTGAATTTACGATAGATGATTTTTCAAACTTTGATTCGAAAATAATTGTTTAAACCCCACCTGAAAATAGTTTTCAAATTTTGATTTAAAATATACACTTTAGCCCCTTTCTTTGGAAATAAATTATGAAGCCCGCCCCTTGTTGAATTAATTTAGCCAATTTGTCCTTATAATTAATTAATTGTTTAGCAAACATACTTAGTAATTAATACCAAAAATACCCATAGTTTATTAGGTAACAAAAATAGTCCCTTAAGTTTATTTTAAACGCAAGGAGCATCACGTTACGGTTTCTCACGTCACACTTAGTTCTTGAATTTACACGTTTAAGTTGAGTGTTTACGACCCCTTTTTAATACTTTTACGCTTTGGGGAGAATACATGTACTATATATATTTATCGTTCATGACAAACACTTATCAATATTAAAACTAGTTTATACATGTTATTTTGTTAAATAATACTTCATTACAGATGAACTAGTGTTAATAATGTTGTATGTACATATGTTATAGTTGTTTTTAAATAATACAACAAGTCAAGACAACATATTATCCTACTACAAAAATGTTATAATTTTATGACAAAGTATGATATAAAACTTATGTCATAAAAAGTTATCACTTTTGTAATATTTCAAGTTCACATTATTCATACGTGTGTGTGTGTGTATAGAGCTAGGTTATAATGTGGATGAACAACTATTGTACGGACGTGTGGACATCGTTATTCTATGAAAATTACTAAGAGAATAAATTCTTTAGTAATGCGAATACATTCAACCTCATACAAATATCGTCATTTTCATGCAATCTTACTAATTATTATTCATTTTTGTTCCTACATATCGTTTTTCACTCATTTTCATTCTTACAAAATATGACTCATTAAACATTCTAACATAATGAGAATAATAATAAAAACTCTATAATAACTTTATAGACGATTTAATTAGTGAGAATGTGTGATAATGACAATAGTTATGTAAGATTGAATGTATTCATATTATCAAACAACATATTTTCTTTGTCATTCTTACAGAATAGCACCTTCAACACGTCCGCACAATAGATGTCAATCCACATTTGAACCTAGCTCCCATCTTCCTATTACTAAATCGGACAATTTAGGAATGACTAAGCTGGAAAATGAAATCAGTGATGATGTAGAACAAAAAATATTTTTATTCTCAACATTTGGTTACACCCATTTCAGACAATTTGAGGCTACATACCCAACTTGCAAATCTCATAGCATAAACATTTGTAAAATCTACATACCTCGTGTGGCCAAAATCATTTCTCATTTGTTGGTCATTAGTTGTCACACCCCAAAACCAAGAATGGCAGAAACGTTCTGGGGCGGAGGACGTCATGTAAAGTATCACAACATAGTAAAAGTAAACAAGTAAACAACATCATCCATTGCATTAAATATATAACTTTAATACAAGTGTGTTCTTTACAGTTATAGACACCAAAAATAATGTGAATCAAAATAATAAGATGAGTCTTGAATGCGCTCCATCTTCTCAAAAGCTGGCATCGGTACCTGTCTAATGATGACCTGAGAATACAAGTTATTTTGAAAGAGTTTATCAGCATTAACCTGGTGAGTTCATAAGTATTTTAGTGTCGGTGTTTGTATCAAACGTTTGAACATAGTTTTAAACAATAGTTTGAAAACATTGGTGATAAAAGTATGTAAATGTTTGTATGTGTTTGTAAAAGTTTGAATCCCTCAGAAAAACCTATATTTTCTATTAAAAGTAGCCTTCTACCAAGGCATAACTGTTTTGTACGTTTGTTTATCGTAAAAGTGTGTAATTTTCAAAGTGTAACTATCATTATCAAAATATAGTTTATACATTATTGTTTAAGTGAAATAGTCACTAAATGTATATAAATGATAAATTACGGTAGTACTGTAGTATTGTAATGTAGGGACTAATGTTGTACTAACTACCTTAAACCGGATCTATATTAAGGTATCATGTGATTAATTGCACCATACTATTGACTGGTAACAACGGCATACAAATGGTCGTAGAACGGAATGACGTTTGGCACCCGCAGACCTACAGGTCCGGCTGTAGCTAGCAGCAAGGTGTAGGATAATCAATCTAGTATAGATCTATACGCAAACTCACGCTCTCCCTCCAAGAGAATTATGGCTACAACTCGGGCCATGACATTTAAGGCATGCTCCGATATAGTGGATCACAACTTTGTCAAAGTATATATGTATATGTAATGTATTGTTACTTGTTCTAGTATCATTGTATATGTTCTCTTTCTAGTATAGTTGTATATGTTCTTCGTCTAGTATAGTTGTATATGTTCTTCGTCTAGTATAGTTGTATATGTTCTTCGTCTAGTATAGTTGTATATGTTCTCATAGTAATGTAATGTATATGTTCTCATAGTAATGTATTGTATATGAATCATGAATGAACTGACTCACTGATCTAGTAATAGTATGAGTGTAATCATGTGTTACCCCGATGGTAACTTACTAATGATGTAACTGATACGCATGAATATAGAAGTACTCTTATGTCTATATATGTACATATGATATATAATTAATATTGAAACGACCTTCGGACGGCTACCCGACATCCCACCAGACCACATCCAAATCGAGGAAAAGGAAATAGGGCGGACGACCTTCCTAAGCCTTTTAAACATTACTTATATATTTATACATATATGGGCATGCAATTTATAAGAAGCATAATAAAGTTTAAATAAAAGTATTTGGTAAGAAAAGAGTTTGTAAAACATTTTGAAGTAAAACTGTTGAACAGTGATAAAATCATTGGTTTTATAGTTACTAATCACATGTGATTGATGTAATAACTATAAGTATTCAACTTGTATTCCCCCCCATAAAAGAATTTAAAACATTTAAAAGTATTTCAAAGGTTAATTAAAGGGGTGTGAACTCACTTGTGGTCATTGGATTGGATTGAAGTGTCGGTTACGGTGCTAGGTGACAATTGAAGACTTGTACACATGCACGCGCCTAACTATCATATAATGAACATATGTATAACTAATTAGCCTTATTATAACTAATAATATGAATTGGGACACTCTAGAACCTGAAAACACTTTGTTTCAAGTGTTAAAGTTCACAAGGATTACATCCGAGTGTTAGTAGGGCAAAACTAGGGTGTTTGGGGTCCAAGGGTAAACTCCTTGGGAGTTTACGGTCTAAATGACCTTTACCCTAGGAGTTTACGACAGTAAACTCAAGGTTTTACGTTCTAAACTCCATACATTTCAACCATGAGTTTTTGGAGGTTTAACAAGTCCTTAGAAGCAACCTTGCTAAGTGGTTTAGCTTTTGGAATAGACTAAGGCCACAAAACACCCTCCTTGAGGTGTTTATGGCCTAAGGGTATTTTCCCTTGGGTTTACTACTGTAAAACCTCGTGGGAAGGGATATTGCCTTTGTTTCAAGTCCTTATTACAACTAGGTAAACATCTAAGCTAGTTCTTAGGGCTAGGAAAGGAAAATGGCCCTTTTAAACACCTTTTTGGGTATTTACGGTTTTGGGATATCCTTAGACCGTAAACACCTATAATTTGTGGTGTTTGATGTTTTTCAAAGCTTAGACATATCAATGGAAGGTTTAAATATGTTAAGGTAAGTCTTGAACTTCAAACTAGGGCTAAACATGGGACTTAAGTCACTTTTGAGGGACTTTTTGGTGTTTACGGCCCAAGCATCATCTTGGACCGTGAACACCTCAATCCTAGTGTTCTTGACTGATTTTATTGGTGATTATTTGATATACTAGCTTAAGATTACTCAAGGGTGGAAGTACTTACTATAATGGTGCTTGATTTGAGCTAAAAGGGCCAAGAACACTTAGTGTGTGTTCTTGGTGTTCTTGGTGTTTTGGAAATCTAAACAAAATACATAAATGAATGGATGAATAGATGCACAAACACTAGATTAAGTGTTTTACTAACTTGAAATGGTTAGAACACTTACAAGATTGGAGTTTTGGAATTTAATGTTGGATGATAGTTGAGAGAGTTTTTGGGAGTTTACTCTTTTGACTTTTTGGGGAGTAAACACAATGACTAGTTTCTTGGGGAGTAAACTCATACATAGGCATGAGTTTACAATTTTTGGGTGATTCCTAAACCCAAAACATAAAAGTTTGGTCGGGTGATTCTAATATGCGAAGTGTTTGCGGTTTTCAAAAATAAAAACCCGAGACGACACTTTCTTTTGCCCGTTCGTTTAAAAATAATAATAAAATAATTAAACAAACTTTATATTTATTAAAAATAAGAAATAATGATATTAAATCACAATACGAAGTGGTTGACTTTTAAGGTTTGACCAAATGAAAATTTCGGGTTATCACATCATCCCCCCGTTAAGGGAATTTCGTCCCGAAATTAAAGTCTAAACAAATAAAGTAGTTACACATACTAAGCAAAAAGATGAGGGTATTTCATTTGCATCTGATCCTCACACTCCCAAGTGTATTCTGGTCCTCGCTTGGCGTTCCAGCGGACCTTCACAATCGGGATACGGCTTTGCTTCGTCTGCTTGATTTCTCGGTCCATGACCTCTACTAATTCTTCCACGAAGTTGAGGCTCTCGTTGATCTCGATCTCATCGAGTGTGATTATGAGGGTCTCTTCAGACAAACACTTTTTCAAGTTAGACACGTGGAATGTAGAATGTACGTTACGAAGTTCGTCGGGTAGGTTGAGTTTGTAAGCCACGGGGCCGATCCTTGAGAGGATCTCGAAGGGTCCTACATATCTCGGATTAAGCTTTCCACGCTTACTGAAGCGTATTAAGCCCTTCCAGGGTGAGACTTTGAGAAGGACTCGTTCTCCCACCTAGAATTCCAAAGGTTTCCATCGCTTATCAGCGTAGTTCTTCTATCGGTCTCTAGAGGCTTTCAATCGTTCACGAATTTGAACGATCTTCTCTGTCATTTCCCGAATGATCTCCGGACCTGTGAGAGTGCTTTCGGGAACTCGTCCCTTAGCTAACTGGGTATCACCCACCTCAGCCCAGCACAGGGGGGATCTGCACTTTCGGCCATAGAGGGCCTCGAATGGTGCTGCCTTTATGCTCGTGTGATAACTGTTGTTGTAGGAAAATTCGACGAGGGGTAAATGGGTATCCCAAGCTTTTCCAAAGTCAATTACACAAGAACGCAGCATATCTTCTAAGGTCTGGATTGTTCTCTCGCTTTGTCCGTCGGTCTGTGGATGGTAGGCCGTGCTCATGTCCAGCCTTGTTTCCAGGGAGTGTTGTAGCGATTGCCAGAATCTGGAGGTGAACCTACTATCTCTATCGGAGATAATGGATATAGGTACACCGTGTAGTCGTATAATTTCCCTAATGTATTTTCTCGTAAGCTTCTCCATCTTGTCAGTTTCTTTGATAGGTAGGAAGTGTGCAGACTTGGTCAATCTATCGACGATGACCCATATGGTATCAAGTCCACCCGTTGTCTTGGGCAACTTGGTTATGAAATCCATAGTGATCCGCTCCCATTTCCATTATGGAATCTCTGGTTGTTGCAGTAAACCGGAGGGCTTCTATTATTCGACCTTGACCTTTGCGCAAGTAAGGCATTTACTTACTAAGGTAGCAATCTCTGCTTTCATATTAGGCTACGAGTATAGCTTTTTAAGATCCAGATACATCTTATCCGAACCTGGGTGGATGGAATACCGAGTGTTATGCACCTCGGTCATGACCAATTCTCGGAAACCACCGTGTTTCGGGGTCCAGATCCGGTCCATGAAATGTAGAGCTCCGCCACCCTTAGCTTCTAAATTCTTATCCATTCCTCTTAAGGATTCACTCGCCACATGTTCAGGTTTCATCGCTTCAAGCTGGGCCGCCTGAATTTGCATAGACAAGTGTGAATGGATAGTCATTGTCAACGACTTGACTCTTCGACCAAAATATTCCTTCCGACTTAGGGCGTCTATTACTACGTTGGCTTTACCCAAATGATAACGAATTTCGCATTCGTAGTCACTGAGTAGCTCGACCCACCGTCGTTGTCTCATGTTGAGCTCTTTCTGATCGAATATGTGTTGTAAACTCTTGTGGTTGGTAAAGATAGTACTCTTCATTCCGTACAAGTATTGTCTCCAGATCTTTAGAGCAAACACAACTGCTCCTAGTTCAAGATCATGGGTAGTGTAGTTAACTTCATGCGTTTTCAGTTGTCTCGAGGCGTAGGCGATGACCTTACCTCGCTGCATCATAACACACCCGAGCCCTTGATTCGACGCATCGCAATATACTACGAAGTCTTCTATCCCTTCGGGGAGGGATAGTATTGGTGCGGTGCACAAGTCTCGCTTGAGTGTCTAGAACGCTCTTTCCTGTTTCTCTTCCCAGTCAAAGGCCAAGCCCTTCTGGGTCAGGGTTGTAAGAGGTTTCGCAATTCGGGAGAAGTTCTGTATGAATCTGCGGTAGCAGCCAACGAGACCTAGAAATTGACGAATTTTTGTAGGCGTCTTCGGTGCTGACCAGTTTTCAATGGCTTTAATTTTGGATGAGTCCATGTGGATTCCCTCTTCGCTTACCACGTGTCCTAAGAATTCGACTCTTCGGATCCAAAATTCACATTTAGAGAACTTCGCATAGAGTTTCTCCGTTCGTAAGGTTCCTAGAACTTGTCGCAGGTGATCACCATGTTCTTCCTTACTTCAGGAGTAGATCAGGATGTCTTCAATAAAAACGATGACGAAATGATCCAAGTAAGGTAATCATACCTTATTCATCAGATCCATGAAAACTACGAGCGCATTGGTCAATCCGAATGGCATCACCACGAACTCGTAGTGTCTGTAACGAGTTCGGAAGGCTGTCTTTGGAACATCCTCCTCTAGCACTCGTAGCTGGTGATATCCGGATCTCAGATCAATTTTGGAAAAGTAGTTTGCCCCTTGCAGTTGGTTGAATAGGTCGTCTATGCGAGGCAGAGGGTAACGATTTTTGACTGTCAGTTTGTTGAGTTCCCTGTAGCGATACACATACGAAATGATCCGTCTTTCTTCTTAACAAACAAGATCGGTGCTCCCTAAGGTGAGAAGCTTGGTCTTATGAAACCCTTGCTGAGCAGTTCGTTAAGTTGACCGGATAGTTCCTTCATCTCTGCTGGTGCTAATCGATAGGGTGACTTGGCTACTGGGGTAGCTCCTGGAACTAAGTCGATTCCGAACTCGACCTGTCGTTGCGGAGGTAATCCTGATAGTTCTTCTGGGAAAATGTGGAGGAAGTCGCTTACTACTGGAATGTTCTTTAGTTCTTTCATTTCGAGGCTCGTGTCGACGACGTGAGCAAGGAATGCATGGTATTCTTTGCGCATATATTTCTGTGCTTGAATACTTGATATAATACGAAGACTCGCACCAGGTTTGTCGCCGTAGATGATCAGCGTTTCGTTAGACGGGAGGTTTAGACGGACTGCCTTCTCGAAGCACATGATGTCGGCGCGATGAAGACTTAACCAATCCATGCTGATGATAACGTTGAAGCTTTTAATCGAGACCGGCATAAGGTCGATGGGGAATGAATGGTTATCTAAAGTTAGGGTACAACCTAAGTATATGCTACTCGTGCTTTCTGTTTTTCCATTAGCCATTTCTACTGTGAATTGTTCTTTGAGTGCATGTGATGGTTGTTTAAGCATGCGAGCAAATTTATGATTCACGAAGCTTCGCTCCGCTCCACTATCAAACAAAATGCATGCATAGGAGTTATCGAGGAGAAACGTACCAGTCACCACCGTTGGGTCAGCAACTGCTTCCCCATGGCCTATTGCCAGTACCCTCCCTGATCCGCCAGCATTCTTCGCTTTGGGGCAGTCCTTCTTGTAGTGGCCTACTTCACCACATCCATAGCAGGTTGGGCTCGCACCTGAGCTAGGGACTTGAGTGATCGGTCTTGGCGGAGACCTACAGAAACGGACAGTGTGTCCTTTCCTGTTGCAGTTAGAACACTGCATTTCACGGAAGGGGCCATTGTGGTGGTAGTTTCATTTGTTGCATTTGAGCAAACTTCTGGCATACTGTCCCACCGGAGCAGTAGCAGTAGTAGTAGGGGTTATCGCAGCATGCACTGCCACAGTTTGCTGCTTTTTGGCAGCTCGCTACTTCTTTTTCTCCTCCCAGAACTTCCGCTTAGTGTCAGCGGGTTTGGAGGGTTTCGGGATGGCTACGGTTGTTGTTGTTGAAGGGGTTTTGACTCCATGTTCGATGAGTCACAGTGCCAATCGCTTGGCACTGTCGAAGGTAGCGGGGTTTGATGATAGAACATTCCCCTGATACGGAGGCACCAGCCCCTATATGTACCTCTCGATCTTTTTCCCTTCGGTGGGAACCATATTGGGGCAGAGAGCCACCAGTTCACTAAACCTGGCGGTATAAGCGACTATGTTGGATCCCTTCATGGTTAGGCTCCATAGTTCCTACTCCAATTTCTGAATTTCGCCCCTCGGGCAGTACTCCTCAATCATGAGGTCTTTCATCGTTTCCCAACCCATGTCGTTGGCTACAACGAGGGTTAGGGCTTTAACATGGTTGTTCCACCACGTCAGGGCTTTTCCTCTAAAGGTGCAAGCGGCATATTTAACCTTGCTCGCCGCAGGGCATGAACAAATTTCGAAGACCGATTCAGTCTTCTTGAACCATTGCGAGAGGGCAATGACTCCGCCAGTCCCATGAAAGGACTTCGGCTTACAGTTGGTGAAATCCTTGTAGGAGCACTCTCTCGAGCGCACCGGGATTTCAACCGGGATTGATTCAACAGGGGTTCCACCTCTGATGGCATCAATGGAGTGATACTGAGCCATGGAAGTTGCCACTGCTGCGACTACGACAGCATTCAGGGCTGCAGTATCGATGACCGGAGGAGGAGGTGGAGGTGGTGCAGGGTATCGCCTTGTTGACTTTCGTGGAGGCATCTTTTAGCTATTAGTTTATAAAGATAGACAAAGTGGTAAGAATCAATCGTAGGTAGAGTGAGCGTGACACATGGACTAAATAGCCATAGTCCAACAATTGAATGAGTGTACGAATTGAGATCACAATAAGGAGAAATAGCAGGAAAACACAAGTGTACAGATTTCCCACAGATAGATAGTTGTCAATAATATTGGTATTACTGATGTAATAAGTTCAAGGAAAATCGACCTAACGGTAGGCCTTACATCATACCATACTGAAAAGTTTGACAGTCTCTAGGTTCCTAGTTAGAGTACATGAAAGTTAGGAATGTATTACAGACAAGTGCTACTTAGAGCACATATTCTAAAGGCTATTCCATAATCAAAAGACGGAGATGTACTAGACATCTTCTAACGGCAATGGGAATTCCTCGGGAGAACCCTGAGGTCTGCCACTTAACGAACCACCTCTTGAAGGTGTCGCTCATGAGCCCTCTGACGGGCTCGTAGTTCCATGACTTCAGCTCGGGAGGCAACTAGCTGTTGCTGTAGGGTTTCATTGGTTCTAAGGGTCCGTTCCATGTCTTCTTCCAGACGGCGGATGCGGACTGTGTTGAAACCCGAGTTGGCATCAATCTCCATGACCCGGTCGATGGGCGCTCGACCTTGCTCCGCATTACGAGATATTATGCGGATCATGATGGGCAGAGCCCGATCCGCAGAACAACCTTCGCTAACATGGTAAAAGGTTCTCTCCCCAAAGTAAGGTAAGGGTTGACCCTGTTCGTCACTCCAGCGATTCAATTTGTTTACCTACAAGGGAGTGGGACCTGGAAAAGCTGGTCAAGGGTTGTTGTTTGGGGCTTGACCTACTAGAGGCAGGTTGTTGACTTCGGGCTCAGAGTCAGATCCATCCGAGAAGCCTTCTGCTTGATGATCATCCAACGGGATTTGATGCTCATCATCGGACTCTGCTTCGAGCCATCCTATGTTGCCTTCATTTGGAAAGTACGGGTCGCCATGATGGAATCCAACCATTTAGATCTATGCGAGAAGAGAGGTATAAGAATGTAGTATATAAGTAGCTCGTAGTAGTACAAAATACTCCTATAGTATTTTAGGTTTTACTAATCTATATGTGGTATTGTTGGTAAGTATTTAGACTTGTTAACATATCACAACCATTCTAGGGAATATGCTAATCACTCCTCGGACCAACATAGTTGATTAGGCTATGCCATTCCCATGACTAACCATACATCCTCGAGCTTACCTGTGATATTTAACAATCGTAATACTTTTGTTCATGTCATTGTGACACAGATTTTAGTATGAATGCAGACAAGTATACTTAATTAAATATTTTAGTATTTAATGTATAGACTCTTGGTGAGAATGATTTAATCCTAAATGGGTTTATAGTTAGTATATCTTTTATGGGTTGATATACTTAATTCACTATAAACAGTGCTCTGATACCAATCTGTCACACCCCAAAACCAAGAATGGCGGAAACGTTCTGGGGCGGAGGACGTCATGTAAAGTATCACAACATAGTAAAAGTAAACAAGTAAACAACATCATCCATTGCATTAAATATATAATTTTAATACAAGTGTGTTCTTTACAGTTATAGACACCAAAAATAATGTGAATCAAAATAATAAGATGAGTCTTGAATGCGCTCCATCTTCTCAAAAGCCGGCATCGGTACCCGTCTACTGATAACCTGAGAATACAAGTTATTTTGAAAGAGTTTATCAGCATTAAGCTAGTGAGTTCATAAGTATTTTAGTGTCGGTGTTTGTATCAAAACGTTTGAACATAGCTTTAAACAATAGTTTGTAAACATTGGTGATAAAAGTATGTAAATGTTTGTATGTGTTTGTAAAAGTTTGAATCCCTCAGAAAAACATATATTTTCTATTAAAAGTAGCCTTCTACCAAGGCATAATTGTTTTGTACGTTTGTTTATCGTAAAAGTGTGTAATTTTCCAAGTGTAACTGTCATTATCAAAATATAGTTTATACATTATTGTTTAAGTGAAATAGTCACTAAATGTATATAAAGGATAAATTATTGTAGTACTGTAGTATTGTAATGTAGGGACTACTGTTGTACTAACTACCTTAAACCGGATCTATATTAAGGTATCATGTGATTAATTTCACCATACTGTTGACTGGTAACAACGACATACGAATGGTCGTAGAACGGAATGACGTTTGGCACCCACAGACCTGCAGGTCCAGCTGTAGCTAGCAGCAAGGTGTAGGATAGTCAATCCAGTATAGATCTATATGCAAACTCACACTCTCCCTCCAAGAGAATTCTGGCTACAACTCGGGCCATGACATTTAAGGCATGCTCCGATACAGTGGATCACAACTTTGTCAAAGTATATATGTATATGTAATGTATTGTTACTTGTTCTAGTATCGTTGTATATGTTCTCTTTCTAGTATAGTTGTATATGTTCTTCGTCTAGTATAGTTGTATATGTTCTTCATCTAGTATAGTTGTATATGTTCTCATAGTAATGTAATGTATGTGTTGTCATAGTAATGTATTGTATATGACTCATGAATGAACTGACTCATTGATCTAGTAATAGTATGATCCTGTGTTACCCCGATGGTAACTTACTAATGATGTAACTGATACGCATGAATATAGAAGTACTTTTATGTCTATATATGTACATATGATATATAATTAATATTGAAACGACCTTCGGACGGCTACCCGACATCCCACTAGACCACATCCAAATCAAGGAAAAGGAAATAGGGCGGACGACCTTCCTAAGCCTTTTAAACATTACTTATATATCTATACATATATGGGCATGCAATTTATAAGAAGTATAATAAAGTTTAAATAAAAGTATTTGGTAAGAAAAGAGTTTGTAAAACATTTTGAAGTAAAACAGTTTGATAAACAGTTTGAACAGTGATAAAATCATTGGTTTTATAGTTATTAATCACATGTGATTGATGTAATAACTATAAGTATTCAACTTGTATTCCCCCCATAAAAGCATTTAAAACATTTAAAAGTATTTAAAAGGTTAATTAAAGGGGTATGAACTCACTTGTGGTGAGTGGATTGGATTGAAGTGTCGGTTACGGTGCTAGGTGACAATTGAAGACTTGTACACACGACGAGCCTAGTTATCATATAATGAACATATGTATAACTAATTAGCCTTATTATAACTAATAATATGAATTGGGACACTCTAGAACCTGAAAACACTTTGTTTCAAGTGTTAAAGTTCACAAGGATTGCATCCGAGTGTTAGTAGGGCAAAACTAGGGTGTTTGGGGTCCAAGGGTAAACTCCTTGGGAGTTTACGGTCTAAATGACCTTTACCCTAGGATTTTACGGCAGTAAACTCAAGGGTTTACGGTCTAAACTCCATACATTGCAACCATGAGTTGTTTGGAGGTTTAACAAGTCCTTAGAAGCAACCTTGCTAAGTGATTTAGCTTTTGGAATAGACTAAGGCCACAAAACACCCTCCTTGAGGTGTTTACGGCCTAAGGGTATTTTCCCTTGGGTTTACTACCATAAACCCTGATGGGAAGGGATATTGCCTTTGTTTCAAGTCCTTATTACAACTAGGTAAACATCTAAGTTAGTTCTTAGGGCTAGGAAAGGAAAATGGCCCTTTTAAACACCTTTTTGGGTGTTTACGGTTTTGGGATATCCTTAGACCATAAACACCTATAATTTGTGGTGTTTGATGTTTTTCAAAGCTTAGACATATCGATGGAAGGTTTAAATATGTTAAGGTAAGTCTTGAACTTCAAACTAGGGCTAAACATGGGACTTAAGTCACTTTTGAGGGACTTTTTGGTGTTTACGGCCCAAGCATCATCTTGGACCGTGAACACCTCAATCCTAGTGTTCTTGACTGATTTTCTTGGTGATTATTTGGTATACTAGCTTAAGAGTACTCAAGGGTGGAAGTACTTACTAGAATGGTGCTTGATTTGAGCTAAAAGGGCCAAGAACACTTAGTGTGTGTTCTTGGTGTTCTTGGTGTTTTGGAAATCTAAACAAAATACATAAATGAATGGATGAATAGATGCACAAACACTAGATTAAGTGTTTTACTAACTTGAAATGGTTAGAACACTTACAAGATTGGAGTTTTGGAATTTAATGTTGGATGATAGTTGAGAGAGTTTTTGGGAGTTTACTCTTTTGACTTTTTGGGGAGTAAACACAATGACTAGTTTCTTGGGGAGTAAACTCATACATAGGCATGAGTTTACGGTTTTTGGTGATTCCTAAACCCAAAACATAAAAGTTTGGTCGGGTGATTCTAATATGCGAAGTGTTTGCGGTTTTCAAAAATAAAAACCCGAGACGACACTTTCTTTTGCCCGTTCGTTTAAAAATAATAATAAAATAATTAAACGAACTTTATATTTCTTAAAAATAAGAAATAATGATATTAAATCACGATACGAAGGGGTTGACTTTTAAGGTTTGACCAAATGAAAATTTCGGGTTGTCACATTAGTGCACTTGTAAATTGACCAAAAAAAAAGAAGTGATTTATCATATAACAAATAAACAATCAAAAGATGTAGTACCTCCAGCTCATTCATGGAAAATTGAAGTTGGAATTGGTCTTCAGAAAATTGTTTTACTAAGAACAACACAAGAGAAAATTAGCTTAGTTTGGGTTTCCATGAAATTAAGTTTGCACAGATAGCAGAGAATACCGATACATGGTGGTGATGGCAACAGTTGAGCAACACAGGGTTAGTGTTGGAATTACTGATAAACAAATCTTCGTATTAATAGAAAAAAACAACAAATCAAAATCAAAGAAATAGTAAATCGGTAGAATTCGGTTACAGTAAGCTGAAACCCATGTAAAGTTACTCTAATCGAACCTTATTTTGTGATCATAGTGCTTTCTTGTTTCAAAATCATCGCTTCATGGTGGTGGCAAGATGGAGTCAAGGATTTGTCTTCTTCTCCACATCTGTTTTGCCCAGGAAACTACCACGTGGAGGTGACGAATTCAGTGGCGAGTCTAGAAAAAAGTTTACGTGGTTCCCTAACCATATTCAACCAGACAGATAAAAGTCTGGTTTTGAAAACCGATATGCACCGTCCGGTTCGATTGATTGAAGCGGGGACTGATGTGTGCAAATAGTTACACCTAATTTTATATTTATAACCTAACTAACTTAACTAACTAAATTGCACATGGACAGTGTACCTAGGCAAATTATAGAATAGTCATGTAAGTCGGTGTCGATCACAGGGAACGGTGCTAACTAATTAATCTATCTACTGCTAAATTGATCTAATTATTAACAAAGAAAAGGGTTTTATCTAATTTTGCAAGTTTAGATGAATTTAACTCTTTAGCACAAATTCAATCAATTACTAAAAATACTCCCGTTTAGTTTGAATTCACTTCTTCTTTCTGGTTAGCTAACAATTATGGATTATCAAAGTTGGTTATCTAATTTTATATTATATTAGTAATTTAGATCTAAATTTACCAATGATTAACTCATTCATGTAAAACTATGCATTGTCACACACAATCAAACACATAATTAGTTATGATTATGAATAAGTTATGTAAGATTTATTAGGAAAACATAATTATGGTCATAACATATGCTCTCTAACACAACTAAATTTAATTACTTTTATTACTTATCTAAGATTTGATCGATCCTAGCTCTAGCAATTTAACGTTCACTAAATCACTAGGTTTCAAATTCATGTAATTTAATTATCACTAAGCTACACAGAACATGAATTCAAGTAACTAAGGAATCAAATATTAGCATGCTAAGAATTAACAATCAAACACAAGCTTAATTCCAACTAATCAAAACCCTATTCTAATAAAAGAATAGTTTTAATCTCCTTTTGACATGTGTCATCATATTAGGCCTCCTAATTAATACACATTTTATTCTTTTTTTGCCATGTGTCACCCTATTAAACCTATTAATTAATGCATGCCACTTGTCAACCTATTAATTTTCAATTTCAAATTTTAAAATTTCACTTTAATTACAATAAATTAATAACAATTGAATAAAAATTAAAATAAAATTAATACAAAGGTGATATAATTTCACATATTTATTTAAATTAACGATTATAATTGATTAATAATTTTGTGATCTAACTATTAAAGTTTAATTAATTTTGTAGCCGTGGTTTCACGGGTTATAAACTAGTCCATAATAAATTAGCTAAACCATTCGTCAAAGTTTCATCTACCTAAACAGGAGTTACTAAATTCAGCTACTCATACTCAAAATCAAACTAAAACAAATCAAATTAATAGACATGTTTAAAGTACCAATTGATTGAACTAATTGTGAACTCTCTTCTCCTTGGATGCTAATAGCTAATTCCATAACTTCTCTTCTTCTCAAAATCGTCTCTAGGAACCCTCCAAGGCAGCCAAAAGTCTCCTCAAGTCGTAATGACCAAGCGTTTATATACTTTTCTCCAAATTTGCACTTCACGTCGTGAATAACGAAGTCACGTCGTGATTTGGCACAAGTCCTTATCGGGCAAGGATTATTACTTTGCGTGTATTTATCTTCTAGAATCTTCAAGTCATGTCGTGAACTTGTGGTTCAGGTCGTGACTGGCAGCTGATTTCGTGGGTTTCTTCTTTTTTTATTCACCAAGTCTCTAAAGTTCCATGTTTTGTCAATTTTAGTCCTTTTCTTCCAAAAATGTTTCTATTTAGCTGCAAAGTATAATTTAAGCTTATAAGTATCATTATTCAATGCGAAAAACCATATTATTAATAAAAATGTAAATAAATATTACCTAAAAACATGTATAAATATGGCAATATCAGGGACCATCCTTTTTGCCATTTTAAAAAAAAAAAAAATGCTTGTTAGCAATTAGTGACAACAATGCCAAGAAACTTGTTTCAACAGATTAATGAGACCTTTAAAAAAATGATATTTATAAATATAGGTTTTATATTTTTAAAAACAATTGCAAAAGAGAATTTAGAATAAAAACCTTTCCGACTAATAGGCTTTTAAATTATTAGCTAAGTCACAACTAGTCGTCAAACACAATGTTAATTTCAAATTTTCTCTAATAGTTTTATTTAAAAGACACCATATGTCACTTATTTCGTTAGTGGATGTGGCACTAACTATAAGTGGTACATATATCCTTCTAAATCAAAGAAAAATTTTAAAATATTATTTCTTTTTTTTCCTCTTTTTTGTTTAACACAAGGTATGTCTATGTCGTAATTTTTCTGATACATAATTTATAGTAAATAGTGGAAAATTAGGTGGGTCAAATGACCCACCTTATGTTAAAGTAGCCTCGCCAATGGAAACGATTCATTAGATTGAAGGCGAGGGGGTGTGGCGCCGATTTTGTTAGTGGTGGTCATTTGGTATGATGAGCGCTTTAGACTATGGTGGTTTCACTGGAAGTTCAACGTACCGACGACGGTATCCGGGTACACCAGGCCCGAAGGTGGTGGCAACAGTAGCTAAGGCTAGGGTTTGCGTTGATTTATTGTATATCGAAAAACAGTTGGTGGTGGTTGGTGGTTTGTTGTCGGTGTCGGAAGTCGAGAAAATGGTGGGGATGGCGGCAGTGGACAGTAGCATATACGAGCGATGACATGAATCTTTTTTAGAGTATTGGGTGTGGGTAACAAGATGCAACATCAAGTTGTATCACCTCACATGTCACATAAGCAAATGGTGTGATAACACAAAGTTGGGAAATGAGCAACAAGATGCAACACAAAGATTTTGAGAATAAATATGTTTTATTTTTTATCTTTTTTTTTCGAATTTGTTTTTTTTTTCCTTTTTCCTTTTTTTTTTTTTTCCTTTTTACGTCTTTTTAATCACTATAATGAATATATTTTTATAAAACATAAAATTTTAAAACAAACAAAAAAAGACATTATATTTATAATTTAAAACTACAATTAAAATTTAAAAAAAAAAACATAATTTTAAACCTAAAATAGTAACTAAAATACCAATCATATTACTCATAAAATCCTAATTAACCCAAATATTTCTTCCTAATTTATTCGTTCATTGTTTGTAGCACTGCTAGATCCTCAGGCGCCAAACCCTCATTGCTTGTCCGAAGAATTGACAACTGATGTGTCATTAGTTCCCTCTCTTTTTGCTCCTGCTTCTCTCGTGTCTGCCTTTCTAGGAACTCCAAATGACGACATTTCAAGTCATTTTTTTCTTTTATTAATAAATTGTGTTCGTCGAATTAAGCTCTCATTTCCGCCGCCTCTTTTGCGTTCGCCTCAACCTCTTCTGCATACCTTGCAGAGCGTCTCACTTTGTCGCGTCCCGACGGTCGTCGTGGTGGGGATATCTCATCGATATTATCCGAGATCTCATCAGTGTCGATGTTTAGGTCGATGCGAGTATGTACGTTCGACACGTCGACCGATCTCGTATTGCGAGACCTTTTGGATTGAACCTCTGACGATGTAGGCGTTTTATTCCACTTTGGATCCGCTGGCAACAACTCCCATGATTTTTCGAACTCGAAAACATGTCCCATTTCGAACCGATATTGTTCTTTTACAGATTTGAACAAATCGAAGTTGTTGATTCCGCTTTGCTGTTGCGCCTCAAGCCGGTTGTAAATACCGTTGAATTTGTTGCACCGCTTAGTTATCTGACTCCATTTGTTGCTCAACATGTCATTGTTGAGATATGGATTTTTCTTCAAAATAGCGTGAAACTTGTCGCGCACCGCCCACCAATAAGCTCCTTTCTTCATTCCATTTCCACGGAGTTCGTCTTTGGAAATAGTACACCAAGCCGCCGTCAAAGCATATTCCTTCTCCGGTGTCCACCATTGTGGAATGTCTGTATTTTCTGTTTAAACCGCTATCCATTTCCCTTTCGATTTTACTTTCCTTTTCCCTCTCCTACTACCTCCCGCCTCCGCTTCAACTGATGGTTGTGTTGTAAGCGGTGGTTGGTTGGTTGTCTGTTGCATCGAAGGAAAAGTATGGAAAAGATATTGTTGTAAATTTCGGTTTTAACCAAATAGATTTTGTTGAAGGTAAGGTGAGTTGAGAAATTGCAGTGGTGGTGAAGCGGGATTGAAAGCGGCAATGAAAGCGAATAAGATCCGAGAGGCGAGGTTGTGTTTGGTTGTGTGTTTGGGTTCGACGATGGAGGAGGGATGTTTGGGTTTTGCTCCATTTTTTTAGAATTTGAAGAAAGTATGTGTATAAGATATAGAGAGAATGAGAGAAAGGTTTTAAAAAATGGGTTAAAATTAGCATTTATAAATATAAAAATGTAAAAGTTTTTATTTATTTATTTATGTTTTGACCGTTTGCAACAGTCCACTAGCCCAACGTTCAAATTTCACCACGTTTCAATCAGTCGTAACGAGCACGAGTGACGGCATAACAAGAAGCAACGAGAATGGGGGCGGTGTTCCCCCGTTACCACGCCGTTATGGCATGTCCACGTCACCCGTAATGAGCAAAATTGGACCCATACCATCCGGTCTTAGGTGTAGAGAGAAGCGCAGAATTGGAAGGGAGATGCAATCGATGTCAAAAGAGAGTTTCATGTTTATGAAGACGGCAACATGTAAACGAAGAGGATCGGCGTACAAGAAGATTGGAGAAGGGGTTTCTTAGTGAGGCGAGGCGAGGCGGTGGTAAAGAAAAAGTCTTATATAGAGGAGGGTAGTAAGGTGGCAATGAAAGCGGATAAGAACGAAAGAGAAGAATGAGAAAATGGAATTGTTGTGCACTTAAAATGAGAACAAAAACTTTAGTGGCAAAAGAGGAAAGAGAAATAACTATAATGAAGCTAAAGGTTTTAAAAATTTATTGTATATAGTAATTTACAACATTTTTTTAATTATAGATAACTATTATCAATTAATTGAAAAAAATCTTTTAAGTTAAAAAATAACTTATTTAAATTTGAATTTTTTTAGTAATTTACAGCGTTTAAAAACAAATAATATTCTTTTTACCGACCCTCCACATTGTTAGGGGAATATTAATAGTGTGATGGCGGAGAACATAATTCTTAATTTATCAGATAAGTTTATTTTTCGAATTGATATTTTCACCTATATCTTGGTTATAAGAAATTCAATATAAGATAATTTAAAATGACACCTGTGTATCTAGGTGCACAAACAGAAACGAATAAAGGAGTCAGATTTATTCATGACGGATTAAGGTTTCTATCTTCTACATTAATTAGGTGAATCATGAATTTAATGACTTAATCAATGATTTCCAAAACTAACAAGATTTGTCAATCTTATCACAATCGCACATTATTAAGATTTTCTATAATAAAACTTATTCAAATTTTTGAAAACCTTTTGGGAGCGCTGCTCGCCAGGGACTATGCCACTTGGATATTATTAAGGGGCGCAGCCTGCGCCCCCTTCACCCCACCAATTCTATCGTAAAAAAAATAAATATCTTAGCACATATTAATTTCATTTATACTAAATTCACAAAACACATTATGGTTTATAGAGGGAAGATCTTTATCCTTAAAAAAAAAAAAAAAAAAAAAAAAAAAAAAAAAAAAAAAAAAAGCCTAGTCTTTGATAGCGGCACTATCGCTACATGACACTAAAGTAGAAACACAATTTAAATAGTTGATCGTGATATTTTAGAATGAAGAAAAACAGATTTGCTAACCGATATATATATATATATATATATATATATATATATATATATATATATATATATATATATATATATATATATGATTAAAAGAATCGTCCATATGAATAACCTAAACAACTTGTCCTTGTGTTTCTAGAAATCGAAATTACAACACCCACACGTAAATGTGAAGGAAAGAGTGTGTGTCGACTGCAATGTTTGTTTCGTTCAACCTATATGTCGTGTCATTTAAGTCGGTAATAAAGTTAAAAACGTAACAAAAATGTTCCACTTTTAGGGAAAACGTTTATCTCCCATCGCCACCTTATTTGCATGTTACGATATTTAGGCGTTTGTTACTTTGTTTTATGGAATTAGAACTCTTGTAGGTGTGCACCATATATATGTGAAAGCCATGCCACTCCAAAACCAATCAAGACAAGAGATACTAAACTAATTAAACACTGGATAAAGCACTTATTTAATTTAATATTAAATTAGAATTTTGAAGTCACAACCACGTAAGTTAAATTTGGAGTAAATAAACAATTCGAACGATAGTCATTGCAAACCGTAATTTACCATGTTAGATATATCTATCTTCTCTGTAGATTTATTCCAATATAATTCAGTAAACCATCATTCTTTTGACAATGTACCAAAAACATAATTAATGTTTCTTTTAAAGTTATTATACTAAATAATTTATCAAATAAAACACATTATCTTTAAAATAACTATTTGTTTATCAAGGATAACATGTCTTCCACTTTAATTTATTTACTAATTTCCTATTTCAAAAGATGATGTCTTATCCTTGCATGGATATCTTCATATATTAATGCAAAATACAATTAGATAGAAACATAAACATTGACCTTGAAAAATGGACGAGATTACATAGAGATATTAATATATAACGAAGTACAACGACTATTCATTCAAAACGTACAAGTGTTCACTACTCTTAAGCTCTGTTGACCGTTTTAATCTCCGGCGAGTTTTGCACCGTCTGTTTCAGGTGACTACCCCAATCCTTTCCGGTGTCTTTCACGTTCTCCCCAAACTCCACCAACTTCTCCGTCGCATATTCCAAACCTTCCAATCCATCTCGCTTAACTGACGGGAAAACCCACCCCAACGCCCACAGCCCGGCGATCGCCATCAAGCCCGCAGCACCGAAACCCACCAACGATGCTACGAACACAAAGCCAGCACCCATGAGAAGAGGGCTGAAGATAATCAGAAGTGGAGAACTGATTACAAACAGAGTCATCGTAGCCAAGAAACTGAAACCCATCAACGCCAGAAGCGGTCCTCCGATTGTGATTCCGGCGATGACTGCGAATAGCATGGTCTTACCGCTGACTTGGTTGTGTCCCATGTATGCATCATACTGGTTTTCCATGGTATACTTTTGTGATTCTTCTGTGTTTTTTGCAGTCAAGGATCGATGGATACTAGATTGGTAATATATATCTCGTACGTGATGAGATCAATACAAGAAAAAAGAAAAGCATAATAGGTCAAATTGATTGGTAGGGAGGCACGTGGCAGGATTTGTAGGAGGTGTATGAGTCCAAAGGCGACAAGTGCCCCCTAAATGTAGAGAAATGTAGCATAGATATTAAGATAATCATGCATGCATGATTATGGATAAAGGCAAAACAATACATTTTTTTTTTTCTCCTTTTCTTTTATCGCGTAAATCGCAATATAAATTTTATTTTATATCTTATAACTTTTATAGTAATTCAATTTAAGATAAATCATAAATTTTTAATATTTGAAACTTTGACCTTTCAACTAAGAAACATTTTGGTTAATTATAATATTTGTCTATCATAATTAGTGGGAGATGCAGATCGTTTTAGTAAGTGTTCCTCGTACTTTAAGTAGATACACCTGATTAAAAAAAATTACCCTACATGCCAAAAATTACCACTGATCATAATCAATGTTTTGAAAGCTTAAAAAGTGTATAAAGTAATTTTTCAATTTTAACTTATAGTTAAATCTAGTTCATTCTCATTTCATTATACAATTTTAACTTTTAGTTAAATCTTGTTCATTCTCCTTTCATTATATTTTAAAATATTGTTTACGGTTGTGCATTTAAAAATAAATAAAAAAATAAATCTATTTAGATGTATTTATTATAATTAGATAAAATTACAAAAATAATCATTGTATTTGTAAAATTATATGGTTTTTGTCAAAATATATATCAGTACTCCATTAAATACCTCGTGTATTTTTTTGTCCGTATAATTAATATTTTCATGTGTTTTTGATCCACACCAAACCTAAAATGACTAATATGCCCTTTAAATATATTTTTAAATTTTTTTTTTATTATTTTGTTATTCTTAGAATTAAAAAATAAAACAAAAAACAAAATCAAACCACCCCACCTTAGCCTCTCTCTCTCTCAAAATATATATATATATATATATATATATATATATATATATATATATTAAATAATTTTATTACTTTTTTATTATTTTCTTATCTTGAATTAAAAAATAAAACAAAAAACAAAATCAAACCCACCTACCCTAGCCCCTCTCTTTCTCTCTTTCTTTCTCTCTCTCCCTTCCCTCTATATCTCTCTCTCTCTTGAATTTGGTGAGTTCAGTATTTTTAGAGGCTTGAAAACTCATCACAAGGATGAACACACATACACCGTAAGTTTTTTTTTACAAGAATGAACACACATACACACAAAATGTTTACAAGGATAAACACACATATACACACACATTAGTTTCAGATTTAATGGGGAAGATACGATGGATTTACCAGGATGAACACACACAAATCATTTTTCATAAATAAGGGATTGAATGTTTTTCAGAAATCCTTTCATAGACGAGGTGCACCCGTAAATTCTCTCCAATCATCATCACCGTTCCTCTTACTCAACTACCATCAACAACACCACCTGCTACCCAACCTAGCAAAAATCAATGAAATAAGTGTGTTCATCCATATGATAATTAGGATTTAAGGAACTTGGTGTTTAGAATACAATATTAACGATCTAGGCTAAGATTTACAATCAGAGAGTTTTCCTGTTCCGGCCTACTAAAAATATATATACTAGAAAATAAAGTCAAAATTAGCCGACGGAGTCTAAACGAAAGTTTTAGAGCTTAGTCTCACCTACGCGTGGATATAAAGAACGTTGAAATCGGAGCTCGTTTGCGAAAGTTATGAGTTTTTGAAGATCATGGCACGCATACCAAAGCTTATTCGAAGGAGTCGTTGATCCTATCCGAACTACGCCCAACGTAGAGTTGTACGCCCAACGTACACCGAAGCGTGACCCGCCTTGCACTCAAATGCTCCGGTGACGCATGCAGTGACGAATCCGGAGTACGCCCCGCGTACCGGAGCATTACGCACAGCGTAATGCGAGGCTTCAGCCTCTATAAAAGGCATGCGAGGGCAACCGACTTCTTTTACCAAATTCTCTTCTCTCTCTCTCTCTCCTGTTTTGCATCATTTTGCGTGCAACTTATAACCCGAAGCTCTGGTATCATTCCCGAGCCCTGAAGATCCTGAGAAATGAGATTCCCAAGTCGAAGCTCTGCCCACGAGGAGCCCGGTTTTTGTGAATAACTTCTAGATCTACCGAAGAATACTACTTCTACAAGTCGTAGTGCTGTCCGATCATCTTCTGATCAAGTGAGTGTGTAGTTACTTTCTTCTAAAGCATAATTATGAAGTTTTTTATACGAAATACGTGTTATGTGTATATTTTGTTGTTATATGTGTGAATGTATATTCACTTTCTTCTATCTCATAGATATGATTTATTCGCTATGAAATACGTGTTATGTGTATGTGTCTCATCTGTTGTTTGGAATATGTATTGAATGAGAATGCTATACAGGTTTTAAACTATGTATAAAAATATATATTTTTATCTACTAATATGTTGGGTAGAATATGGGTAGATAGTTGATGTTTTATAAACAGATGAGAGGCCTCGACGTTGTTGTTGTTGATCTAGTTATTCAGCGGAGTATGGATAATGACCACAAACTCTTTCCAGACAGTCCCGTGGAACGCTAGCAGGCTCATAACCTGTAGATGTTGTGAATGATGTGTTCACCGGTGTACTCTATCCCCCTTATGGTTTCATTTAGGACATCTACTGTTGAGGAAACCCCTTTGCAGTAATGTCCGTCCCAATGAAAATCCTAGATTTGATCCCTTGAGATAGATGTTGTTATAGGGACGTAAAGTGAGGATAACGGGAATGGGTAATCGGGTTATTGTTGGTTGGTGAAACTAAATATAATTATTTATTGCGGGTTGAAAACCCTATATGTTCACCAGGCTCCCAAGCCTGACCCACTCAGTTTATTTGTATTACAGGTAGTGGCGCGATGGCATAAGATGGATGAATCATCAAGTTATTTTGTTTATTAGACCAGTTGTTATATGTAACTGTTGTATGGTCTATCTTTTGTTATTTATGCTTTTGAGTCTATATCGGAACATGACATCCCGAGTTTTGATTATATAATGAAAATACATTTCTTTATGAAATGCTTTGGTAAATATTATTTTATCATACTTTGTTTTTGGGAACAAATTCCGCAACTCTTTTAAATCAAGAGGATTTACTCTGAAATTATTTTAAAAGCATAAATGAAACCGGTCTTTTCTGGCCGTGATTTTGGGGATGTCACAGTTGGTATCAAAGCATTAGTTTAAGCGAACTAGAAATTTGTAGGGTTTCTAAACTCAAACTTAGAATACTAAGTGGAGATTGTGAGATGTGTGTTTGTTATATTATAGACACGAGCACTAGTTTATTTTAGGAAAGTTGCCTAAAATGCTTTTATGTGCTAAATGTTATATGCTGCCATATATGATATTATTTGTTCGGATCTTTGGTATGTTGTCAACCGGATTTGGAAACTTTGTATGTGTAGGATTCTAAGTGTATGATTACGATATTAGAACTAACATGTAAACGTTTCAGAGTGATAATGATGATTTGAATATCTACCATGAATCAGGATCTAATTTCACCTTACTCGGTCAAAAATGGTGAGAACGAGGAGTGGAGTGGGAAATGCTGATGAAAACAGGAATCAACCACCAGTGATTGAGCAAATACATGTCGTAGTAGCAGCACCTGAGCCGATAACAATGGCTGGTGTACAGATGATGATTCAAACGATGTTGGATCGTCAGATAGAAGAAACAACACGTCTACTTAGGCAGAATCGTGAAGAACCGTCAATTCAAGTGGAAGAGCCCGAGGAGAATGGAGGGTAGTCTGAAGGAGGAAACATTAGTGGGATCATTGGTCAAGACGACCCACCGGTGGTTAGACACAACAACCAGTATGGAGGAAATGATAGGCGTGGGTGTAAGTACAAGGATTTCATGGCATCCAACCTACCATGTCTATCCGGAAGCCCGACGCTGGTGCAAGTTATGGATTGGATCTCCGAAATAGAGACAATGTTTGAAAATTGCGAATGCAGCAACAGGCAGAAGACCGCTCTTGCGATCCCTCTGCTAAAATCTGGCGTGTTGAGTTGGTGGAAGTTGTTAGCTGACTCTATGCCCAAGGGAGAAGCGAGCAAAATGTCTTGGGAAGACTTCGTGGAAAAACTGAAACTACAATACTGCTCTGAGCAGGACCTTCTGAAATCAGTAATGAGTTTCAGAATTTGAATAAGGGGAAATTAAGCGTTACTAAATACGCTGCTAGTTTCACAGAAAAGATGAAGCTTATCCCATATTTAGTACCAACAGAACTCTCTAAGATCAACAAGTTTTCCCTCGAACTACCAGCAGACTATGGTCCAATGGGTAAGCAAGCAACCACATTGAAAGCTGCCATCTGAGCTGCTAGAAATGTTGAGACCCAGATCAGGGAGAAAGGTATGGAGAGGTTAGAGGTTGGTGAAAAGAGGAAAATCGATGGACCCTCGGGGTCCAGCAAAAAGGGTATATTCTCGAAGTCTAGTTCGAGAGGAGGTAGAGGAGGCGAAGCGAAATGGTGCAGAAAATGCAAGAAGAAGCATCATGGGAAATGTGGCGGGGAAGCCACATGCTTCAAATGTGGAAAGCCAGGGCATTATGCCAACGAATGCACCCGTACCAAGAAAGTTTGCTATGGATGTGGTGAGGAGGGGCACATCTCGAGAGATTGTCCGAAGAAGAAAGAGGCAGCAAAACCCAACATTCCGCCAAAGCCGAAGGCGAGAGCCTTCCAGATGACACTGGAAGCTGCTAAAGATGAAGCTGATGTCGCTTCAGGTACCTTTCTCATAAACAAATTGTCTGCCCAAATTTTATTTGATTCTGGAGCCAACTACTCCTTTATTTCACATGAATTTGGTAGAAAACTAGTTTTTCTTGTCGATAGACTAGAGAATGCTTTATTAGTCGAAGTTGCTAGTGGAAAGTTTGTACCTGTTAGCTATCGTATGGAAAACATATTAATTGACTTGAATGGGAATAAGTTCCACGAGGAATTATTGCCTATAGAACTGAACAGTTTCGACATCGTTTTGGGAATGGATTGGCTTAACGCTAATGACGCAGAGATATTGTGCAGAAAGAAGATACTCAAAGTAAAGCTGCCAGGGAAAGAGTCATTTATGGTGTATGGGGACAAACGCAGAGTAAGTTCTGGGATCATTTCTCTAATGAAAGTGTTTGGCCAAAGGATGTACATCATATTTGGCATTTGTGATTGATGCAAAGAAGGAGAAAAAGGAGATGCAGAGCATTCCTGTGGTGTGTGATTATCCGGAAGTATTTCCCGAAATCTTCCTAGATTACCGCCTGATAGACAAGTGGAGTTCAGAATAGACTTGTTACCAAGAACCACGCTAATAGCAAAAGCACCTTACTGACTAGCACCGACAGAGATGAAGGAGCTGATGATGCAACTTCAGGAGTTATTGGACAAAGGTTTCATAAGACCTAGTTCATCACCCTGGGGAGCTTCGGTGTTATTCATGAAGAAGAAAGATGGAAGTATGAGAATGTGCATCGATTATAGAGAGTTGAACAAGGCAACAATAAAGAATAGATATCCGTTGCCGAGGATTGATGATCTGTTCGATCAACTACAAGGTTCTAGTTATTTTTCAAAGGTCGAACTAAGCTCAGGATATCATCAACTAAAGGTGAAAGTGCAGGATATAGAGAAGACTGCATTCAGAACGCGATATGGACACTACGAGTTCTTGGTTATGTCGTTTGGACTAACCAATGCTCCAGCAACATTCATGGATTTAAGTTTGTAATCTGTTCCTTGATAAATTTGTGATAGTGTTCATAGATGACATTCTAATTTATTCGAAAATCTAAGAAGAGCATGGCTGACACTTGCGAGAAGTGTTACAAGTCTTGAAGAATGAGAAGTTGTATGCTAAGCTCTCCAAATGTGATGTTTGGATTCGAGATGTCCAATTCTTGGGTCACGTGGTCAACCAAGAAGGGATTATGGTTGATCCAGCAAAGATCGAAGCTGTGATGAAGTGGGAACAGCCGAAAAGTCCCACGGAGATCTGAAGCTTTTTAGGATTCGCCAGATATTACCGAAGGTTTATCCAAGGCTTTTCTTCGATCGCTAGTCCATTAACAGCTTTGACCCACAAATGAGCTACTTATGCTTGGAGTGATAAGCATAAAGAAGCATTCGAGAAGCTAAAAAAGAAGCTATGCGAGGCACCGATTTTATTCTACCCGATGGAGTTGAAGACTTCGTTGTTTATAGTGATGCATATGGGGTTTGATTGGGTTGTGTTTTGACCCAAAGAGAAAAGGTAATCGCATATGCATCTTGACAGTTGAAAGAGCATGAAAAGAACTACCCGACTCATGACTTGGAGTTGGCGGCGGTAGTCTTTGCACTAAAAATATGGAGGCATTACCTCTATGGCACAAAGTGCAAACTTTTCAATGGTCATAAGAGTCTCCAATATCTCTTTAATCAAAAGGAATTGAATATGAGGCAATGACGCTGGCTAGAGTTACTTAAGGACTACGACTGTGAGATACTTTACCACCCCGGTAAAGCAAATGTTGTTGCTGATGCTCTCAGTCGGAAAGTCAATCTTGAAAGAAAAAGGCCAAGAGCATTGAGAATTGAAGTTGTCTCGACAATTGTGGAAAGTATAAAGAAAGCTCAAGAGGAAGCTTCTGAGAAGAATGACCGAAAGGAGGAACGTTTGGGTAAAACGTTGGTGTTCGGTATAAACAGTCATGGACTATAGGTGTTCCAAAATCGGATTTGGATACCTAAGACAGGAGGAGTCAGAGATCTTCTGATGGAAGAAACTCATAAGACCATGTACTTGATTCATCCCCGTAGCACTAAAATGTATAGGGACCAGAAACCCTGCTACTGGTGGCCGACGATGAAGCTTGATGTTGCAAAGTATGTGTCCGAGTGTGTGACTTGTGCGAGAGTAAAGACACAACATCAGAAACCATACGGGAGTTTAGAACCATTTTCTGTTCCTATGGGTAAGTGGGAATACATTGCTATTGATTTTATCACTAAACTGCCCAGAACGAAAAGTGGTCACGACATGATTTGGGTGGTCGTTGATCGATTCACTAAGAGTGCGCATTTCATAGCAGCCAAGGAGAAGTGGTCTATTGAAAAACTTGTGAATTATTATGTGAAAGGAATTGTGAGGCTTCACGATGTTCCGTTAACGATTGTGTCAGATCGTGACAGCCGTTTCACCTCGCGATTTTGGAAAAGTCTACAAGAGGAATTGGGTACCAAGTTGTGTTTAAGTACAACTTACCATCCACATACTGATGGTCAGAGCGAACGAACGATACAAACACTTGAAGATATGCGGAGAGCATGTACCCTGGAATTCCAAGGTAATTGGGATGAACATTTACCTTTGGTAGAATTTTCCTAAAATAATAGTTTCCACTTGAGCATTAAGATGGCACCTTATCAAGCATTGTACGGGCAGAAGTGTTGTACGCCGTCTTGTTGGCTTGAGGCTGGGGAAAAGCAGTTTATGGGACCAGAGATAATCCATCAAACTACTGAAAAGTTGAAAATAATTAGGGAGAAAATGTTAGCAACTCAGGATCGTCAAAAGAGCTATGCTGACAACAAGAGAAGACCGATGATTTTTGAAGTTGGAGATTCGGTTTTGCTTAAAGTCTCGCGATGGAACGAACTTATAAGATTTGGTAAAAGGGGAAAGTTAAGTCCAAGGTTCATTGGACCGTTTAAAGTTCTTCATAGGATTGGGAACCAAGCTTACAAGCTCGAACTACCAGAAGAAATGAATGTAATTCATAACACTTTTCATGTGTGTTATTTGAGGAAGTTCACGAGAGAAGTTCCCAACATGATTCCAATTTCTGAATTGAGAATTGATGAAAACAAAAGGTTGATTGAAGAACCAGAGAAAATCGTTGACCGGAAGACTAAGAAGTTACGATGCAAGATGGTCGAGTTAGTGCTTGTCCGATGGAAACACACGAATGGGCCAAACCTCACCTGGGAGACAGAGAGTGACATGATGAGTCGCTACTCGCATTTGTTCGTTAATGTGTGATTCCGGGGATGGAATCATTCTAAGGTGGAGAGAATTGTAACTCCTGTGTTTCTGGGCTTGTCATTAATGTTGATATAATAGTCTAGGGTAACCTTTGTAACTCGTTTTGAAATAATAGAAGTGTATTATTTGAGTATTATGTGTTTTGTGCTTAATTGTGTGTCTTAATTAAATTAAGAATGAAAACAAGTGTCAAAATAAAATGTTAGATAAAGCCAATATATGGATAATGTTGTAGTAGTTGAAACGATGTTTCCAGATATTTAAAGAATACCGAAATCCGAGTTATAACGAAGAAGTTATGATATGTCGAAGTTTCACGACAGAACCGGCAACGCTGAATGATGTAAAAAGTGAAATTTACATTAGGGCGATATTTAGCCTTATCGATCTAAACGAAAGTCATAGAATTCGTTAAACTAAGAGTGTGCATAAAAAGATCGTCCAATCTGACTTCGTATGAGAAAGTTATGATTTTCTGAAGTTTCGACTTAGCAGTATGCAGCCCGATTACTCGATTCGAGATCGATTGATTGTTGGTCGAAACAATCTAAACGAGAATCGAAGATCTCGTTGATAGTAGTGCATTGGTGAAAAGACGGATGGAAATGGACGTAAGATGAAGAAATTATGAATTTATAACGGATTTTTCCTGTCCCGGCCTACTAAAAATAAATAATAAAAAATAAAGTCAAAATTAGCCAACGGAGTCTAAACAAAAGTTGTGGAGCTTAGTCTCACCTATGCGTGGATATAAAGAACGTCGAAATCGGAGCTCGTATACGAAAGTTATGAATTTTTTAAGATCGTGGGATGCATACCAAAGCTTATCCGAAGGAGTCGTTGATCCTATCCGAACTACGCCCAGCTTAGAGCTGTACGCCCAACGTACACCGAAGCGTGACCTGCCTCGCACTCAAGTGCTCCGATGACGCATGCAGTGACGAATTCAGAGTACGCCCCGCGTACCGGAGCATTACACCCAACGTAATGCGAGGTTTCAGCCTCTATAAAAGGCATGCAAGGGAAACCGACTTCTTTTGCCATATTCTCTTCTCTCTCTCCCCTGTTTTGCATCGTTTTGCGTGTAACTTATACCCCGAAGCCCCGGTATCATTCCCGATCCCCGAAGCAAGTCCCGAATCCCCGAAGATCCCGAGAGGTGAGATTCCCGAGCCGAAGCTCTGCCCACGATGAGCCCGGTTTTTGTGAAGATCTTCCAGATCTTACATCACTAACAAAACCAAAAACAACTTCAACTAATCTTTGCAAGCCTAGACCTTAGCCTGGTCATCATCGGTTGCGTTCTTCTCTCTCTCCTCCTCTGTAGGATTCGGCCCAGGATCCTCTACATCGGTTATCTTAGCTAGTGCCTCGTGTCATCCATCTATGTTCTAGGATCCTGAGTTCTTAAGATCCTCCGCCAGCTTGATCTTGGCCTCCCAAACAGCCACCGCAACACTTTCCTTTGCATTGGCAATAACCTCCTTAGTTTCCAGGATGTTCTCCTCTTCCTTCTCATCATTCTCTTTGATCAGAAGCTCGATCCTCCTAAGGAGATCTTCATTGGTCGCCTTCCACTCATTCTCTCGCTCCTTCAAAACTCGCTCAACCTCCTTAGCCTGGATCCTTAGATCTACCACTGATTGGGAAACATGAGCAGAGACTTGAAATAAGCATGTCGTTAATAAAAACAAATAGAAATCAAAAACTAATCACACAAACACATACTGCTTGAGAAAAGGAAAGCACCTTTTGAAGAGAATCTTCGGCTCCAAGATTCTCCAAGTTAAGATTTGTGGCTTCTAAGGTCTTCCTTTTCCTGGAACTTGGGGTCTTCACAGTAAGATAAATGAGAGGTTTCTTAGAAGGAAGAGACAAGACAACTTTCTCCCTCTTGACTATAATTAGGCCACTAGATACATCATCTTCAAGATCAGATAAAGTGAATCGAGAATTAGGACGAGTAGCCTTGGATCCTGCATGCCACATAAGATCCTCATCGATACGGGATTCTCATTAAGGATCCTCATTGATTCTAAACTACTGCAGAAAATATAAGGATCTTACCAGTTGCCATTGACGCAGTGGTAGATAAGCCTCTTGTAGACCTGGGGCAATCGAGCCTAAAGGACCTATCAGCTATAGGAACAGCGAAGAGCTGCTCTCTCTTTTATTTAGTATCCTTGGAAATAGGAATAAATTCTTCAAACTTGCAAGCTGCAAAACAACAAACAAAATGATGAAAGGTGAATCCCAGGTTCCTCAGTACAAGGGAAAGTTAGTCCTACCCTTTTTAACATAAGCCTTCAATAGGAAATCCCCACCAGGGATCGAATCACGTCTCATAAAGAAATATTTCTCCTTCCATGCACCGTCATTATGTTTCGTTTTTAGAACAAAACGGGATTGGTGGGGTTTAAGCCTAAGAAGAAAATGGGAGTTCCCAAAGGTAGCAAGATCATACACGTGAGCCAACTCAGCTAAACCTATATCTAGATCTCTAGACTGGTTCAATTTCTCAATCCAAAACAAGACTCTCTAGACGATGCGTAAGGCTTGGACATAAGAAATTTGGGTGAATTCAAAGAACTTAGAGATAATACCGGGAAAGGGGTATTTCAGACCCAAGCCAAAGGGGTATCCGAGAAAGCGGAACCATAAAGAGATAGCAAAATCAGGTTGGTGTTTTGGATCGAAGGGTTTGAAGACAACTTTGTTAGAGAAAGCTCCAACTATTTTCAACGACTCGATGTCGTCATCATCAAAAGAACAAATATCATTGTATGATAAGATCCTTTAGTCGATGAAATCATCCCCAGAGGATGTGAGGATGTCCTTTGCAAGATACAATCATTTTCTTGCCCATTGTTAGTGAATGGGAAAGTTAAGGAGAAGATGAGAGAAATGTACCTTCAAATACATCTGGATTAAAGCTTAAAGACACACAAAAAGGAGTAGCCTTAATCGATTGCCTTTATTTACGCTAATGGCTGAAGAAAGAGAAAGATTGATTAAACCGGTTATGATGATTCTTGAATGGATAAATTCAATCCGTTAGGTTTAAAATTCAAAAACCCTTATCTTATTTATTTCCTTTTATTTTTAAAATTACCCCTTTGAATTTTGTCAAACTAACTCCAAAGTATGTCGCAGGAATAATTTGGGGGCAATTGTTAGGGCTAGGATCCAGGACCCTCAAAAGCTCAAGATCCTCGAACATCAGGATCCCAAATATACTCAAGGATCCTAACTGATATTTTTATAATGGCTATATATTTTATTGTCTTTCTCACATGTGTAGAAATAATCATTCAAAGTCACACTCTCAACGAATAGTCGTCACAACCATGTAAAAGACCTGGAGGAACAAGTCAAGCAACGACTATAAGTTGATCTCAGAGGATCTAGAATTTTGGGAATTATTGTTATTAGTTTTTGACTATAAAAATCACTTGTATTCATCACTCTACACACGACTTTTTGGTAGAATACTAGCACTTGTACTGGTACTCATTACATTTTTTCTGTAATTATTTATTTCAATTAATAATATCATCAAGGCAGGTGATCGTTATCACCTCCCAAGGTTTTATGTCAAAGATCCTAGAAAGGATCAAGGGCTTTCCTTGTAAGTGAATTGTGTTGCTTTGATCTACATTACATACTTGCTTTATACTGAACATTACAGTCTCTCATATACTTTGATCTATTTTAGTTCGATCATTTTTTGACAAAACCAGTTCTAGTGTAACAACTTTTTGAAGTATTAGTGTAGTATACTTAATTTTTGAATTTAAATAAGCGTTAAATAGAAACCTTAAATCAAAATTGTTTTGGTCAAAAATCGACTAAGAGGATATTAACCAAATTGGATGAGAGGTTGTGGTGTTGTGAATAATGTGAGTACTGAATTGAGATAAAAATAACATGAGTGGTTTACTAGGAAAGCCCTTGATTCTTCCTAGGATATCTGGCATAATACATTGGGAGGTGATAATGATCACCTGTCTTGTATGATCTTATTGATTTGAATGTAAATTAAAGAGATGATGATAGAAATACGATTACAAGTGTTTGCCTAGCTCTAGGTCTGTAATGTGTCAAAAGATTATGTCCGTTGTGTGTGTTTTACAGGTGTATATATAATCTAGGTTAATTAACTACAAGTCTGATATTTTCGGGATCTTGTTGAACTGGTATTTGCAACGTGCTTTGACTTGACATTCCCGGGTTTTGAGCCTGGTTAAAGTGATTCTTCATTGTGAATGGGTCTTATGTTGACCATTTTTGAACATGTGAGAAATAAACAATAAATATATCCGTTAAAATTGTTAGGAAATAATAATGGTGATTTTTAGGAGCCTGATGTATGTTCGGGATCCTGAGATTCCTTTAAGATTCGGGATCCTTAGATATCTTTTAGATCTGTGATCTTGGATAGGATTGAGGATCTCAGCCTTAACAATTACCTCCAAATTATACCTGCACAAATATTTAAGTTAATTTCGAATATTTAAAGGTATAATTTTATTTAAACAGAGATAAGGTTTTTGAAATTCAAACCCTAACAGATAACATTTTATTCATTTGATGCTCATGGTGACACAGTCAAGTCAACTCTCTCCCCTTTTCCTTCTCATTTTTCTTTTAGATGATCATGAGTAATAAGGCACTCCGTTCTTGCTCGAGCATCCTTACTCTTCCCGACGAGGACTTTGTCAATCAAAAGATCTTGTCGTATAAAGAGATCTATTCTTTGGGTGATGGGAAAATTGAGTCCTTGAAATCAATCGAGGCTTTTTTTGTCGATGTTATTTTCGATGTTAAGGTCCAACCTAACTTCATCTCTCTGACTTGGGTTTGCTTCCATCCAAAACATGCTTGTGATCTAGAAGATCCTATTTTAGGTTGATCGATTCATTCAATCTAAGGGTCTTGACATGGGATTAGCTGAGTTGACCCATATTTATGATCTCTAAACTTTTGGGTCTTCTTGTTTCCTGTTCAAAGTCAAAACAAATAAATCACATCTTATTTTGAAATAGAAACAAAATGATGTTTCTTGGAAAGAAATATTTCTTTGTGAAACGTGAATCCATCTCCGACTATGATCTCTGGCAAGAAATTGGGTTAGAAAGGGTTGGATTTTATTTCATTGAGGATATGAAATTCATACTTCCTTGTTTTAGTTGTGCAACTTTCAAGTTCGAGGATCTCATCTCTGCTGTTGAAGATACTGAGGAGAAGATTGAGAGTTTCCTTACGTTGCCTGAAATTGAAAGATCCTTCAGGTTCAAACAACCCAGCTTTTAAGAGAGTTCATCTGCTACTGCCCCCATGTCGATAGGTAAGATCTTTTTTTTCTGTCTATTTTTTATTTTTTTATGAATGATCCTAAACTTATTCATTTCCTTTGTTATAGTTAGGATCCAAGGCTACACACTCTAGTGCTTGGTTCACCCTTGCTGATATCAACTCCGCCATGTTCGGTGGCCAACTTGTGGTCAAGAAGGAGAAGACCTCATCTTCTCTTCCCCTGAAGAGAACCTCGATAGATCTGCCCATCAAGACTCCAGGAACCCGGAAGAGGAAGTTGCTTGAGACCTTGGATTTGGAGAACCTTGGAGTGGACGAGGCGTTGGGGAAGTTGATCTCTTTCTATCAATCTATAGGTATATTTGTGCCTTTTCCTATTTGACTTGAATTTACTTACCATAGTCTTTTCCTGGCTGCTGATCATGTTTCTTGATCCACCAAAGATCTAAAGGTTAGGCTTGATTGACCATAACATGCCTTGAAGGAGCAAGATGGGATCAAAATGGAGCTTTTGCAGAGGTTGTAGAAACTGAGCAAGGGGAGAGTGGAGAAAGAGGAGGAGCATGCGCTAGATATTGAATATGTGATTTTTGAGGTTAAAAGCAGCACTATTGAAGTTATATGGGAGGAAAAGATCAAGCTGAAGGAGGATATGGAGAATGTAGGGTCCTGGAACGTGACTTGTGTTGGGTTTTGAGCAATATAACACTCCTATGGTACACATGCAACCCTAGATGCTTTGGATCTAAGTTTTCTCTAACTATACATGCAATTTCAATTTTCCAAAGCATACACCCTAACTAGCATGAAATTGAAGATATACAACATAAAACCAAGTTAGATGAATACCTCTTGATGTAGTTTGTAGTTCTTGGCCTTTAATAGCTTTAACACATCAAATGTGATGCCTCTAATGTGTCACAAACACCAAATGCAAGAGGAGGCTTATGAGGAGAGGCTAGATAGCACTAAAATCAATTATGGTTCTTCTCAAGAATGCATGGGTCCGATTTTAGGGGTTAAGGGGTTGCTTTTATAGTGTGCAAATACTAGGGTTTCATCCATGCAAACCCTAATTCACCATGACCCTTCATATTTCTTAGGCCCTTTGGGTTTAAACCTTCATGGACTATCATATAGGTTTAGCCCATCCTAATCAACCATGGATCATTAGCCCATACTATAAGTATTACTGATTTACTTAATCAGTCCCCGTAAATTTAATAAGTCTCTTTTGATCATTAAATTAATTCCAAATAAATTCTTGATCAATACTAATTAAATATGATTTCTCAATTAATATATTATACTTATAATATATTAATAAATCACAAATAACCTCTTTCTCAAAAGTCCATCCTATCAAATTGCTCTGGTGAAGGCAACCTAAAAGGACCATGCTACTATCGGGTCAAGTACATACCACTTATAGTTATGGGCTTAGACACCTAATCCATCAGTCTCCCACTTGGATAAGTCTAATAACTATAACTTCCAATGCAATTTCAAAATCCGATTAGCAATCGTAGCTCTCAAAATCCGTTGTTGAACTCTGACCCAGTCAGTGACACGTCCTTTAGATAATGGATTGTATAATCCTCTATTCTAAAAGATATCGTGTGGACAAAGACATGGAATAAAGTCATACTCATTGTCCAATAGTTTTTTTCCTGATTTCTGATTTGTTTGACATAGAACTTAATTGAACACATCAATTGAGTCCTGACCGGGCCTGACACATAAGCCAAAACAAAATCATCGAGCGGCCCAAGATATCGCTTTTAAGCCTCTTAGGATAAAAGGAATAGATAAAATTCAACTTATATGCTTGTACTAACTACTCGTTAAATCATGCACAACAATATGTTTTATAACATCAAGTAACTTATGCGTTTTCATACCATCAATGCACAACCAACTCGTAGTCAACAACTCATATGTATTGGTTTGAAGACTATATGATATTATCGTCTCACAATCACTCGTGATAAATTCCAGGAAGTGATTCATGTGGGCGTGGGTTTAATCCAATACTCAAATCTTATTTCAAGAGCACTTATGAATGTTGTAGCAAACTTTTGCTATGTCTAACACCTTAGACAATCTACAAGCCAATTCATGATAGTCTAGCCTCATAAACTACTTCCAAAGTATGATCGAATTTGGATAGTGTGAATAATCTTATTATTTTGGAAGTCAAAACCTGAAAAAGTGAAACAATAGTAAACAATTGACACAAGATAGTAACTTTACTTATAAATAAAACTCCTTTTATTCAATCATCAAATGTCAATTACATTTTAGCTATTACAAGTTTCTAAATATTTATCTAATCACTAAAACTAATATCATCCTTCAGCCCGATACTCTTAGCATGCTGTAAGTGCTTAACCCTACTCAGTCCCTTCGTAAGGGGATATGTTGGGTTATCCTCTGACGATACCTTCTTTACTACGAGGAGTCCTTCTTCTAATCGAAGTCTTATGAAGTGGTATTTTCAGTCGATATTCCTGGATCTTCCATGATCTCTCGGTTCCTTGGTTAAGGCGACCGCTCCTTCATTATCGCAGAAAATATCCACAGGCTCCTTTACGGATGGTACAAATCCAAGCTCTCCGATGAAGTTTTCAACCATATTGCCTCCTTTGATGCTTCGCTCGCTGCTATGTACTCTGATTCGCACGCTGAATCACCTACAGTCTCTTGCTTAGAACTTTTCCATGTTACTGCTCCTCCATTTAGGGTAAGCACCCAGCTCTACTGAGAGCGTAAATTATATCTGCCAATCTGAAAATCAGCGTCACAATACCCTATCACTCTCAAGTCATCACTCACACCGAGGGTAAGGACCCAGTCCTTAGTCATCCGCAGGTACTTAAGAATCTTCTTTACTGCAGTCCAGTGAGCTCTACTAGGGTTCCCTTAATATCAACTAACCATGCTCAAGGAAAAAGCCACATCAGGTTGAGTACACGTCATAGCTTACATGATTGATCCAACAACGGAGGCATATGGTACTTGACTCATATCTGCTATCTTTTCATCAGTTCTCGGACTCTAAGCCTTGCTCAGTTTGGTATTTCTCTGGATAGGTAAGTCACTTTTCTTGGAATTCTCCATGTTGAAACGTTTCAACACCTTATCCAAGTAGGTACTTTGATTAAGTCCTATTAGTCTTTTACTCCTGTTTCTCAATATCCTTATCCCTAGAATGTAAGCAGCTTCCCCAAGGTCCTTCATAGCGAAACACTTCCCAAGCCAGGACTTCACCTCCTGCAAGGTTGGGATTTCGTTTCCTATGAGCAGTATGTCATCCACATACAATACCAGAAAGCTAAATATACTCCCACTATCTTTGACATATACACAGGACTCATCCTCGCTTCTTGAAAATCCAAACTCTTTGACTTTCTCATCAAAAAAAAAAGATTCCATCTGCGAGATACTTGTTTTAATTCATAGATGGATTTTTCAAGCTTACACACTATATTAGGGTACTTTGCATTGACAAAACCCTCTGGCTGACACATGTAAACATCTTCAACCAACTTTCCATTAAGGAAAGCGATTTTGACATCCATTTGCCATATTTCATAATCATGAAATGCAGCTATGGCTAACATAACCCTTATAGATTTAATTTTTGCTACTGGTGAGAAGGTCTCATCATAGTCAACTCCATGAGTTTGAGTAAAGTCCTTCGCAACCAGTCGCGCCTTATATGTGTGTACTTTCCCATCCATGTCGATCTTCTTCTTGAAGATCCATTTGCACCCGATTGTCTTGTGACTTGGCACATTGTTAACCAAGTTCCATACTTGATTGTCATACATGGACTTAATCTTGTTGTCCATAGCCTCTTTGCATTTTTCATACTCAGGGCTTGCTATGGCTTCCTTGTAGTTATTAGGTTCATCCAAATTTATCAATGTACTATCACTGATAAACGTATCACCTTCAGTTGTTATATGAAAACCATGTAACATAGGTAGAACACTAACTCTACGGGAACATGTAAGAGGTACGGACTCGTCAATCGGTTCAACAGGAGTTTCTTCCTTGGGTTGAACGCTAGTGGTTGAGGTTCCTTCATCACTTAACTCTTGAAGCTCTTCAAGGTCAATTTGCCTCCCACTGTCCTCTTGGCATATGAGTTCTCTCTCTTGGAAAACTCATCTCCTCGCAACGAAGACAACATTGTCACTCGGTCTGTAGAAGACATACCCAAAGGACTTTTGCGGGTAGCTGTTAGGGTGCCAAGTCACACTTGGATGTAGCTTACCCTTATTGATGTGTAAATGAGTTGTCTTTCCTATAAATAGGAAGTGAGTGACACTCATATTTAGAATAATCATTTTGGAGTGTTAGACTAGAGAGAGAAATTTGTACAAACTCATTTGTATATCCTTTCTAGATCTAATATGAGCTTACACAGATTTATTTACTCCTTGTGTTATTGAGTTTACATGATGATTCACTAGATCTTTTCTAATTCCGCACATACCATCATAATCTACACCATTACAATTATACCACTAGGCGATTAAGTCAAACCTACCTGTAATGGATGGATGATTTCTTAGGTCATCTCCAATGGATTAAACTCACGGAAAGTTATATGGAATGGTAAGTATGAAAGAAAATGTATACATACACTATAATTTTTAAAAATTCATACATTTTCATTACAATTCTATTCCACCGTTCCATGTTCATGGTCATTCAACTCCGAACTCTCTCTCCTCTATATTATATTCACATTTATTCTATTAAACTCTCATACAACTCCCATTGTGGATGACATTAATGATGATGACATTTACAGGTTAAATTCGAAATATTTTAAAAAAGAGGAATATTGATGATGAATTAATTCTTCTTTATGCCCTTTGGATTTTTGGGCCATATCATATTTATCTAGCGTGTTTTATTTGAGTAGTCATATAATATGTGTTTTGATCTAATCTTTGTTTTGCGCAAATTGCTAAATGAATATGTGTTAGTGTCATATATTTTTAAGTTGCCTAGTTATAAATGGGAGAAATGGTGGTACATGATTGACAAAGGTATGTAATTTCATGTTGTTCTTGGTTTGATGAACAATATTTTCTATTAGGTTGATGGGTGTGGTCTCAGGGCAAGCACTTCGGCTACCTTGGCGAACACCGGGCCAAGCCCTCGGCATGCCGAGCTCGGCTCAGCAACTCGGTAGATTTGTCCTGACGAGAGAAAGTGTATGGTTTGGGGAAAATTGAAAGAAAATGAGGATTTAATTTTTGTTTTGAAATTGCAGGTCAAAAATGGAAGAAATTTTGGCTGTGTACAGTGTATGGGTTTAAACGATGAAGAAGAGTAGAAGACAACAAAATTTTCCAGATTTAACATACAAGGTCCCTAAGGTTTGGTCTACTAACAAAAATACTCCCATCCTAAGTTCTGTCTAAATAAATAGTTTCTAAAATTACAGAATCAACCCTTGACTTATAAATCCTAATTATTATTTTGAAATTTTAGTTTAAAAAAAATAATATTTTTGAAATGTTTATTTTTTTCTAAATTAATTAATTTTACAAAATATCATGGCAAATGTGGCAATCCATACCATGAAAATGACAAAAATTTGAAGGTGTGTGACAAAGTTAACTTGACGTCCATGCCGACCGTGACAAGTCTAGCACCACACTCAATAGTAATATATATATATATATATATATATATATATATATATATATATATATATATATATATATATATATATATATATATATGTGTGTGTGTGTGTTATGAGAAGATTTTTGTTATCATATGGTTATATAACATTTGAAAACTAGTTAACAAAAAGGCAAGATATGTTGTAGGTAAATATTTATAGGCTCAAAATCAATAACATTAAAAATTTGTCAAATAAATTTTGCTATAGTGAAAAGTTTTTATGCTGTAATAAATTAATCATGTGTCAAAGTATGTTTTTACTGTAATTAACTAATCATGTGTATAATATTTTTTGATAATCTTTTAAAAGGTAACTCATATTTTCTAGAACAAATTTCTATGATAACGTTTGTAAAGAAAATATGAGAAAAATTCAAGATTACACCATAAATATTAAATTTAAAATTAATGACGTTTTCATATTCGTTCAACATGTTGGTGAATGATGGCGTGGATGATGGTCAAGTTAAATTCCAAGTGAGTATTAAGAACCAATAAATATCAAATACAATAAATCTTGGCTTTTAGAAACACATTTCATCTGATGTCTCGAGGGCATAAATCTTGGCTTTTAGATACACATTTCATATGATGTCTCGAGGGCACAATATTGATTATGGGTTTTGTGGTATGTTTTAGAAATTTAATACTATAAAATTTCAAGATTAATAAATTTATTATGGACTAAAAAGAATTTTATTTAAATTTTTTATGTTGTATTTAAATTTGTGTAACACCCGAAGTCTGGAAGGCCAAGAAAGGAAAGAAAACCCTAATTTTAAAGGGCGACTTGACAAGTCCAAGGAGGAACTCGGCGAGTCCAAGCGGGATTCGAGTCGAGGAGTAATTGACCGACTCGGCGAGTCGGCCAAGGGGACTCGGCGAGTCTGGTCTGTGCGAGGAAAACCCTAAAATCGGGACTTGGAGCCTATTTAAGCGCCTTATTATCCTCCTTAGGGTTCCTTTACTGCCTCTCTAACCCAGAACACCAAACCCTAGCCGCCATATCCATTGTTTGAGCCATTTGTTGCCTTGGAAGGTGCATTAAAGCTTGGAGAAGGAAGAAGGAACTTGGAGGAGCAAGAAAGGACTATAGATCTGGGATTGTGAGTACATTTTTGAGCATTTGGAGGTAATAAACTAGTTCTTGGACCCCTTTTGCACCTAGATCTATGTGTGGTTGTTGGGGCTTTTTAGCCATAATGTTATTCATTTGGGTTAGAAGTCAGATCTGAAGTTGCTACTTCGGATCTAAGCATTTTATGGTCTTGAGAAGCATAAAGTATCAGCCCTTAAGTTGATTATGGAGCCTCTTTGCCTTAAACCCTAGTTTATGGTGTATTTTGCCTAGATCTCCTTCTCTACACGTAAAGTTTGCAAATTTACGTGAGGAATAGGCTTGGGAAGGGTAGATCTACAGTTTGGAGTCCATGCATGACTCAAAAGCCCTCTGCATGTAAGGGGATTTGAATGGACTCGGCGAGTCCTTTGAGTGGACTCGACGAGTAGCATGAAGATTAGGAGCAACTCGACGAGTGAGATGAACAACTCGTCGAGTCAGATGAAGATTGCCTTGTACTCAGCGAGTCTGTTCTTGGACTCGGCGAGTCAGGTTGCGAAACCCCAAAACTTTCGAGTTGAGACTCGAATCAGTGAGTCGGGTGGAGACTCGGTGAGTTGGACAGGTCAGGACTCAGAAATCGGTAGACTCGGCGAGTCATGGACTGACTCGGCTGGTCGAGACGCGAAAGGAATGACTCTGAATATATGAACTCGGCGAGTCAGTAAGTTGACTTGGCGAGTAGGGTTGACGTGGGAGGTTGACCTTGACCAGGACTTTAACTTTGACCTGGGTTGACTTGGTTGTCTTTCGGCGGTCAGTTAGACTCAGTGCTGCATTGATATTGGTAGTTCGGGGAGCAGGAGTTCAGTGAGTTGGAGGGCAGCAGCTAGTGAGATCATCAGCAAGTTCAGCCAGTGCAGGTGAGTTTCTCTTTGTGTGAATGGGTCTAAGGCCACAATGTCGGCCCATGTAGTTTTGAGTAGAAGACCCGGTGGTTAGCCCTAGGCACAGTATGCTAGTATGATATTCAGGACGAGGTCCATTAATAGCGAGCGGGTGCCCAAGGATTTGTTTATATGATAGTTTATACTTGTTGTCTGTGTGATACATGTATGTGCTTGGTAGGGAGGTGAGTGTGGGTGAGGTCCCGTATCTCACCAATAACAGAGTGTGGATGGGGTTCCACATCTCATTAGTAGCAGAACAGGGGCGAGGCCCAAGTTAGGGAAGGAGTGAGAGTGGGCTGGGCCTGTATCTCACTACCAGTAGGAGCGTAGACGGGGTTTCATGACTCATCAGTAGCAGGACAAGGGTGAGGCCCAGGATAGGCGAGGCCTTAGGACAGGATCAGTTGTATGAGTTTAGCTTATGTGTTGTGATATGTTTATGTGTTATTATTATTGGTGGGCGAGGCCCTATGACAGGCGAGGCCTAAAGTGAAACAAATATGTATCCGAGCGGGGCTCGAAGCTAGGCGGGGCCTGGAGCGACGGGGTCGTTATGGTAGGCGAGGCCCGAGGCAGGGGGCGATGCCCAGGATAGTGGGTGTGGCCCAGTATGTGCAGTATGTGATTATGCATGGTATGTGGTAGGGTGGGGAACTCACTAAGCTTCGTGCTTACAGTTTTCAGTTTTGGTTTCAGGTACTTCCGGTAGCGGAGGGAAGAGCTCGGGGTGATCGTATGGCACACACCATAGATTAGACAGTCTGGGAATGTTTACTCTGATAATGAGCATGTGTTTTGAAAATTAATACTTTGATTATGTTTTGGAATGATGACTTTGATTAAAGTAATGTTTTATTAAAAGAAAATTTTGTTCTTAACTTTTGGGTCGTTACAAGTTGGTATCAAAGCCTTGGTTTAAGGGATTCGGACATGCTCTCGGGTGTGTCTGAACTCAAACTGAGGAATTGGTATAGAAGTTTTCAGAATGAAGAGATAGTTTTGTAAAAAGAGAGTATTGAGAAAGAAAACAGTTTTAGAAAAGCAAAAAGAATTCAGAAAGAAAAGAACTTTGAAAGGAGAAAAGAGGTCTGGTGCATGCAATCAACCGAGCTCAAGTAAGTACCCCAAAATACCCATACAAGTCTATGTTTTAATTATCAGTTAATAGAACAGCATGCTAGATTGAGACTAAGGATCTAGGGATAATGCCTTATGTGCCTATTATATGTGCTTTTGAGCTGCATGATAGTACTGGTTAGACAGTAGTAGGATAGCTTGTTTAGGTTATGCCTGAGTTTATGAGTTTGTGTTGCATGATAGTTCAGATTCTTGGTATGATATTATGATTGCTTGAGTATGTTATGGTTAGATTTTTCCCTTTGTTTGAATGTTGCTTGCTTTGTGCATTGTGGGATTCTGAGTGATGGGAGTTAGCCATTAGGTGGATACGACACCTCACATGTGATCAGGGTTGAATAATCTCAAAGTGTTGGATTTGGTCCTATTGCGCAACTCTTGTTTGAGTCCAACCGTTGTAGGGACGAGTCTTTTACTTGAAGGATTATCTGAGCCTCGTCACATGTGATGGTATCCAAGTGGTGGCTAATTGGCATCACAAGGAGACCTTCAGCAGCTGAGGACTGGTTTGAGTTGAGTCAGAGGTTTCCCTAGGGTAAGCCTAGGATGAGGTAGTGCTGGGAGCAGTAGTAGTAGAAAAGGGACCTGGTGGAGTCGAAGCAGTTCTTGAGGAAAGTATGGATAGATGTGGAAGGTACTATGGGCCCGTACTACTGAAAGCAGAGGATCTGTACTCGATTCGGGAAAGGCCGAGACAAGACCAGGAACCTGGTAGTGCGTATGTTTGGTCTCGCAGCAGTGAGGAGTATTCTGATAGTGGTTATGTTATATGTTTCAGTATGGTGACGTTGCGAGAGAGACCAGCGGGCGGATCAGGCACCGGAGAGGGATCGGGCTCGGGTTCAGGGGCTGAGCAGCTCGAGGAGCGGATGAGAGAGTTGATATCAGCTGAGGTTACGTGCAGTATGCTAGCTCAGACTCGTGTGATCTTTGGCACGGTCAAGGAGGGTATATTGGAGATTTTTGATGAGAGGTTGGGAGCCTTCCGTACTGAGATGATGGCATTGATGGGAGCGCGTACCTTAACATGTCGGGAGTTCAAGGCTTGCGGGGCACCAGATTATCATGGGGCTAGGGACCCCATCGCTACCAGCAGATGGTTGGCTGATGTTGCCAACGCGTTCCGTACGAGCCGGTGTCCTGAGGAGGACAAGGTCAGACTCACTTCCTGTCTCCGGAAGGACAAAGCAAGGGATTGGTGGGAAGAGATTGGTCATGCTTTGGGTGATGATGCTGCGTTGGACGTGATGACTTGGAGCGATTTCTTGACTAGGTTCAGGGCGGAGTTTTCACCAATTATTGAGGTGCAACAGTTGGCCCGGGAGTTTCAGGATTTGACGCAAACCACTGAGACTGTGGTGGAGATCTCCGCCAAGTTCAAGGAGAGGGCCCTTCTTGTTCCACAGTATGTCGCGGATGAGGAAATGAAGAAGGCCCGATATCACAAGATGCTGAGGGCTGACATCAGGGAGTTCGTGAGCAGGTCCGGTTGTAAGACACTGGAAGATATGATTTCTCGGGCCAGGGAGAGGGAAATTGATTTGGAGCAGATCCGGAAGAGGAAGTCGGATGAGGTTCAAGTAGCTGCGAGTTCGGGGAAAAGGCCCAAGGGATCGGATTCGAAATCGAGGGATTACCAGGACCGCAGCTGGTGCGGGAAGTGTGGCAGGGCGCACGGGGGCGCGTGTAGGATTGGTAGCGATGGTGAGTCTGGCTGCTTCAAGTGCGGTCGGACTGGTCATTTTAGCAGGGATTATACTGTTACCACCACTCAGGGATCAGACTTGATATGTTTTCACTGCAATCAGCGGGGCCACAAGAAGGCCCAGTGCCCCAGTTTGTATTCAGCAGGACGGGTGATGGCACCTGCCCCTGCAACCTTGAGGATCACAGACGGCTGTCAGGGCAGTGCAGAGGTTCCTGCGGTAGGAGGCAGGGATTTTCAGATGGCTACCTTGGAGATGCGAGCAGTGTCGGACGTTGCAGGTATGCGACTTCCGTTTTCAGTTCTTTTATTTGTGCATGATTATATTGTTATGGTTCTGCATCATTATCAATATGAGTATTTTATTTTTGAGCGGTTTGACTGTGATCGAGTTATATGCCATCTGCATACCTTGGATTTTTGGATAGTAGATAAGGGATGGGTTCTATTGGGAAAGGCTACTTAGGGTGCAGTAACTGTAGTATGCCTTGGAGGGACTTGGTATGTCTCGCTAGTTCAGAGCCGTATAAGTTTTAGAAATGGACAGGTTAGATCCCTAGCTATGGTAAGCTTGGGATTCCTCAGCAGATTGATTATGGAATGGTAGCAAGGATTGGGATTTCTTTTCATTGAGCAGCGAGGTGTAAGCAGGATCGAAGTGGGGGAGAATCCTCTGAGTGTACAAGGGTGAGAGCACGCAAATCCAAAACGAGTACGCGATTTCTGAGAAGGAAAAAGAGGTAGTTCAGCGTTTGATGGATTGAGAAGTTCAGGGTTGGGAGTTTGAGAAACTCATCAGTTCGTGCGGGTAATGGTGATGGTGAGTATGTGGATCGGAATTCAGGTTGAAGGATCGCATGTAGGACTCGTGTGAGTCGGTATGAAGATCTTGAGGTCAGATAGCATGGGATGTTTTCGTGTTAGTAGACAGTAGCACAGCCAGCAGGTAAAGCATGGAAGAGCGGCGGGAGAGCCTCGGCCTTCTTCAGCAGCGATCAGTGGTAGAAGGTGTTGTAAGAGTACGGGGCAGTCGTAGCATTCACTAGCAGTCAGTGGTGGAAAGTGTTGTCAGACTACGGGGCAGCCGTAGCATTCACTAGCAGACGGAGATAGAGGGTGATGTAAGACTGCGGGTAAGCCGTAGCATTCCGTAGTAGCTTCGTTGGTGGAGTCGGGGCGAGGCCCTTATCTCCTATCTTCAGATAGGGATCAGGAATGAGTAATGGATGAGAATGATGAGAAGTTTGTCGGTACAGCCCTGGAGAGGTGAGACCTTGGGAGAGGCCGTTCTAGGATATAGTTGGGTGAGACCTGTGGGGGAGGCCCGTATGAGAGTAGCAGTATAGGTGAGACCTGAGAGCGGGGTTGATTAGTAGTATGGTTGGGTGAGAGCCGCGGGTGAGGCCCAAGCGAGAGTGGTTAGACAAGTAGGACTAGAAGGTTAGAGGCGGGTGAGACCCGTGGGCGAGGCCCGTGAGTTTTAGCAGCACAGGTGGGACGTGGTAGGGATCTTAGTGTCTGGATAGAGGATCGGGGATCCCTGGGAATTGTAGTGACTGCATGGTAGAATAGATTGAGCAGTATAGGTGGTTGAAGTTTCTTCGAAAGTCCCTGGGAGAGACTAGTGGTTGTGTTGGGTCAGCGATCGGTGGGAGCCGGTAATCCAGATATTGATAGGTTGGTAGGGACCAGGGTGGTCTCAGTTCATCCGGAAGCCAGATGAGGAATAGCAGAATTTCCAGCCAGTAGCAGTGCGAGTATGCAGCGAATGGTGGAATTCAATTAGTTGATCGTGGGGTGCTCGACACCAAATGATAGTAGAAAGAATGCCCAGTGGATACTGGCGATGATGACCCGTACTGGGAGTAGCGGGAGTAATAGATTTGGTGAAGACAGGGTCTTCACAGTGGCAAAGGAGATAGATGGTTATGGAACGTTGCCTTGGGGAGGCGAGGAAATCGCGCAAGGAAAGAAGGGGTGAACCCCTATGGGTTCAGTTGCATTACTCGGAGAGTACCTAAAGGATTGTCGGTTGAGTAAGTTGTGTTTCCAGAACGTTCAGGGTCAGGATGGACCCGAGATTATTATCCGTAAGGATTGATGTCAGTCTGAATGACTGAGCGGAAGGCCAGCAAAGTTAGGCAGCTGGTGTTAGACTAACTGGTGGGGTATTGGAGGCAGACCGCAGGCGGTGGATCATAGCAAACTTCGAGGATGAATTTTAGTTTAAGTGAGGGAGAGTTGTAACACCCGAAGTCTGGAAGGCCAAGAAAGGAAAGAAAACCCTAATTTTAAAGGGCAACTCGACGAGTCCAAGAGGGATCCGGGTCGAGGAGTAAGTGACCGACTCGGCGAGTCGGCCAAAGGGACTCGGCGAGTCTGGTCTGTGCGAGGAAAACCCTAAAATCGGGACTTGGAGCCTATTTAAGCGCCTCATTCTCCTCCTTAGGGTTCCTTTACTGCCTCTCTAACCCAGAACACCAAACCCTAGCCGCCATATCCATTGTTTGAGCCATTTGTTGCCTTGGAAGGTGCATTAAAGCTTGGAGAAGGAAGAAGGAACTTGGAGGAGCAAGAAAGGACTATAGATTTGGGATTGTGAGTACATTTCTGAGCATTTGGAGGTAATAAACTAGTTCTTGGACCCTTTTCGCACCTAGATCTATGTGTGGTTGTTGGGGCTTTTTAGCCATAATGTTATTCATTTGGGTTAGAAGCCAGATTTGAAGTTGCTACTTCGGATCAAAGCATTTTATGGTCTTGAGAAGCATAAAGTATCAGCCCTTAAGTTGATTATGGAGCCTCTTTGCCTTAAACCCTAGTTTATGGTGTATTTTGCCTAGATCTCCTTCTCTACACGTAAAGTTTGCAAATTTACGTGAGGAATAGGCTTGGGAAGGATAGATCTATAGTTTGGAGTCCATGCATGACTCAAAAGCCCTCTGCATGTAAGGGGATTTGAATGGACTCGACGAGTCCTTTGAGTGGACTCGACGAGTAGCATGAAGATTAGGAGCAACTCGACGAGTGGGATGAACAGCTCATCGAGTCAGATGAAGATTGCCTTGTACTCGGCGAGTCTGTTCTTGGACTCGGCGAGTCAGGTTGCGAAACCCCAAAACCTTCAAGTTGAGACTCGAATCAGTGAGTCGGGTGGAGACTCGGTGAGTTGGACAGGTCAGGACTCAGAAATCGGTAGACTCGGCGAGTCGAGACGCGAAAGGAAGGACTCTGAATATATGAACTCGGCGAGTCAGTAAGTTGACTCGTCGAGTAGGGTTGACCTGGGAGGTTGACCTTGACCAGGACTTTGACTTTGACCAGGGTTGACTTGGTTGTCTTTCGGGGGTCAGTTAGACTCAGTGCTGCATTGATATTGGTAGTTCGGAGAGCAAGGGGAGCAGGAGTTCAGTGAGTTGGAGGGCAGCAGCTAGTGAGATCATCAGCAAGTTCAGCCAGTGCAGGTAAGTTTCCCTTTGTGTGAATGGGTTTAAGGCCACAATGCAGGCCCATGTAGTTATGAGTAGAAGACCTGGGGGTTAGCCCTAGGCACAGTATGCTAGTATGATATCCAAGACGAGGTCCATTAATAGTGGGTGGGTGCCCAAGGATTTGTTTATATGATAGTTTATACTTGTTGTCTGTGTGATACATGTATGTGCCTGGTAAGGAGGTGAGTGTGGGCGAGGTCCCGTATCTCACCAATAACAGAGTGTGGATGGGGTTCCACATCTCATTAGTAGCAGAACAGGGGCGAGGCCCAAGTTAGGGAAGGAGTGAGAGTGGGCTGGGCCTGTATCTCACTACCAGTAGGAGCATGGACGGGGTTTCATGACTCATCAGTAGCAGGAACAGGGCGAGGCCCAGGATAGGCGAGGCCTTAGGACAGGATCAGTCGTATGAGTTTAGCTTATGTGTTGTGATATGTTTATGTGTTATTATTATTGGTGGGCGAGGCCCTATGACAGGCGAGGCCTAAAGTGAAACAAATATGTATCCGAGCGGGGCTCGAAGCCAGGCGGGGCCTGGAGCGGCAGGGCCGTTATAGCGGGCGTGGCCCAGTATGTGCAGTATGTGATTATGCATGGTATGTGGTAGGGTGGGGAACTCACTAAGCTTCATGCTTACAGATTTCAGTTTTGGTTTCAGGTACTTCTGGTAGCGGAGGGAAGAGCTCGGGGTGATCGCATGACACACACCATAGATTAGACAGCCTGGGAATGTTTACTCTGATAATGAGCATGTGTTTTGAAAATTAATACTCTGATTATGTTTTGGAATGATGACTGTGCTTAAAGTAATGTTTTATTAAAAGAAATTTTTGGTCTTAAATTTTGGGTCGTTACAATTTGTTCTTACCATGTGAACTATTAGGCTGGAGAGAGTGGTGCCACTGAAACCGTACTCCCTCTTATGCCATATAGATGCCAACTCATTTTTTTCTCATTTCATCAATTTGATACCACACCAAAAGAGTGGGAGAATGGTTATGAGGGAGAAAAGAAAGAAGAAAAGAAAGAAAATGATTGGTTGAGAAAGGAGAGAGAGAATGGGGAATGTTGTAGTATTTGGGTGAAGAAAGAGAATGTGCGGTAGAAACCGCAGTGAGGGGATGGTGATGTGATGGAACCGCGGTTGAAACCACGTTCACTCCCTCTAATCTTATTACGGAGGTTACAAGTGCGTCCATCGAGGTGGTTGCAGATACGTCCATCGAGGATAGACTAAGAAGTCATGCATCTTGTTAATAAGTTTAGACAAGAAATGTCATATGTCGATGGTTTTTAAGATTTTTACTATATTAAAACTTTTTCAATATATTTTTTCTTGAGAAACTTGTTTAGCGGAGGTTTGAAGTGAAGTTGTCATGAGTACTCTGGTTATCAGTGTAAAATTAAATATGTTTTAATTTATAGCAATTCAAGCTAGTTGTTAGGCTATTTGGACCAGCATGCGTGAGATCCAATGTGGCATCTTTACCCACGTGCGAACACCGCCCTTAGGTCTGATTGGTTGTGACCACACTTGATAGTCTTATCGCCTTTTCACATGATCCCCTAACTAGTGATGATGTTTTTTGGGTCTTTAACAATAAATAAGTATTGACCATACTTTTTGTTACAATAGTCATTAATATGGTAACCAAAACCAATTAGTTTTTTATTAGGCTACCCGGAGTGGGAGGCTAGAACACGCGTGGAGGCCGACGTGTCAGCCTACAAGACGCATGAACACCGCCCCCAACTCCGGTAGGTTGGGCTTAGTGTCTTCACGGAGACGAGATAAGACACGCGATTTGATTGGCTACTTCACTTTTTGACCGTTTTTGTATTTGACCGTTTGTAAAAAAAAAATTATTTACCATGCCTTCTCTATATATGTCAACCTTTTTTTCTCATTTCAAACACACACGCCACAATTTTTGAACACAAACATATACACTATCAAACAATTATTCTTTCCTCCATGGATCCAAACCAAAATACCCCACCAACCCCGAACACCCCAAACACTCCAAATGATCCGCTAGCAAATATTGGTTACATGCAATTGTTATCATCCCTCGTTGCACAACAACCTCTATTCACAAATCTTTCATATCACTCACACTACTACCAACAACAACAACAACCACCACAATTTGTTCAATCCCAATTTCAAGCCTTTCAACAACAACCTCATCTGCAATTTCAGCCCCAAACTTCCCAACGTCAACAAACTTCACAACCATCTCAAGTTTCATTATCTCAATCTCAACCCGTAAACCTCGACATTCAAGACGATGAGGAACGGGTTCAAGAAACACAACCAAGTGGTAGAAAGCAAAAAAAATCAAAAGATTCAAAAAAAGGAAAAATACCTAATGGACCGAGAAGGAGGAGGCAAGTTTAGCTAAAGCTTGGATTTTTCATAGCACAAGACGGGGGTGTCGGCAACGCGCAATCGGGTCAAAGCTTTTGGAATTGTGTTTTAGACCACTTCCACACGTTATAAGGAAGGCAAACGGGTCGGACATACGACTCGGTCAATGCTAAATGGCGTGACCTTAGAGAGGCTTGTATCAAATTTAACGGCATATTTGACAATCTAAAAAATATGCATCGAAATGGTAGCAATAATTTCAAAATTTTATCAACGGCGTTGCACCAATACAAAATTACCAACAATGGTAAACCTTTTGGCAACCAAAAAGCGTGAGAAGTTTGTCGCAATGGCCCAAAATGGGTCCTTTATCCGGAAACGACGCATTCGGGATCTAGCATTGTAACGCCTGTGTTTCTGGGCCTGTCATTAATGTTGATATAATAGTCTAGGTTAACCTTTGTAACTCGTTTTGAAATAATAGAAGTGTATTATTTGAGTATTATGTGTTTTGTGCTTAATTGCTTAATTATGTGGTTTGATTAATTAAGAATAAAAATAAGCGTCAAAATTTAAGTATAAAATAAACTTGATATCTTTGGATAATGTTGTAGTAGTTGAAACAAGGTTTCCGAAGATATAAAGAATGCCGAAATCCGAGTTATAACGAAGAAGTTATGACCTGTCGAAGTTTCACGACAGAACCGGCAACGCTGAATGACGTAAAAAGTGAAATTTACGTTAGAGCGATATTTAGCCTTAGTGATCTAAACGAGAATCGAAGATCTCGTTGTTAGGATCGAAGCAATAAAAAGTTAGGCGAGAACGGACGTCAAACGAACAAGTTATGAATTTATAACGAAATTTATGTCCCGACCTATTAAAAATAAATAATAAAAAAAAAGTAAAAATTAGCCGATGGAGTCTAAACAAAAGTTGTAGAGTGTAGTCTCACCTTAGCGTGGATATAAAGAACATCGAAAACGGAGTCCGTATGACGAAGATATGAATTTTGGAAGTTTATTAAATAATTAATAATTAAATTTAATTATTAAATCTCGGTATTATCCGAAGGCGAGTCATCGGACTCATCCGAAATACGCCCCGCGTACTCGTGTACGCCCCGCGTATACAGAGGAATGTCGACACTCGCACTCGAGGACTTCGGTACGTAAGCAATGACGTTTCGGAGCAGTACGCCCCGCGTACTCCGAGGCTCCAACCTCCTGTAAATAGGATGCGAGGCTGTCGAGTTCTATTGCTATTTTTCTCTCTTCTCTCTCCCGTTTTACCTCGATTTGCAAGAAAGAAGTACCCCGAAGCCCCGGTAATATTCCCGAGTCCCGAAGCAAGTTCCGAGATCCCGAAGATCCCGAGAATTGCGATTCCCGGGCCGAAGCTCTGTCCGCGAGAAGTTCGATTTTTGTAGAGATCTTCCAGATCTGCTAAGGATTACTACTTCTACAAGTCGTAGTGTTGTCCGATCATCTTCTGATCAAGTGAGTGTGTAGTTACTTTCTTCTAACGCATAATTATGAAGTATTTTATACAAAATACGTGTTATGTGTATAATTTTTTTGTTATGTGCGTGAATGTATATTCACTCTCTTCAATCTCATAGATCTGATTTGTTTTCTATGAAATACGTGTAATGTGGGTATGCCTCATCTGTTATGTGAAATATGTATTGAATGAAAATGCTATACAGGTTTTAAACTATGTATCAAAATATATATTTTTATCTACTAATATGTTGGTAGAACATGGGTAGATAGTTGGTGTGTAATAAACAGATGAGAGGCCTCGATGTTGTTGTTGTTGTTGACCTAGCTATTCAGCGGAGTATGGATAACAACCACAGACTCCTTCTAGACAGTCTCGTGGAACGCTAGCAGGTTCATAACCTGTAGGTGTTGTGAACGATGTGTTCACCGGTGTACTCTATCCCCCTCATGGTTGCCTTTAGGATATCTATTGTTGAGGAAACCCCTTAGCAGTAATGTCCGTCCCGATGAAAATCCTAAATTAGGTCCCTTGAGATAGATGTTGTTTTAGAGACGTAAAGTGAGGATAACGGGAATGGGTAATCGGGATAGTGATTGGTTGGTGAAATTAAATATAATTTATTTATTGTGGGTTGAAAACCCTATATGCTCACCAGGATCCCAAGTCTGATCCACTCAGTTTTATTTGTATTACAGGAAGTGGCGCGAGGGTGTAAGATGGATGAACCATCAAGTTGTTTTGTTTACAAGTCTGTATATGTATGTATTTGTTGAATGACTTGTAATGTTATCGTTTATGCTTATTGGTCTATATCGGAACATGACACCCCGAGTTTTTATTATATAATGAAAATACATTTCTTTTATGAAATGCTTTGGTAAACATTGTTTTATCATGTTTTTTTTTGGAACAAATTCCGCAACTCTTTCAAATCAAAAGGATTTACTCTGAAATTATTTTAAAAGCATAAATGAAAAATCGGTCTTTTCTGGACGAGATTTTGGGGATGTCACAGTTGGTATCAGAGCATTAGTTTAAGAAAACTAGGAATTTGTAGGATTTCTAGACTTAAACTTAGAATGCTAAGTAGAATTTTTAGATGTGTGTCTGTTGGATTTTAGACACGAGCACTAGTTTATTTTTAGGAAAGTTGTCTAAAATGCTTTTATGTGCTAAATGTTATATGTTGCCATATATGATATTATTTGTTCGGATCTACGGTTTGTTGCCAACCGGATCTGAAGGTTTATGTGTTTAGGATTCTAAGCGTATGTATACGATATTAGAACTAGCATGTAATCGTTTCGGAGTGATAAGGATGATTTGAAATGTATCATGAATGAAGATCTCAATTTCACCTTATTCGGTGTGTAGATCAAAAATGGTGAGAACAAGGAGTGGCGTTGGAAACGCGGATGAAAACAGGAATCAACCACCAGTGATTGAGCAAATACCTGTTGTAGCAGTAGCACCATAACCAATAATGATGGCTGGGGTGCAAGCCATGATTTGGGCTATGTTAGCCGAACAAAGGGAGGAGATGCGACAGATGTTGCATAATAATAGGGACGAACCTATCCTATCTATTGAGGAACCTGAATTGATTCCCGAGCAATCGGAGGAAGGGAACAATAGTCGCATTATGAGTCAAGTTGGGACTCAAGAAGAACGAAGGAACAATCCGGAAAGGAGAAACAACAAGGATGGGCGAATGTACAAGAATTTCTTGGGCGCCAAGCCGCCAAGTCTTTCTGGGAGCCCAAAGCCTGTTGAGATAATGGATTGGATCTCTGAAATGGAGATGGTATTTGAAAGTTGCGACTGTAGCAACAAACAGAAGACTGTCTTTGCAGTTAGACAACTGAAGACTGGAGTATTGAGTTGGTGGAAGTTGTTGGCAGATACTATGCCACGAGGGGAAGCTCTGAAAATGTCATGGGAGGAGTTCTTGGAACAGTTAAGGGTGCAATATTGTTCAGAGATAGATCTGATTGATCTGAACAATGAGTTCCAAAACTTAAAGAAGGGGAGGATGAGCGTAGACGACTATGCTACGGCATTCACTGAGAAAATGAAATTATTTCCGTACCTAGTGCCAACGGAACTCTCCAAGATTGAGAGGTTTGCTAATGGACTGCCTGCCGACTTTGGTCCGACAGTCAAGATGGAAACTACTGTGAAAACGACTGTTCGTGCAGCTAAGAATGTGGAGGCCCAGCATAAGGAAAAGGGTCTGGAAAGGATAGAAGTTGGTGAAAAGAGGAAGTTCGATGGAACTTCAGGGTCCAATAAGAAAAACAAGTTCTCGAAGTCTGGTTCGAGGGGAAGTGGAGGCGAAGCGAAATGGTGCGACAAATGTAAGAAGAAGCATCATGGAAAATGTGAGGTAGTGGCCACATGCTACAAGTGTGGAAAGCCAGGTCACTATGCTAATGAATGTACCCTCACTAAGAAAGTTTGCTATGGTTGTGGTGAGGAGGGACACATGTCGAGGGACTGCCCGAAGAAGAAGGAAGCAGCTAGACCCAACATTCCGCCAAAGCCAAAGGCGAGAGCATTCCAGATGACACTGGAAGCCGCTAAAGATGAAGTTGATGTCGCTTCAGGTACCTTTCTCGTAACAATTTGTCTGCCCAAATTTTATTTGATTCTGGAGCCAACTACTCCTTTATATCGCATGAATTTGGTAGAAAACTAGCTTTGCCTGTTGATAGACTAGATAATGCTTTATTAGTCGAAGTTGCTAGTGGAAAGTTTGTATCTGTTAGCCATCGTATGAAAAACATCTTAATCGATCTGAATGGGAATAAGTTCCACGAGGAATTATTGCCCATCGAACTTAATGGTTTCGACATCGTTTTGGGAATGGATTGGCTTAGCGCCAATGACGCCGAGATTTTGTGCAAGAAGAAGATAGTGAAAGTGAACCCGTCTGGGAAGGAATCGTTTATGGTGTATGAGGACAAACGTCAAGTGAATTCTAGAATCATTTCCCTAATGAAAGCCAGAAAGTGTTTGACCAAGGGATGTACATCATATTTAGCATTCGTGATTGATGCTAAGGAGGAAAAGAAGGTGATGTAGAGTATTCCTGTGGTGTGTGATTATCCGGAAGTATTTCCCGAAGATCTTCCTGGATTACCACCTGATAGACAAGTGGAGTTCAGAATTGACTTGTTACCAGGAATAACGCCAATAGAAAAAGCACCTTATCGATTAGCACCAACGGAGATGAAGGAGTTTATGATGCAACTTCAGGAGTTACTGGACAAAGGTTTCATTAGACCTAGTTCATCACCCTGGGGAGCTCCGTTGTTATTCGTGAAGAAGAAAGATGGAAGTATGAGAATGTGCATTGATTACCGAAAGATGAATAAGGCAACAATAAAGAATAGATATCCGTTGCCGAGGATTGATGACCTATTCGATCAACTACAAGGTTCGAGCTATTTCTCGAAGATTGACCTAAGGTCAGGATATCATCAGCTAAAAGTAAGAGAGCAGGATATAGAGAAGACTGCATTCAGAACCCGATATGGACACTACGAGTTTTTGGTTATGTCTTTTGGACTAACCAATGCTCCAGCAGCATTCATGGATTTAATGAACAGAGTTTGTAATCCGTTCCTTGATAAATTTGTGATAGTGTTCATAGATGACATTCTGATTTACTCGAAAAGCCAGGAGGAGGATAGCAGACACTTGCAAGAAGTGTTAGAAGTCTTGAAGAAGGAGAATCTGTATGCTATGTTCTCAAAATGTGATTTTTGGATTCATGAAGTCCAATTCTTGGGTCACGTGGTCAACCAAGAAGGGATAATGGTTGATCCAGCGAAGATCGAAGCTGTGATGAAGTGGGAACAACCGAAAAGTCCCACGGAGATCCGAAGCTTTTTGGGATTAGCCGGATATTACCGAAGGTTTATCCAAGGCTTTTCTTCGATCGCTACTCCGTTGAGAGCTTTGACCCACAAAGGAGCTACTTATGCTTGGAGTGAGAAGCATAAAGAAGCATTCGAGAAGCTAAAGAAGAAACTATGCGAGGCACCGATACTTTCTCTACCCGATGGAGTTGAAGACTTCGTTGTTTATAGCGATGCGTCTGGGGTTGGATTGGGTTGTGTTTTGACCCAAAGAGAAAAGGTGATAGCATATGCGTCTCGACAGCTGAAAGAGCATGAAAAGAACTACCCGACTCATGATTTGAAGTTGGTAGCGGTAGTTTTCGCTCTGGAAATATGGAGGCATTACCTCTATGGCACGAAGTGCAAACTTTTCACTGATCATAAGAGTCTCCAATATCTCTTCAATCAGAAAGAGTTAAATATGAGGCAACGACGCTGGCTAGAATTACTTAAAGACTACGACTGTGAGATACTTTACCACCCTTCTAAAGCAAATTTTGTTGCTGATGCTCTCAGTCGGAAAGTCAATCTTGAAAAGAGAAGGCCAAGAGCGTTGAGAATTGAGGTTGTCTCGACTATTTTGGAAAGTATAAAGAAAGCTCAAAGCGAAGCTTCTGAGAAGAATGACCGAAAGGAGGAACGTTTGGGTAAAACGTTGGTGTTCGGTGTTAACAGTCATGGACTGAAGGTGTTCCAGGATCGGATTTGGATACCTAAGACAGGAGGAATCAGAGATCTTATGATAGAAGAAGCTCACAAGACCATGTACTCGATTCATCCCGGTATCACTAAAATGTATAGGGACCTGAAACCCTACTACTGGTGGCCGACGATGAAGCTTGATGTTGCAAAGTATGTGGCTGAGTGTGTGACTTGTGCGAGAGTAAAGACACAACATCAGAAACTGTACGGGAGTTTAGAACCATTGCCTGTGCCTATGGGTAAGTGGGAAGACATTTCTATAGATTTTGTCACTAAACTGCCTAGAACAAAGAATGGTCATGACATAATTTGGGTGGTCGTTGATCGATTCACTAAGAGTGCGCATTTCATAGCAGCCAGGGAGAAATGGTCTATGGAAAAGCTTGTGAATTCTTATGTGAAGGAAATTGTGAGACTTCACGGTGTTCCGCTAACAATTGTGTCGGATCGTGATAGTCGTTTCACCTCGAGGTTTTGGAAAAGTCTACAAGAGAAAATGGGTACCAATTTGTGTTTAAGTACAGCTTACCATCCGCAGACTGATGGCCAGAGCGAACGAAAGATACAAACACTTGAAGCTATGCTAAGAGCATGTACCTTGGAATTCCTAGGTAATTGGGATGAACATTTACCGTTGGTAGAATTTTCCTACAATAATAGTTTTCACTCGAGCATTAAGATGGCACCTTACCAAGCTTTATATGGACAAAAGTGCCGTACGCCGTCTTGTTGGCTTGAGTCTGGGGAAAAGCAGTTTATGGGACCGGACATGGTTCATCAAACTGCTGAAAAGTTGAAAATAACTAGGGAAAGAATGTAAGCAACTCAGGATCGTCAAAAGAGCTATGCTGACAACAAGCGAAGACCGATGATTTTTGAAGTTGGAGATTCGGTTTTGCTTAAAGTCTCGCGATGGAACGAACTTATAAGATTTGGTAAAAGGGGAAAGTTAAGTCCAAGGTTCATTGGACCGTTTAAAGTTCTTCATAGGATTGGGAACCAAGCTTACAAGCTCGAACTACCAGAAGAACTTAATGGAATTCATAACACTTTTCATGTGTGTTATTTACGGAAGTTCACGGGGGAAGTTCCGGACATGATTCCACTTTCGGAGTTGAGAATCAATGAGAACAAAAGGTTGATTGAAGAACCAGAGGCAATTGTTGACCGAAATACTAAGAAGTTGCAATGCAAGATGGTCGAGTTAGTGCTTGTCCGATGGAAACACATGAATGGTCCGAATCTCACCTGGGAGACGGAGAGTGACATGATGGGCCGCTATCCGCATTTGTTTGTTGATGTGTGATTCCGGGGACGGAATCATTCTAAGGTGGAGAGAATTGTAACGCCTGTGTTTCTCGGCCTATCATTAATGTTGATATAATAGTCTAGGTTAACCTTTGTAACCCGTTTTGAAATAATAGAAGTGTATTATTTGAGTATTATGTGTTTTGTGCTTAATTGCTTAATTATGTGGTTTGATTAATTATGAATAAAAATAAGCATCAAAATTGAAGTATAAAATAAACTTGATATCTTTGGATAGTGTTGTAGTAGTTGAAACAAGGTTTCCGAAGATATAAAGAATGCCGAAATCCGAGTTATGACATGTCGAAGTTTCGCGACAGAACCGGCAACGATGAATGACGTAAAAAGTGAAATTTACGTTAGAGCGATATTTAGCCTTAGTGATCTGAACGAGAATCGAAGATCTCATTGTTAGTATCAAAGCGATAAAAAGTTAGGCGAGAACGGACGTCAAACGAAGAAGTTATGAATTTATAACGAAATTTTCTGTCCAGGCCTATTAAAAATAAATAATAAAAATAAAGTCAAAATTAGCCGACGGAGTTTAAACGAAAGTTGTAGAGCATAGTCTCACCTTCGCGTGGATATAAATAACGTCGAAAACGGTGTTGAACGGGTAATTTTATCGGGTTTCGGGTAATTCGGGTCTGGTAATTCGGGTTTTTCATGTTAGAAAAATTACCCGTTACCCTACCCAAACTAAATTCGGGTAATTCGGGTTTGGGTAATTCGGGTATCGGGTCGGGTTTGGGTAATTCGGGTATTACCCGAAATATATAATTTTTTTTTAATTTCACCTGAAAATAAATTTAATAAAATAAATATGTCGTGCTTTATTAGTCTTGTTTATATAAACAAACGAGACATAAACGAAGTTACTCAAGCTTTGAACATTGAGATTTTTTAGTCAATAAATCATGAGATATCAAGTAATTTTTTAACAACTTAATCTAATTTAATAAGATGTTAAAAAAAACAAATACCTAAAGATCTTAATTTAAAAGTTTAAAATGTTTAAGATAAATGTAGCCATAAGTTTTGCCATGTTCTAAAGTTTCGTTAACATAATGAGTTTGTTAGTTGCAATAAAACCTATAATCAAGAAAACAGTTAAGTTTAAAGAACGTGATGATATTTAAAAATTACTTTTAATATTGTTAGTGTCGTATTGTCATAATAAATATATTTATGTTTTACAATAATGATATAGTTTAAGCGTGATCAAATATCTGCTATATCATACAAGCTCTAAAAAAAATAAATAAATAAATAATTTGGGTAATTCGGGTATACCCGAATCCCAAAAGATGTACCCTTTACCCTACCCGAAAAAAAATCGGGTAACCCGATTACCCGGAAAAATTTACCCGACCCGATTTACCTGATACCCGAAAAAATCGGGCCGGTAATTCGGGTAACGGGTATTTTCGACAGGGTAAGCGTACACCGAGGAATGTCGACACTCGCACTCGACGACTTCGGTACGTAAGCAATGATGTTTCGGAGCAGTACGCCCCGCGTACTCCGAGGCTCCAGCCTCCTATAAATAGGATGCGAGGCTGCCGAGTTCTATTGCTATTTTTCTCTCTTCTCTCTCCCGTTTTACCTCGATTTGCGTGTCAGAAGTACCCCGAAGCCCCGGTAATATTCCCGAGTCCCGAAGCAAGTTCCGAGATCCCGAAGATCCTGAGAAGTGCGGTTCTGGAGCCGAAGCTCTGTCCGCGAGAAGTTCGATTTTTGTAGAGATCTTCCAGATCTGCTAAGGATTACTACTTCTACAAGCCGTAGTGTTGTCCGATCATCTTCTGATCAAGTGAGTGTGTAGTTACTTTCTTTAAACGCATAATTATGAAGTATTTTATACAAAATACGTGTTATGTGTATAATTTTGTTGTTATGTGCGTGAATGTATATTCACTCTCTTCAATCTCATAGATTTGATTTGTTTTCTATGAAATACGTGTTATGTGGGTATGCCTCATCTGTTATGTGAAATATGTATTGAATAAAAATGCTATACAGGTTTTAAACTATGTATAAAAATATATATTTTTATCTACTAATATATTGGGTAGAACATGGGTAGATAGTTGGTGTGTAATAAACAGATGAGAGGCCTCGATGTTGTTGTTGTTGTTGACCTAGTTATTCAGCGGAGTATGGATAACGACCACAGACTCCTTCTAGACAGTCTCGTGGAACGCTAGCAGGTTCATAACCTGTAGGTGTTGTGAACGATGTGTTCACCGGTGTACTCTATCCCCCTCATGGTTGCCTTTAGGATATCTATTGTTAAGGAAACCCCTTACAGTAATGTCCGTCTCGATAAAAATCCTAGATTAGGTCCCTTGAGATAAATGTTGTTTTAGGGACGTAAAGTGAGGATAACGGGAATGGGTAATCGGGATAGTGATTGGTTGGTGAAATTAAATATAATTTATTTATTGTGGGTTGAAAACCCTATATGCTCACCAGGATCCCAAGCCTGATCCACTCAGTTTTATTTGTATTACAGGAAATGGTGCGAGTGCGTAAGATGGATGAACCATCAAGTTGTTTTGTTTACAAGTCTGTATATGTATGTATTTGTTGAATGACTTGTAATGTTATCCTTTATGCTTATTGGTCTGTATCGGAACATGACACCCCGAGTTTTGATTATATAATGAAAATACATTTCTTTTATGAAATGCTTTGATAAACATTATTTTATCATGTTTTGTTTTTGGGAAAAAATTCCGCAACTCTTTCAAATCAAAAAGATTTACTCTGAAATTATTTTAAAAGCATAAATGAAAAATCGGTTTTTTCTGGCCGAGATTTTGGGGATGTCACAACCACCGCTTCCAACAAAAGGCCGAGAACGTCCAAGTCAGACATCAGTGCTAACCTTGACCTCAATAATGAGTTCGACGCCACCGAGGGGGAAGGTCCATCGGAAGTCCATCTTCGTCGACCATCGGGAGAGACAAAGCGAGAAAGGGGCTTCGTCTAGCGGGAAATCAACCAACGAGCACGTACTAGCGGAGAAAATCGAGAAAACTCTTCATTTTTTAGAAAAAAAAAATGATTCAACGGAAGAACAACGCCGGCGAGAATTGGCACTCATCAATCTTCAAATCATAAACACGGTGCCGCAACCAAATCTCGACCCAGAAAATTTAAGGCTGTTTTTGAAAATTCAACAAGAAGTTTTCGACCAATATCGCAACTAGATTCAATGTTTTTTAGTAATTTAGGTTTAATTTTCTAAGTTATATTTATTTTTTTTAGCATTAGTTTTAATTTTCTATGTGTTTTTATGTTTTTCTAGTAATTTAAGTTTAATTTTCTGTGTTTTAAATTATATAACGTGGTTTTAATTAATATAAATATTTTATTATATTTTAAATTTTGTGTTTATCTAATTTAGTCATAAAAGATAAAAAAAAGTTATGTATTTTATAAATTATGGAGTAAATTACTGAAATCGTCCCTGTGGTTTGGTCAAAATTGCACGTTTGGTCCCTAACTTTTTTTTTGCACTCGGATCATCCCTGTGGTTTGATTTTGTTGCGTTTTTCGTCCATATGGTTTGGTAAAAATTACATGTTTGCTCCCTAACTTTATGTATGTAAGGGACGAAAAATGCAACAAAATCAAACCACAAGAACGAAAAACGCAATAAAATCAAACCATAGGGACGATTTGAGTGCAAAAAAAAAAAAAAAAAAAAAAAAAAAAAAAAAAAGTTAGGCACCAAACGTGCAATTTTAACCAAACCACATGGACGATTTCAGTAATTTACTTTAAATTTTGTTTTTTTTTTAATATAATGTTAAAAAAAAATTTTTAAAAAATATATGAATGTTGTTAGTGGTGACCATTTTCTATGTTGAATGAGTTGGTAGTGAAGATGACGTGGCGCAGAGATGGTACCACTTTTCCGTTGGGTTGGTGGTGACTACTCCCCATAGCCTTATGGTCACTATAGATATTACTACTCGGATAAAATAGTGATAACGTTTATTGAATAACGACTACAGTTAGTGAGATAATAAATCGCCTCATATAGTGACCACTATACATATATACTTTAGTTACTATTTAGTGACCACTTATACATTTTGGTCTATAATAATTTTATTGCCGCACCTAGAGACGAAAAGTAAACACCAAAACTTTGGTTGCTAAATCATTTTAGTAACTCCTCTTCTACAGTGACCATATCATCTTAGTCACGAACTTGGATTTGTCTACTATTGTTTTTTAAGAGCTTTACAGCTGAAAAATCTCATATTTTATCGAAGTCTGAATAAACACAAATCATTGGCGACACCATTGTATACATTTATCGAATACTGCTTTATCAAAAGTTCTAGAAATACCATATATTGCATATACTTAGTTAGTGAATATAGGTTGGTTTATTCCCGCTTGGGGTTTTAATTTGATAAATAGTTGAATTTGTGTACCACCTTCAAAGTTCAAAGTGCATTAGTGGTCCTTCGTATTTAAACACTATTAAAATAAAATATTCTTAAGTTCAAATCCCATAAAGTTCAACTTTTTGATGCACCTCCTTTCGTAGAAAACAATTTAGTTGATTGTGACTATGGTTTTCGGTTTTGTTCACAGTATATATATTCAAGTGCACACCGATATATCAAAAACATTACCTTGTTGGAACTTAGCTGAAAAAATGGGATATATGAAGTTGACTTCTAAGCATCTTTTATTAAAAAGTGGAGGAGAAAGAAAGTCTTCACGCTTTCTAGAAGAACTTACCTATTCTGGTGCACCAAAAGCTACGGACCCACGTCGAAAGCCTGGCTCTTTTTACGCGGCTCGGCTCACTGGTACTGTCACCGTCTTCTAGAAACAACAACCCTAAACATACAGCCGGAAGAAACGGCTGGCGACTCCATCAACTCCCACAGCACGCAACCAGAAAGTGAGAAAGAGACCCGCTGCTGACCGTTGTCCTTTTGTATAAATCACAACACCCTGCGAAAGTCTTAAATTGATTCAAACCATTCTTGAAACTCGGAACCCTAAAACCCTACACTATTCTTCGATTTTCTATCAGTAAAGTGATCTCCGTCGGTATGATTGGCAACCTCACTACCCCGCTCAGAGGAACGTCTCTCGGATTCATGAATGATCCGCGGTTATCACCGGCTGTTTCAACCGGAAAAGTGCATTTCCGATGTCACAAGGGTTGTACTTGTAAGGCCTTGCTTCATGCAACAGAGGCTGACCAGGTCGTTGATTCGACGTCGTGCAGAAGATGTTCCAGTTTATACGAAGTCCTAAGAGTCAAACGTAACGCCACGCCTATCGAGATCAAGGCTGCATATCGCAGTTTAGCGAAGATTTACCATCCTGATACTTCGGATCTGAAGCAACATGATCACAATGGAAACTTTATCGAGATTCACAATGCTTATGCCACGTTATATGATCCTGCGGAGCGAGCGATGTATGATATGAAGTTGAACACGGGATTAGGACGGCGTTCGGGGTCGTTCACGGCCGGCGGAAAGAGGCGGGGTGTGTACACCTCCCGGCGATGGGAGACTGATCAGTGTTGGTAGATTTTCTTTTTTAAGATACGAAACAATTATTGAAAAATTGAGCAGAAAAGACCATGTAAATTATATGAGATATAGCTTTTTTATTGCGTGCTTTCTGATCGGGGTTAATATAGTTGATTATCTTAATGCAACTTTGTTAAGAATTAAAATACGATTGTTCTTAGGATTTACATACTCACTCATCCAATGAATGAGTTGCAACCACATGTGATAAATCAATTCCCTTATTGGATGAGTGACCGGTTTAATTATAAGTTATGGTTTTATGCTAACATCCGGCCGGTTTTCGTGAACAACCAGTGGAACCGGTGCACTGAACCGGCCAAAAGCGGGGAAGATAGGTGTTGGACTAATGTTTGGGCCAAAATATAGAGTATGGACCAATGTTTTAGCCCACTACTACGGCCTACAACACAGTTGGCCTGGTTGGACTCAATAGATTGCGTCTCCTAAATCTTATATTGTTGTTGACCATATAACCCACATGCGGCGTCTTCAACAACCAGTCAACCACAACCCACAAGTAAGCATCGATCACGTGTTTGCCTTTTTGAATTCAAAACAAGTACTGAAATCTTCTGCTTGGTTTTTCAATTGAGAAATTAAATTACCTCCTACCTTTTATTCCTATAATTATTCCTACCCACTAAAATTATGATAAATCACCATTCAATTTAATTGTATTTGATATATTCCTAATATAGTCTTAATGATTTAGTCTTAATTTTAATTTCAGTTTTGTTTCGGCTATGTTGGATTGTAATTTTTCTGTTATTATAGACTTATGCTCCATTGTTCCTGTGGTTCTGATTTTGAAATTAATCTATGACTTTATAATATCGTTCAATATTGGAATCTAAAGTCAAGTAACAATGAAAACACAACATCAATATCAATCCCAATCTTCCGTTCAATCAAATGTAAGAACGGAGATGGATAAAACATAAGAACATATAACTCTAGCCTTTAATGATAAAGGAAACAAAGAGATTTATATGTAATTTTTGTTGAAAAATTATAAGTGGTGGAGGCATAAGCAGAGCTAAGAAACATGATAAATTAGGGCATTTAACTCATAATGATCGGTTTAACATTTAACAATTTACCGGTTCATAATAGCACCATATCACGAAATACCGTAACATATACTTAACAACTCTTTACTAGTATCACATAAACGTATTTACGTAAAACGGGATAAAATATACCTCTATTGATCCCGTAATTCGACTCACGTACTCTCGTATGCTAGTATGTTACAGCGGTAATGATTTCCCAGAAACACCTCCCGAGCCTCTTTCCCGATCGTGTATGTCAATAACCATTCAAATGACTTACGATTCATATATTTATACCCTACAGTGGTCACGTCGTGACCATATATGTGTCACGCCGTGACAATCGGATGAACACCAATTTCGCCACTTATTACCCACTCCTGCCAAGTGTCCTTTTGACATGTCTCATTTGACGTCATGATACATCTACTGTTACGTCGTGAAGCTTGAATAGATTCTGTTTCGTCACGTGTCACTCTCTGGTTGACACGTGCAACGTTGACCCACTCATTGTCACGTCATGAGTATTATACCTTCACGTTGTGATGGTCAAAAGTTAACTTTGACTTTCGTTGAATTTCTCAAAATAGCAACCTACTTTCATCTCAACTTCAAATAGTCGTAGCTTTCTCATATGGACTCTATTTTTGAAAAACTTTATATCCACAGAACTGTTTCAGAGTGAACTATTATTTTTTCTCATAATTTCCTGGTTCAACTCTACTTATTTTCCGATACAACATAATAAATACAAGAATCTATGTATTGTATCACTAAATTATCATCACTTCATTGTTTTAAGCTCACCTCAAACCATAGTTATACCAAACACATACTTTAACTCATAGTATGAGGTTCTCAAGTCATTACATGTCTCGTAATAGTTCATGTCATGAAAACAGGTGTCACATATATATAAATGAAATACACATATTCTAACTTTAAGAAAGGGATATTTGAAAGCAAATAATGTAGTTTATTTGACATATGTGGATTTTATTTATATATGAAAGATTCCTAATGATGTTTTCATTAAACTTTAGAGAAAATAATTATTAAGAAACTATACTTTGTGATGTATGACTTCCTTTCTAATAAATGATCTAGCAATAAATATCAAATAAACTTTGTTAACAACTATAGTCGTTGTAATTATATTTTACATGTTAAAACATAATTGTAAAATCTTGGTTGAAGTTTTCAAATATAAAGTTGAGATACAATCCAATAATACCATCTAAAGCCTTATAATAAAGGATTAATTAAACTTTACTTGATATCGTTCACTTTTAAATCGGTAGAAATATTCACCTTTATTCTCTTAGGATTATACTTCAGTCGCTATTAATTGTATCTTGAATACAAACACTATTTATGAAATAGATAAAAGCACTTAATACGATTTTGTATGGAAATGGTCCTTCCTTATACTACTTAATGTTTTGAGGATTGGAAGTATATGTTGTTAGACTAAAGCTTATTATCCTAAAATCTACTAAATACATATTTGTAGAATACTCTAAAAGGTTATTTAGATAATTATATACAAACCCACCTAGAATAAGTTCTATTATTCATCTGAAAGTTGAGTTAACAGAAAGCAAGATTCTAATGACTAGGCAAGTGGGAGGCACGTGTAACTTGTAGCAGCTCAAGAACCATAGCTTGATGTAGCTAATGTTGGCACTAGTTTTAACAAGAAATTGTTAAACATGAATAATAGCTATTCATAAACACAAATTGTTTGCATTATTAGTAGAAATCATCTATGACTTGAGAAATGTGGAATCTCTCATTGATTAATTTACTTGATGATTTCTGGCAAATCCATCAACAACCAAAATGTTATTTCAAATCTCGAATCAGATTAATGACTAAGAGTCATAAACACGGAGATGTAATCTATGTCTAATAATCAAGTATGTGTTTGATTAATCTTCCTCTCTATAGCAAGGTTAGAAGCAGTAAGAGATTCTTTTAGAAACAATACATACATGGATATATATATATATATATATATACACACACACACACACAAAGCAAGGCTTTTTATAAAAGGATTTTCTCATACTCGTTTCATTGACAGTGATCCTTATCATACTCATGACATTGACTATGATCAAACTTTTTCATATATAGCTTTGATTAGATCAACGAGGATATTATTGATGGGTTTTGAGCATAACAACAATCCTATGGTGCACATGCAAACCCTAAAGCTTTGGATCTAGTTTTTCTAATTGTACATGCAATAATCATCCAAAGCTTGTAAACCCTAAACTAGCATACATATATCGAAAATCATAACTAAAACAAAGTTAGGATGTTACCTTTCAATTGTAGCGTGATCTTTAACCTTTGAGAGCTTTAGTATCACAAGTGTAATACCTCTAATCGATCACAAACACCAAGAAGCAACTTGGATAATATGAGAGAGAGAGAGAGGAAGAGGAGGAGGAGGATCAAAATCGGCTCTAAGATCCTTCTAGGGTTTTTGTTCGCCGAAAATATGATGCCAAGGGGGTCCCTTATATAGCTGAAGAACTACGGTTTCAATCAAAGACCTAATCTGGTTGCTTAGGCTCTAAGCAGCCCATAAGATCCTTCCAGAATCCTTATCATGGACAAAATCCTTATGGTTTATCCATAAGATTTCATCAACCCCTATCCATAGGGATCTCCAGCCCATTTTGCAATTATCACATAATTACAATATCAGTGCCCTTGATTTCATTAATCTCTTTTGACCACAAAATTAATTCTAAATTAATTCTTGACTAATATTAATTAAATAATATGATTTCTCTTTTAATATATTATTCACATAATATATTAATAACTCATAATTAACCTCTTTCTCTATAATTCATCCAGTCAAGTTGCTTTGGTGAAGGCATCCTAAAAGGACCATGCTACTATCGGGTCAAGTACATACCAAATATAGTTATGGTCTTAGACACCTAATCCAACAGTCTCCCACTTCGATAAGTCTAATAACTATAAATGCAAGTACGACTTCAAGATCTGATTAGCAATCGTAGCTCTAGAAAGTTGTTGTCGAACTCTGACACGTCCTTTAGATAAGGGATCGTATAGTCCTCCATTCTCAAGATATCTTGTGGACAAAATACATGGAACATAGTCATACTTATTTCCCAGTTGTTTGTTTCCCGATTTCCAATTTGTTTGACATAGAACTTAATTGAACACATCAACTTAGTCCTGACCGGGCTCAACACATAAGTCAAACCAAATCATCAAGGGGCCCAAGATATCGCTTTTAACCTCTTAGGATTAAAGGAACAGATAAAATTCAACTTATATGTTTGTATTATTTATTCATCAAATCGTACACAACAATACGTTTTATAACATCAAGTTATTGATGAGTTTATGCATTCTCAATGCACAAGCAACTCGTAAACAACAACTCATATATCTAGGTTTAAAGATTACATGATGTTATCGTCTCACAATCACTCGTGATTAAATTCCATGAAGTGATTCATGTGAGCGTGAGTTTAATCCAATACTCAAATCTTATTTCAGGAGCACTCATGAACGTTGCAACAAACCTTTGTCATGTCTAAATGCTTAGACAATCTACAAGCCAATTCATGACAGTCTTCTTTCATACTTACTTCCAATGTATGATCGAAGTGGATAGTTTAAATAATATTATTATTTAGGAAGTCAAAACATGCAAAGTGAAACAATAGTAAATAATTAACACAGTATAGTAACTTTACTTCTAAATAAAACTCATTTATTTAATCATCAAATGTTAATTACAATTTATCTATTACCAGTTTCCAAAAGCTATATAAACACTTAAAATAACATCATCCTTCAGCCCACTACACTTAGCATGTAGTAAATGCTTAACCCTACTCAGTCCCTTCGTAAGGGGATCTATTGGGTTATCCTCTGACGATACCCTCTTCACTACGAGGAGTCCCTCTTCTGCCTGATGTCTAATAAAGTAATATTTTATGTCGATGTGCTTGGATCTACCATGATCCCTTATTTCCTTGGTTAAGGCAACCGCACCCTCGTTGTCACAGAAAATTTCCATAGGCTCGTTTATGGTCGGCACAACTCCAAGGTATCCGATGAAGTTCTTTAGCCATATTGCCTCCTTCGACGCTTCACTCGCTGTTGTGTACTCTGATTCGCACGTTGAATTAGCTACGGTCTCCTGCTTAGAACTTTTCTAATTCACTGCTCCTCCATTCAGGGTAAAGACCCAGCCTGAATAAGAGCGAAAATTATCTCGGTCGGTCTGAAAGTTAGCGTCACTATACCCTCGCACTCTCAAGTCATCACTCCCACCAAGGATAAGGAATCATTCCTTAGTCCTTTGTAGGTACTTAAGAATGTTCTTTACTACGGTCCAATGTGCTCTACCAGGTTTCCCTTAATATCTGTTATCTATGCTCAAAGCGAAGGCCACATCAAGGAGAGTACACGTCATAGCATACATGATCGACCAAACAGCGAAATCATAAGGTAGTTGACTCATTTCTGCTATCTCAGCTTCGGTACTCGGGCTTTGATTCTTACTCAACTTGGTATTGCTATGGATTGGTAACTCCCCTTTCTTGGAATTCTCCATGCTGAAAAGTTTCAACACTTTGTCCAAGTAAGTACTTTGAATAAGTCATGTTAGTCTTTTACTCCTATTTCTCAATATCCTTATCCCTAGAATATAAGCACCTTCTCCGAGGTCCTTCATAGCAAAACACTTCCCTAGCCAGGACTTAACCTCCTACAAGGTTGGGACGTTGTTTCCTATCAGCACTATGTCATCTACATATAATACGAGAAAGCTAAGTATACTCCCATTGGCTTTGACATATACGTAGGACTCATCCTCGCTTCTCGAAAAACCAAACTCTTTGACTTTCTCATCGAAACAAAGATTCCATCTACGAGACGCTTATTTCAATCCATAGATGGATTTATCAAGCTTACACACTTTATTAGGGTACTTTGCATCGACAAAACCCTCTGGCTGACTCATGTTAACATCTTTAACCAACTTTCCATTTAGGAAAGTGGTTTAGACATCCATCTGACATATTTCATAATCATCAAATGCAGCTATGGTTAGCATAACCCTTATAGATTTAATATTCGCTACTGGTGAGAAGGTCTCATCATAGTCAATTCATGAAGTTTCAGTAAATCCCTTCACAACCAATCACGCCTTATATGTGTGTACTTTCCCATCCATGTTGGTCTTCTTCTTGAATAGTGTAAATACCTGCGAAGGTGGGCTTTAGCTTCCCATCCTTGATGTCTTGCAGATACTTCGGGCAGCTTCGTTTCTAATGCCCTTTCTCATGGAAGTAGAAGCACTCTGCTTCCTTTAGGTTGGTACATGGAACAACATAGCCAACTTTGGTCCCACTAGAAGATGATCCATCATGGGACTTTCCATTGTGGCTCTTAGAAGGAGACTTCCTCTTCTTTTCTTTCCCTTGCCTAATAGTGTAACGCCCGTAGATCCGGGCTAGTCAAATTAGAGGCAATAGGGGTCGAAAACGACTTTTCGACAAAAGATTATTTAGAATAAATAATCTTAACCAAGTTTTGGAATATGTCTCAAGGTTTCCGTACATATAAAGAATACCGAAATCCAAGTTATAACGAAGAAGTTATGGCCCGTCGAAGTTTTATGGCAAAACCGGCACGGCACCGGGAAACGTAAATAGTGAATTTACAATAGAAGACTTTTTAGCCTTATAAATCTAAACAAAAGTTGTAGAATATGTTAAACTAAGAACATCGATAAAAAGAACGCCCAAATCTGACTTCGTATGAAGAAGTTATGATTTTTCTAAGATTCGGCTTAGCAGTGCACGGCCCGAAACTCGAATTTTAGTTCGAGCGGTTTTTGGCTTATGCAACCTAAATGAGATTTGAAGATCTCATTAATAGGAACTCAACGGTAAAAGGACAGACGAAAACGGAGTCCGTATGAAGGAGTTATGAATTCTTCGCGGTCATTTAACAGTCTAAACGCCTCCTACTGTTAAATTTGAGATCGGTCGAGAATTAGCCGACAGAGTCTAAACAAAAGTTGTAGATATTGATTTTACCTACGCGTGGATATAAATAACGTCGAAAACGGAGCTCGTATGCGAAAGTTATGATTTTTCTAAGTTTGAAGGTTGATACGCGATATGGGGTGACGTGGCACCACCAGAATTGGACACGTGGCACCACCAGAAGGGTACCACATGCACCAACTCGGCGAGTCCATCAGATTTTTGCACTATAAATAGAGGTGTCGGGTCTAGCCTTCTCTTCACACCTTCAAGCCCTTTTTTCTCTCTCTAAACTCTCTCTCTAAGCCTCCCTAACCCCCCCCCCCCCCCCCAAAGCCTAGGGTAACTCCCTAGCACGAGGCGGAAGCCCCGGAGCGCCCGACGGCTCCGAGAAAATAGCCTTTCGGCTCGGGAAACGCTGCTCCAGCGAAGCCCGGTTTTGCGAAAAACCCGCTGTAAGTGAGCTATGCCTACGCTAGTTTTAATATAGCTTCTAATTAATTATAGTAACATTATTAGGACCTTAAAATAATTGTTTGGGCTATTATTATGAGTTATATTGAGTTTTATTTAACGCCTATATAATAATAATAATAGCTATACTATTAATTAGTCGCGGTTATCGTTAGACTAAACCCTAGTGGTGTTGATACTAGGTTTTATCAAAGGAAATTGTGTTGAGAGTATCGAAGCGTTGTCCGAGTGTTGAGTCACCACCTACTCAGGTGAGTGAATAGTCCCTTTCATCTTACACATAGATATGAAGTATTTATTATATAATTGACGTGTTGTGAGTGCATAGTCCCTTTCATCTTACACATAGATATGAAGTATTTTATATAAACTACGTGCTATGTGTGCATATTATCTGAATACTTGTTGTCTATGCTGGATGAACGTTTTATACATGTTTTAAAGGATTTAAACTGTATACGTATTTTATATATACGAATATGTTGGGTATGAGATGGGTAGATGAATGATGAGAGATAGAAGACGATGTGAGTATACATTGGCAGCTATAGACTTAGTGCCTATGGGACAAACACCGGTAGCTATGGACTTAGTACCTGTCAAACGTTGGTAGCTATGGATTTAGTACCTGTTAGGAGTTGGTAGCTATGGACTTAGTACCTATTAGTTAGACACTGGTAGCTATGGATTTAGTACCTGTAGGAATTGGTAGCTATGGACTTAGTACCTGTTGAGCGTTGGTAGCTATGGATTTAGTACCCGATGAGTAAGATATAACAGCTATGGAATTAGTGCTTTACGAACGAACATTGGCAGCTATGGATTTAGTGTCAGTCCTATGACCCCGGAAGTAAGGGACTTCGGAATAAACGAATGCAGGATAGACGGCCCTTAGGTTAAATCCTTAAGAGTAAAGAAGATAACGGGGATGGGTAATTGGGTTGATTGTTTGATTGAACATAATAATTATATTATTGTGGGTTGAAAACCCTATGTACTCACCAAGTTTCCCAACCTGACCCACTCAGTTTATTTACATCACAGGTGGCGATATGAAGTGACATTACACTGAGAGATTTAAAGAGATGTAGATCACTAGTGTAAATAATTGTAAGTTCTGTTTATGCTTATGTTTCTGTATTAACGATGACATCCCAAACGTTTTAAGATGAATAAAAATAGGTTTCTTCGAAAACGTTTTAATAACGTATTTATCGTGTTTTTCTGGGAACAAATTCCGCAACCTTTTTTATAAAATGAAGTACTCTGATTTTTATAAAGCATAAACAAAATCGGTCTTTTCTGGCCGTGATTTTGGGGATGTTACAAATAGCCAAGACAAGGGAAGTAAGCAGTAGGAGTAGATGCAATAGATTTTCCTTTTAGACTACTCTCACCAGTCCTTATGAGGCCTTGAAGCTTGCTCAGAGTGACCTCCTCCTTGTTCATATGATAGGTCATACGAAAGTGGTCGTAACAAGGAGGCAACGAGTGTAGAATGATATATATGGCCAGCTCCTCATCAAAGTTGACATTCAAATTCAGCAAGCGGTCCACAAACCTTTGCATTTTCTACAAGTGGGCCGTGATGCACTCATCATCCTTCATTTTGGTAGTAATCATCGCAGCGCTGATCTCGTACCTTTCCTGCCTAGAACTTTGATGGTACCTTTCCATTAAATCTTGGTGCATCTCGAATGGATAGTAATCCTCGTAGGAATTTTGGAGTTCAGCAGTCATTGTTGCGAGCATGATGCAATGAACCTTCATAGCATCCCTCTCATGAATTTCGTACGCAACAATTTCCTCGGGAGTAGCAGTGTTGTGTTCAATCTCATTCAGCTCCTTGTCGAGAACATACTCTTTGTCCTCGTAACGGGTGACCGTGCGAATGTTGCAAATCCAATCATTAAAATCGAATACATCAAATATCACCGTCCCACACTGGCAAGGTTCTGAGGCATCAGAGAGCCCGGAAAATAGAACCTTTCGGGTCAAAGTTCTGCACGCGTCTTTCCGATTTTTCGCCAAAAATTTATGTAAGTTAAGTTGCACTTACTATGCTTTAAGTGTAACTTATATTTATCTTCATCGGCATTATTATGAATGTATAAATAAGATTTATCAGTGATTCCAGTCATAATACAGGTTGATATACTTTTGAAAATGATGTACAGGCTAGATTTAGTGAGGTGTTTAAAGTGGGATTTCCAAACAGTATACTTTGTATACCAAACTGACCTTACTTCCGATATGATCTTATCTAGTTGTTCCTTATTTGATAAATATTGAAGTGTTCATTGGAATTAGTGAATGATCTAATTTTTATCACCAGATTGTCATAGAGGCAAGGTTTTAAAATACGGAATCGGGCCTCAAGGCGTTTACCGCTCGCCTCACGAGGCGTAAACCTCGAGGCAAAACGAGGTGTAAGCCTCAAGGCGGAATAAAATAATAATAATAATATATTATATTAATCATAAAAAACATACTAAAGTCCAATTTCAAACATAAAAGTCTTACTTAATGTCATCATCCCAAAAATAAAAAGATACTAAAATTCATAATAGTCTTCAAATCATGCCAAATTAGTAAAAACAAACGCATAATAGTCTTTAAATCAAGCCAAATCAACATAAACCAAGGTCATCATCATCTTCCATTTGACCATCGAGCTCATCATCTTCATCAACCAGATTTAGTTGAACACCTTTCCTCCTTTTTGAACTAGAACTTGCACTTGTTGCAACTTCATCCGTTCCAACTTCTTCACTATTCTCATCATCTACAATACTTGGGTCGGCTAACCATTCATCATCAGATGGCAATTCCTCAACAATTAAGGGATCATCATCCTCTCCTAGCTTCTTCTTTGAGACAAACTTTCTCTTCAACTTCTTATTGTACATAATGTACACCAAGCTATTCATTTTACTCGTAGTCAACCGGTTCCTACTCTTTGTGTGTACTTGATTAAATGTACTCCAATTCCTTTCGCAAGCTGAAGCGGAACAAGTTAGACCCAATATTTTTGTTGCAGACATCATGAGCTCGGGCACACTCTCTCCAAAGTTATCCCACCATTCAACTACATTGTAACACCCAAAGTTTTAAAGGCCAAGAAAGGAAAGAGAACCCTAATTTTAAGGGTCGACTCGGCGAGTCCAAGGAGGGACTCGGCGAGTCCGAGCGGGAACCGGGTCAAGGTGTAAGTGGCCAACTCGGCGAGTCGGCCAAGGGGACTCGGCGAGTCTGGTCTGTGCGAGGAAAACCCTAAATCCGGGACTTTGGGCGTTATTTAAGCTTCTTATTCTCTCCATTAGGGTTCCTTATAGCATCCCTCGTTCAGAAATCGAAGCCTAAGCCTCCATTGTTGTGCATCCAAGCTTCCAAGCCATTTTTGGGTGATTTGAAGGAAGAAGAGGGAGGGGAATCAGTGAAGCTTCAAGGATTGGCTTCAGATCTGGAGTTTGTGGAGCTTTTCTGAGATATTGAAGGTATTAAGTCATTTCCTTCCCTTAGATCTATTTTTGGTTGTGAGTTTTGGGGCTTTTAAGCCATGATTAGCTACCCTTAGGAGTTAGAAGCCGGATCTGGAGTTGTAACTTCAAATCCAAGTGTGTTATGGTTTGGAGAAGCAAAAAGTATCAGCCCTTGAGTTGATTTTGAAGTCCCTTGGCCTTAAACCCTAGTTTATAGCATATTTTGCCTAGATCTCCTTCTCTACACGTAAAGTTTGCAACTTTACGTGGGGAATAGGATTGGGAAGGGTAGATCTACAGTTTGGAGTTCATGCATGACTCAAAAGTCCTCTGCATGTAAGGAGATCTGGAGGGACTCAGCGAGTCCTTTGAATAGACTCGACGAGTAGCATGAAGTTGTGGAGAAACTCGACGAGTGGGATGAACAACTCGTCGAGTCAGATGAAGATTGTCTGGTACTCGGCGAGTCTGTTCTTGGACTCGGCGAGTCAGGTCGCGAAACCCCAAACCCTTCAAGTTGAGACTCGAATCAGTGAGTCGGGTGGAGACTCGGTGAGTTGGATAGGTCAGGACTCAGAAATCGGTATACTCGGCGAGTCATGGACTGACTCGGCGAGTCGAGTCGCGAATGGAAGGAATCTGATCATTATGAACTCGGCGAGTCGGTAGGGTGACTCAAAGAGTAGGGTTGACCTGGAAGGTTGACCTTGATCAGGACATTGACTTGGACCAGGGTTGACTTGGTTGTCTTTCGGGGGTCAGTTAGACTCAGTGTTGCATTGATATTGGTAGTTCGGGGAGCAAGGGGAGCATGAATTTAGTGAGCCGTCGGGCAGCAGCTAGTGAGATCATCAGCAAGTTCAGCCAGTGCCGGTGAGTTTCCCTTTGTGTGAATGGGTCTAAGGCCACAATGCCGGCCCATGTAGTTATGAGTAGAAGACCTGGGGGTTAGCCCTAGGCACAGTATGCTAGTATGATTTTCAGGATGAGGTCCAGTAATAGCGGGCGGATGCCCAAGGATTTGTTTATATGATAGTTTATACTTGTTGTCTGTGTGATACATGTATGTGCCTGGTAGAGAGGTGAGTGTGGGTGATGTCTCGTATCTCACCAATAGCAGAGTGTGGATGGAGTTCCACATCTCAATAGTAGCATAACAGGGGCAGGGCCCAAGTTAGGGAAGGAGTGAGGGTGGGCTGGGCCCATATCTCACTACCACTAGGGGCGTGGACGGGGTTCCTTGACTCATTAGTAGCAGTACATGGGCGAGGCCTTAGGACAAAACCAGTCGTATGTGTTTAGTTAGGTGTTTATGTGATATTAATTGTTGGCGGTCAAGGCCCTGTGACAGTCAGTGTCCTGAGTAGGACAAGGTCAGACTCGCTTCCTGTCTTCTGAAAGACAGAGCGAGGGATTGGTGGGAAGAGATTGGTCATGCTTTGGGTGATGATGCCGCGTTGGACGCGATGACTTGGAGTGATTTCTCAGCTAGGTTCAAGGAGGAGTTTTCGCCGATTATTGAGGTGCAGCAGTTGGCTCGGGAGTTTCAGGATTTGACGCGGACTAATGAGACTGTGGCGGAGATCACCGCCATGTTCAGGGAGAGGGCTCTTCTCGTACCGCAGTACGTCGCAGATGAGGAAATGAAGAAGGCCCGATATCACGAGATGCTGAGGGATGACATCAGGGAGTTCGTAAGCAGGTCCGGCTGTAAGACGCTGGAAGATATGATTTCTCGGGCCAGGGAGAGGAAAATTGATTTGGAGCAGATCCGGAAGAGGAAGCCGGGTGAGGTTCAGGTAGTCGCAAGTTCGGGCAAAAGGCCTAAAGGATCGGATTCGAGATCGAGGGATTTTCAGGACCGCATTCGGTGCGAGAAGTGCAGTAGGGCGCACAGGGGAGCGTGCAGGAGTGGTAGTGGTGGTGAGTCTGGCTGCTTCAGGTGCGGTCGGTCTGGTCATTTTAGCAGGGATTGTAATATTACCGTCACTCAGGGATCAGATTTAATATGTTTTCACTGCAATCAGCAGGGCCACAAGAAGGCCCAGTGCCCCAGTTTGTTTTCAGCAGGACAGGTGATGGCACCTGCCCCTCAACCTTGAGGATCACGGGCGGCCGTCAGGGCCGTGCCGAGGCGCCTGCAGTGGGAGGCAGGGCTTTCCAGATGGATACTTTGGAGACGTGAGCAGCACCGGACAATGCAGGTATGCGACTTCCATTTCAGTTCTTTTATTTTGTGCATGATTATATTGTTATGGTTCTGCATCATTATCGGTCGAGCATTTCATTTTTGAGCGGTTTGATTGTGATCGAGTTATATGCCATCGGCATACCTTGGATATTTGGTTAGTAGTTAAGGGATAGGTTTTATCGAAGAAGGTTACTTAGGGTGCAGTATTTGTAGCATGCCTTGGAGGGATTCGGTATGTCTCGCTAGTTCGGAGTCGTATAAGTTTTCGAAACGGACTGGTTAGATCCCTAGCTATGGTAAGCATGAGATTCCTCAGCAGACTAATTATGGAATGGTAGAAAGGATTTGGAATTCTATTCATTAAGCATCTAGGTGTGAGCAGGATCGAAGTGGGGGAGAATCCTTCGAATCAACAAGGGTAAGAGCACGCAAATCCAGAACAAGTATGTGACTTCTAAGAAGGAAAAGAGGTAGTTCAGCGTTTGATGAATTGAGTAGTTTAGGGTTGGGAGTTTGAGAAACTCCCCATCAGTCCGTGCGTGTAAATGGTAATGGTGAGTATGTGGTTCGAATTCAGGTTGAAGGGTCGCCTGTAGGACTCATGTGAGTCGGAATGAAGATCTTGAGGTCAGATAGCATGGGATGTTTTTGTGTTAGTAGTCAGTGGCAGAAGCAGCATGTAGAGCATGGAAGAGTGGCGGGAGAGCCTCAGCTTTCTTCAGCAGCAGTCAGTGGTGGAAAGTGTTATCAGACTACGGGGCAGCCATAGCATTCACTAGCAGACTGCGATAGAAGGTGAGGTAAGACAGCGGGTAAGTCGTAGCATTCCATAGTAGCTTCGTTGGCGGAGACGGGGCGAGGCCCTTATCTCCTAGCATTCAGATAGGGATCAGGAATGGGTAATGGATGAGAATGGTAACGAGTTGCTTGTATAGCCCTTGAGAGGTGAGACCTTGGGAGAGGCCGCTCTAGGATATAGTCGGGTAAGACCCGTATGAGGATAGCAGTATAGGTGAGACCTGAGAGCAGGGTTGCTCAGTAGTATGGTTGGGTGAGACCCGTGGGTGAGGCCCGTAAGTTTTAGCAGCACAGGTGGGACCTGGTAAGGATCTTAGTGTCTAGATAGGGGATCGGGGATCCCAGAATATTGTAGTGCCAGCCTGGTAGAATAGATTGAGCAGTATAGGTGGTGGAAGTTTCTTCGAATATCGCTGGGAGCGACTAGTGGTTGTGTTGGGTCAGCGATCGGTGAGAGTCGGTAAACCAGATATTGATAGGTTGGTAGGGACCAGGATGGTCTCAGTTCATCCGGAAGGCCGATAAGGAATAGCAAGATTTCTAGTCAGTAGTAGTGCGGGTATGCAGAGTATGGTGGAATTCAGTTAGTCGATCGTGGGGTGCTCGACACCGAATGATAGTAGAAAGTATGCCAAGTGGATACTGGCAATGATGACCCGTACAGAGTAGCGGGAGTAATAGATTGGGTGAAGACAGGGTCTTCACAGTGGCAGAGGAGATAGATGGTTATGGAGCGTTGCTTTGGGAAGGCAAGGAAATTGTGCAAGAAAAGAAGGGGTGAACCCCTATGTTGCAGTACTCGGAGAGTACCAGAAAGATTGTCGGTTGAGTAAGTTGTGTTTCCAGGATGTTCAGGGTCAGTATGTACCCGAGATTATTATCTGTAAGGATTGGCGTTGGTCTGATGACTGAGCGGAAGGCCAACGAAGTTAGGCAGCTGGTGTTAGAATGAATGGTGGGGTATTGGAGGCAGATCGCAAGCGGTGGATTATAGCAAACTTCGAGGACGAAGTTTAGTTTAAGTGGGGGAGAGTTGTAACACCCAAAGTCTTAAAGGCCAAGAAAGGAAAGAAAGCCCTAATTTTAAGGGTCGACTTGGCGAGTCCAAGGAGGGACTCGGCGAGTCCGAGCGGGATCCGGGTCAAGGTGTAAGTGGCCAACTCGGCGAGTCGACCAGCTGGACTCGGCGAGTCTGGTCTGTGCGAGGAAAACCATAAATTCGGGACTTTGGGCACTATTTAAGCTTCTTATTTTCTCCATTAGGGTTCCTTATAGCATCCCTCGTTCAGAAATCGAAGCCTAAGCCTCCATTGTTGTGCATCCAAGCTTTCAAACCATTTTTGGGTGATTTGAGGGAAGAAGAGGGAGGGGAATCAGTGAAGCTTCAAGGATTGGCTTCAGATCTGGAGTTTGTGGAGCTTTTCTGAGATATTGAAGGTATTAAGTCATTTCCTTCCCTTAGATCTATTTTTGGTTGTGAGTTTTGGGGCTTTTAAGCCATGATTAGCCACCCTTAGGGGTTAGAAGCCGGATCTGGAGTTGCTACTTCAAATCCAAGTGTGTTATGGTCTGGAGAAGCAAAAAGTATTATCCCTTGAGTTGATTTTGAAGTCCCTTGGCCTTAAACCCTAGTTTATAGCATATTTTGCCTAGATCTCCTTCTCTACACGTAAAGTTTGCAACTTTACATGGGGAATAGGCTTGGGAAGGGTAGATCTACAGTTTGGAGTTCATGCATGACTCAAAAGTCCTCTGCATGTAAGGAGATCTGGAGGGACTCAGCGAGTCCTTTGAGTGGACTCGACGAGTAGCATGAAGTTGTGGAGAAACTCGACGAGTGGGATGAACAACTCGTCGAGTCAGATGAAGATTGTCTGGTACTCGGCGAGTCTGTTCTTGGACCCGGCGAGTCAGGTCGCAAAACCCCAAACCCTTCGAGTTGAGACTCAAATCAGTGAGTCGGGTGGAGACTCGGTGAGTTAGATAGGTCAGGACTCAGAAATTGGTAGACTCGGTGAGTCATGGACTGACTCAGCGAGTCGAGTCGCGAATGGAAGGAATCTGATCATTATGAACTCGGCGAGTCGGTAGGGTGACTCGATGAGTAGGGTTGACCTGGAAGGTTGACCTTGACCATGACTTTGACTTGGACCAGGGTTGACTTGGTTGTCTTTCGGAGGTCAGTTAGACTCAGTGTTGCATTGATATTGGTAGTTCGGGGAGCAAGGGGAGCAGGAATTCAGTGAGCCGTCGGGCAGCAGCTAGTGAGATCATCATCAAGTTCAGCCAGTGCAGGTGAGTTTCCCTTTGTGTGAATGGGTCTAAGGCCACAATGTCGGCCCATGTAGTTATGAGTAGAAGACCTGGGGGTTAGCCCTAGGCACAGTATGCTAGTATGATTTTCAGGATGAGGTCCAGTAATAGCGGGCGGGTGCCCAAGGATTTGTTTATATGATAGTTTATACTTGTTGTCTGTGTGATACATGTATGTGCCTGGTAGGGAGGTGAGTGTGGGTGATGTCTCGTATCTTACCAATAGCAGAGTGTGGATGGAGTTCCACATCTTAATAGTAGCATAACAGGGGCGGGGCCCAAGTTAGGGAAGGAGTGAGGGTGGGTTGGGCCCGTATTTCACTACCACTAGGGGCGTGGACGGGGTTCCATGACTCATTAGTAGCAGTACATGGGCGAGGCCTTAGGACAAAACCAGTCGTATGTGTTTAGTTAGGTGTTTATGTGATATTAATTGTTGGCGGGTGAGGCCCTGTGACAGGCGGGGCCTAAGTAAAACGGATATGTATCCGAGCGGGGCTCGAAGCTAGGCGGGGCCTGGAGCGGCGGGGCCGTTGTAGCGGGCGAGGCCTGAGGTAAGGGGGTGAGACCCAAGATAGCGGGCGTGGCCCAGTATGTGCAGTATGTGATTATGCTTGGTATGTGGTAGGGTGGGGGACTCACTAAGCTTCGTGCTTACGGTTTTCAGTTTTGATTTCAGGTACTTCCGGTAGCGGAGGAAGAGCTCGGGGTGATCGCATGGCACACACCATAGATTAGACAACCTAGGAATGTTTACTCTGATAATTAACATGTGTTTTGAAAACTTATACTCAGACTATGTTTTGGAATGATGACTTTGCTTAAAGTAATGCTTTATTAAAAGAAATTTTTGGTCTTAAATTTTGGGTCGTTACAAGTTGGTATCAGAGCCTTGGTTTGAGGGATTTGGACATGCTCTCAGGTGTGTCTGAACTCAAACTGAGGAATTGGTAAAGAAGTTTTCAACATGAAAAGACAGTTTTGTAAAAAGGGAGTTTTGAGAAAGAAAACAGTTTTAGAAAAGCAAAAAGAATGCAGAAAGATAAAAACTTTGAAAAGAGAAAAGAGGTGTGGTGCATGCAATCAACCGAGCTCAAGTAAGTACCCCAAAATACCCATACAAGCCTATGTTTTGATTATCAGTAATAGAACAGCATGCTAGATTAGGACTAAGGATTTAGGGAGGATGCCTTATGTTCCTGTTATATGTGCTTTTGATCTGCATGATAGTGCTGAATAGATAGTAGTAGGATAGTCTGTTTAGGTTATGCTTGAGTTTATGGGTTGTGTTGCATGCTAGTTCAGATTCTTGCTATGTGGATATGATTGCTTGAGTATGTTATGGTTAGATTTTTCCCTTGTCTGAATGTCGCTTGCTTTGTGCATTGTAGGATTCTGAGTGATGGGAGTTAGCCATTAGGTGGATACGACACGTCACAAGTGATCAGGGTTGAATAATCTCAGAGTGTTGGATTTGGTCCTATTTCACAGCTCTCGTTTGAGTCTAACCGTTGTAGGAACGAGTCCTTTACTTGAAGGATTATCTGAGCCTCGTCACATGTGATGGTATCCAGGTGATGGCAAATTGGCATCACAATGAGACCTTCAGCAGCTGAGGGCTGGTTTGAGTAGAGTTAGAGGTTTCCCTAGGGCAAGCCTAGGATAAGAGTAGCAGAGATCAGTAGCAGTAGTAGTAGAAAAGGGACCTGGTGGAGTCAAAGCAGTTCTTGAGGAAAGTACGGATAGATGTGGAAGGTAGTATGGACCCGCACTACTGAAAGCAGAGGATTCGTACTCGATTCGGGAAAGGCCAAGACAAGACCGGGAACCTGGTAGTGAGTATGTTTGGTCTCGCAGCAGTGAGGGGTATTCTGATAATGGTTATGTTATATGTTTCAGTATGGTGACATCGCAAGAGGGACCAGCGGGCGGATCAGGCGCCGGAGTGAGATCAGGCTCGGGTTTAGGGACCGAGCAGCTCGAGTAGCGGATGAAAGAGTTGATATCAGCTGAGGTTACGCGCAGTATTCTAGCTCAGACTCCTGTGATCTTTGGCGCGATCAAGGAGGGTATATTGGAGATTTTGGATGAGAGGCTGGGAGCCTTCCGTACTGAGATGATGGCTTTGTTGGGAGCACGTACCTTGACATTTCAGGAATTCAGGGCTTGCGGGGCACCAGATTATCATGGGGCTAGGGACCCCATCGCTTGCAGCAGATGGTTGGCTGATGTTGCCAACGCATTTCGTACGAGTCGGTGTCCTGAGTAGGACAAGGTCAGACTCGCTTCCTGTCTTCTGAAAGACAGAGCGAGGGATTGGTGGGAAGAGATTGGTCATGCTTTGGGTGATGATGTCGCATTGGACGCGATGACTTGGAGTGATTTCTCAGCTAGGTTCAAGGCAGAGTTTTCGCCGATTATTGAGGTGCAGCAGTTGGCCCGGGAGTTTCAGGATTTGACGCAGACTACTGAGACTGTGGCGGAGATCATCGCCATGTTCAGGGAGAGGGCTCTTCTCGTACCGCAGTACGTCGCAGATGAGGAAATGAAGAAGGCCCGATATCACGAGATGCTGAGGGATGACATCAGGGAGTTCGTGAGCAGGTCCGGCTGTAAGACGCTGGAAGATATGATTTCTCGGGCCAAGGAGAGGGAAATTGATTTGGAGCAGATCCGGAAGAGGAAGCCGAGTGAGGTTCAGGTAGTCGCAAGTTCGGGCAAAAGGCCTAAAGGATCGGATTCGAGATCGAGGGATTTTCAGGACCGCATTCGGTGCGAGAAGTGCGGTAGGGCGCACAGGGGAGCGTGCAGGAGTGGTAGTGGTGGTGAGTCTGGTTGCTTTAGGTGCGGTCGGTCTGGTCGTTTTAGCAGGGATTGTACTATTACCGTCACTCAGGGATCAGATTTAATATGTTTTCACTGCAATCAGCAGGGCCACAAGAAGGCCCAGTGCCCCAGTTTATTTTCAGCAGGACAGGTGATGGCACCTGCCCCTGCAACCTTGAGGATCACGGGCGGCCGTCAGGGCCGTGCCGAGGCGCCTGCAGTGGGAGGCAGGGCTTTCCAGATGGTTACTTTGGAGACGTGAGCAGCACCGGACAATGCAGGTATGCGACTTCCGTTTCAGTTCTTTTATTTTGTGCATGACTATATTGTTATGGTTCTGCATCATTATCGGTCGAGCATTTCATTTTTGAGCGGTTTGATTGTGATCGAGTTATATGCCATCGGCATACCTTGGATATTTGGTTAGTAGTTAAGGGATGGGTTTTATCGAAGAAGGTTACTTAGGGTGCAATATTTGTAGCATGCCTTGGAGGGATTCGGTATGTCTCGCTAGTTCGGAGTCGTATAAGTTTTCGAAACGGACTAGTTAGATCCCTAGCTATGGTAAGCATGGGATTCCTCAGCAGACTAATTATGGAATGGTAGAAAGGATTTGGAATTCTATTCATTGAGCATCTAGGTGTGAGCAGGATCGAAGTGGGGGAGAATCCTTCGAATGAACAAGGGTAAGAGCACGTAAATCCAGAACGAGTATGTGACTTCTGAGAAGGAAAAGAGGTAGTTCAGCGTTTGTGACAACCGTCAAATTATGGTCAATTCAAAGTCAAATAAAGTCAACAAGTCAAACCGGTCAGCTCAACTAACCCTTGTGTGCTTGGACTTACGTTCAGTATTTACTAAACAAGTCGCTATTCTAATATGAAAAACATAAATCGAAAAGTACGTACAACTAGATCTCTTTAACCTAAAAACTGTAGTACGTGGCAAGCCAAACTGTTAAAACAATGATGCATACTCATCGGGAATGTGTAAGATCCTTAAACAAGGCTTAACAGGGTTTACGAACCATGCATTGCGATGCCGGACACTCACAATTGTCACACATGGATCCTCTCTCAATCGTTTTCACTCTATCTCTGTCTATGTCATATCTCTCCCTAATCGCTCCAAGTGTGTGAAATCTCTCTCTAATATCTCTCTACATTAGAAATCTCTCCAAGAATGTCAAATCTCTCCCAAATCCCTCTAAGTATGTGAAATCTCTCTCAAATATCTCTTTGTATGAGAAATCTCTCCAAGAATGTCAAATCTCTCCCAAATCTCTCCAAGTATGAGAAATCTCTCTCAAATATCTCTCTGTATGAGAAATCTCTCCAAGAATGTCAAATCTCTCCCAAATCTCTCCAAGTATGTGAAAACTCTCGCAAATATCTCTTTGTATGAGAAATCTCTCCAAGAATGTCAAATCTCTCCCAAATCTCTCCAAGTGTGAGAAATCTCTCCCAAATCTCTCTCAAAAGTTTCCCGAAACTTTTTGGAATCATTCGGGTCATTCCGGCCCTTAACCGGGTCAAAAACGGCTTAAAACGGGGCGAAAACGAGAAAAATGGACCTTAGGAACCGAAACCCTCTTATAAGAGGCGAAGTTCCTTAGGACCGAAAGGTCTTCTTAGGGACCGAAAGTAAGAAGACCGAACCCGAGCAGGAGGAACCGAACCCTAGAGCAAGAACCGAAACTACTGTTCACCAACCGAGCGGTCGGTCCCTCTCGGTGCCTCTCGGTCCGCCCCCACTCTCTGTCCGCTATTCTGTCTCTCGGTTCGCTATTCCGCCTCTCTGTTCGCTCTCTGTCTCTGTTCGCACTCTCTGTCTCTCTTCTTCTCGCTCTGTCTGCTCGCGCTCTCTGTTCTCTCCCTCCCCCTCTCGGTTCCTACCCTCTACCTTCTCCCCTCTCGGTTCCTTCCCTCCTTCTCCTTTCCTCTCGGTTCTACCTCTCTCTCTCTCTCTCTCGGTTCAGCATCAGGAGGCCGAGCCTCGGCCAGAAATTCGCATATGTGTCATTTTTAGCCCATTTTTGATATTTTTTACATTTTAAGCCCGTTTTTCGTGATTTTAAAGCGGGATTTTCTCCAGAAATTATATTTTAACATAATAAACTCTAAATATTCATAATCTAAACATATTTTGATGAAAATCATTATTTAAATAATAAAAATCAAATGGATGAATTATTAAAGGTGGAGTGTTGACTTTGCCTTATCCAAAGTCACAAGCAACCACCCCACACCCACTCTTTGACTAACCACACCTCTCCACCTTACCTAGGTCACATCAATGTCTTTTCCACTCAATTATCCCTCCTTCCCACGTTTTTGAGGGCTGATTATTCATCCTCTCTCCTCACTTCTCTCATTTGCTCTCATTTCACAAGAAGATCAAACTCTTTCATCTCTCACTTTCTCTCTCTAGAAATTCGAGATTCAAGGGCTGATCTTGAGCTTTTCCCCCACATTTGGTAAGCATAATCCATTCTCTTTATGATTATCTCATTTAATTCCACTCAAATCATGGATATCTTAGACAAACTCTCTCATAATTATGTTAGATCTTCGAATCTTCAAGTGATTCTTCAAGTGTTCCTGGGTTGAACACTTTCCTCCTTCAACACTTATCTACTGAAATCACTCAAGGTGAGTTCATACCCCTACATTTTCATGTTTTCTCAAGTTTTCAGGGGGGGAATACAAGTTAAAACACTAAGAACATATCTAAATTTTTCTAACAGCCTTCATCAGAAAAGTTCAACTCCATTCTCGGACTGTTTTGGGCATCTTAAATATTTTTGTTTTCAAAACTGTACAAGTTGCAAATAGTTCAAGTTTTTAGCTTTAAAATGGCTACTTGCACATCTCCATACGATTTTTTTACAATTTATGGTGATTTTTACAAAACTGCCTATCATTTCAAACAACAATCCGGACCAGTCTGTGATTATGGACTTTTTCACCCAAGTTAGAGGTCATTATAAATTGTGATAAAAATTATGAGCAAACTAGACACATTTTTTGAACTCTCAGAATTTACGGATCTAGTTTTCGACTTCGTATGATTTTTCTATGATTTTTCCAAAACAGGGCAGAATTGCTAAATTTTGTCAACAGCATGTAAACATCATAACACTTTGTATCATGTTGAGCAAAGTGTATAATCATAAGTTCTAATATTTGAATGTGTTTCCTTGCTAGTTTATCATTATGAACTGAAACTAAGACATTCATATTAAATATTATTCATTCATTTTGGAACACGTACTATTAAACTATAAAAAGTATAGTTTGATAAATTCACAACACTAATACATTTCCATAAAAGAGTTCATACATATTACATACATTTTAGATAAACTATAATAGGTATAGTTTATGATACATCACTCTACGCACTCGTACAAGAAGGGTACATTCATACAAGAAATATTTATATTCACACACATTTCACGTAAACTTGTTATCCTATATTGTGAGTTTCTCTATTTTCTCTCTCTCTCTCTCTCCCCGTACGTCCGAGTGCGGGATATAATTCCTGGTAGTTATAATCAGAATCTCCTTGAGGGAGAACGTGATACTTGTATATAGATCTATATTGGGATTGACACCCCACACCTTGCTGCTAGCTACAGTTGGACCTGCAGGTCTACGGGTGACAAATGTCATTTTATTTTTCGCGACACTGAGAACGTCGTGGCAGGTTCACATAGTCATAGTATGATTATAACGGCTCACATAGGGAACAATCCATAAGTTTACGGGATTTTATTTTTAAAACCTAAATGAGTTTTATGTCGATTTAAAATCACCTTTTATCTCTATGAGTACGAATACAAAGTGTCGGGTCTCTATACAAAGTTATTATGATATTAAAACTATATTCCCTCTAGAATTGTTAGACTTCAACTATAGTCGCTGAGCGTATATGTTTGAGTCATATAAGAATTTAGTCTTGATTGGCCTAGAATAGGTGGTGCCCGCCTCATCTCCTGTTCCTCGTTGGGGTTGTGGACCTGGGGCAGACCCACTATATTCAACGTTTTATCTAAGTTAAACCTTATATAACTTTTATATGTTGGACGATTATAGAGGAACTCTACGGATTACTCTAGGGTTCATTAATGCATCATGTAGGATTATTTCTATTCATACTTAACTAAGAAAATATCGGATTTTCTGGAAATCAAACTATATCGATTTTACAAGGAAAAACGGTTTCTACTTCAAACAAAACTCTTATGAACTCACCAACCTTTGTGTTGACACTTTTTAAAACTACTTGTATTCTCAGGAAATCAGTGAAACAGGAAAACTTCATCGCTTTGAGGATGGGACGTTAAACCGTCAACAATTTATTTTGTCATCATAATGTAATTGCTTTTGAAACATATAAACATATACTTTGGTGTAACTTTTGCAATTATATATATATGGTGGTTGTTTTTACTTTGAGCACTATTATACACGTTGTTGTGATACTGTACATGAAGTCCTCCACCCCCAGACGTGTCCGCCATCCTTGGTTTGGGGGTGTGACAGCGTTTGATGAATTGAGTAGTTTAGGGTTGGGAGTTTGAGAAACTCCCCATCAGTCCGTGCGTGTAAATGGTAATGGTGAGTATGTGGTTCGAATTCAGGTTGAAGGGTCGCCTGTAGGACTCGTGTGAGTCGGAATGAAGATCTTGAGGTCAGATAGCATGGGATGTTTTTGTGTTAGTAGTTAGTGGCAGAAGCAGCATGTAGAGCATGGAAGAGTGGCGGGAGAGCCTCAGGTTTCTTCAGCAGCAGTCAGTGGTGGAAAGTGTTGTCAGACTACGGGGCAGTCGTAGCATTCACTAGCAGACTGCGATAGAAGGTGACGTAAGACAGCGGGTAAGCCGTAGCATTCCATAGTAGCTTCGTTGGCGGAGACGGGGCGATGCCCTTATCTCCTAGCATTCAGATAGGGATCAGGAATGGGTAATGGATGAGAATGGTAACGAGTTGCTTGTATAGCCCTTGAGAGGTGAGACATTGGGAGAGGCCGCTCTAGGATATAGTCGGGTAAGACCCGTGGGCGAGGCCCGTATGAGGATAGCAGTATAGGTGAAACCTGAGAGCAGGGTTGCTCAGTAGTATGGTTGGGTGAGACCCGTGGGCGAGGCCCGTAAGTTTTAGCAGCACAGGTGGGACCTGGTAAGGATCTTAGTGTCTAGATAGGGGATCGGGGATCCCAGAATATTGTAGTGCCAGCCTGGTAGAATAGATTGAGCAGTATAGGTGGTGGAAGTTTCTTCGAATATCGCTGGGAGCGACTAGTGGTTGTGTTGGGTCAGCGATCGGTGAGAGTCGGTAAACCAGATATTGATAGGTTGGTAGGGACCAGGATGGTCTCAGTTCATCCGGAAGGCCGATAAGGAATAGCAAGATTTCTAGTCAGTAGTAGTGCGGGTATGCAGAGTATGGTGGAATTCAGTTAGTCGATCGTGGGGTGCTCGACACCGAATGATAGTAGAAAGTATGCCAAGTGGATACTGGCAATGATGACCCGTACAGAGTAGCGGGAGTAATAGATTGGGTGAAGACAGGGTCTTCACAGTGGCAGAGGTGATAGATGGTTATGGAGCGTTGCTTTGGGAAGGCAAGGAAATCGTGCAAGAAAAGAAGGGGTGAACCCCTATGTTGCAGTACTCGGAGAGTACCAGAAAGATTGTCGGTTGAGTAAGTTGTGTTTCCAGGATGTTCAGGGTCAGTATGTACCCGAGATTATTATCTGTAAGGATTGGCGTTGGTCTGATGACTGAGCAGAAGGCCAACGAAGTTAGGCAGCTGGTGTTAGAATGAATGGTGGGGTATTGGAGGCAGATCGCAAGCGGTGGATTATAGCAAACTTCGAGGATGAAGTTTAGTTTAAGTGGGGGAGAGTTGTAACACCCAAAGTCTTAAAGGCCAAGAAAGGAAAGAAAGACCTAATTTTAAGGGTCGACTCGGCGAGTCTAAGGAGGGACTCGGCGAGTCCGAGCGGGATCCGGGTCAAGGTGTAAGTGGCCAACTCGGCGAGTCGACCAGCTGGACTCGGCGAATCTGGTCTGTGCGAGGAAAACCCTAAAACCGGGACTTTGGGCACTATTTAAGCTTCTTATTCTCTCCATTAGGGTTCCTTATAGCATCCCTCGTTCAGAAATCGAAGCCTAAGCCTCCATTGTTGTGCATCCAAGCTTTCAAACCATTTTTTGGTGATTTGAGGGAAGAAGAGGGAGGGGAATCAGTGAAGCTTCAAGGATTGGCTTCAGATCTGGAGTTTGTGGAGCTTTTCTGAGATATTGAAGGTATTAAGTCATTTCCTTCCCTTAGATCTATTTTTTGTTGTGAGTTTTGGGGCTTTTAAGCCATGATTAGCCACCCTTAGGGGTTAGAAGCCGGATCTGGAGTTGCTACTTCAAATCCAAGTGTGTTATGGTCTGGAGAAGCAAAAAGTATTATCCCTTGAGTTGATTTTGAAGTCCCTTGGCCTTAAACCCTAGTTTATAGCATATTTTGCCTAGATCTCCTTCTCTACACGTAAAGTTTGCAACTTTACATGGGGAATAGGCTTGGGAAGGGTAGATCTACAGTTTGGAGTTCATGCATGACTCAAAAGTCCTCTGCATGTAAGGAGATCTAGAGGGACTCAACGAGTCCTTTGAGTGGACTCGACGATTAGCATGAAGTTGTGGAGAAACTCGACGAGTGGGATGAACAACTCGTCGAGTCAGATGAAGATTGCCTGGTACTCGGCAAGTCTGTTCTTGGACTCGGCGAGTCAGGTCGCGAAACCCCAAACCCTTCGAGTTGAGACTCAAATCAGTGAGTCGGGTGGAGACTCGGTGAGTTGGATAGGTCAGGACTCAGAAATTGGTAGACTCGGTGAGTCATGGAATGACTCGGCGAGTCGAGTCGCGAATGGAAGGAATCTGATCATTATGAACTCGGTGAGTCGGTAGGGTGACTCGGCGAGTAGGGTTGACCTGGAAGGTTGACCTTGACCAGGACTTTGACTTGGACCAGGGTTGACTTGGTTGTCTTTCGGAGGTCAGTTAGACTCAGTGTTGCATTGATATTGGTAGTTCGGGGAGCAAGGGGAGCAGGAATTCAGTGAGCCGTCGGGCAGCAGCTAGTGAGATCATCATCAAGTTCAGCCAGTGTAGGTGAGTTTCCCTTTGTGTGAATGGGTCTAAGGCCACAATGCTGGCCCATGTAGTTATGAGTAGAAGACCTGGGGGTTAGCCCTAGGCACAGTATGCTAGTATGATTTTCAGGACGAGGTCCAGTAATAGTGGGCATGTGCCCAAGGATTTATTTATATGATAGTTTATACTTGTTGTCTGTGTGATACATGTATGTGCCTGGTAGGGAGGTGAGTGTGGTCGATGTCTCGTATCTCACCAATAGCAGAGTGTGGATGGAGTTCCACATCTCAATAGTAGCATAACAGGGGCGGGGCCCAAGTTAGGGAAGGAGTGAGGGTGGGTTGGGCCCGTATCTCACTACCACTAGGGGCGTGGACGGGGTTCCATGACTCATTAGTAGCAGTACATGGGCGAGGCCTTAGGACAAAACCAGTCGTATGTGTTTAGTTAGGTGTTTATGTGATATTAATTGTTGGCGGGTGAGGCCCTGTGACAGGCGGGGCCTAAGTAAAACGGATATGTATCTGAGCGGGGCTCGAAGCTAGGCGGGGCCTGGAGCGGTGGGGCCGTTGTAGCGGGCGAGGCCTGAGGTAAGGGGGTGAGACCCAAGATAGCGGGTGTGGCCCAGTATGTGTAGTATGTGATTATGCTTGGTATGTGGTAGGGTGGGGGACTCACTAAGCTTCGTGCTTACGGTTTTCAGTTTTGATTTCAGGTACTTCCAGTAGCGGAGGGAAGAGCTCGGGGTGATCGCATGGCACACACCATAGATTAGACAACCTAGGAATGTTTACTCTGATAATTAACATGTGTTTTGAAAACTTATACTCAGACTATGTTTTGGAATGATGACTTTGCTTAAAGTAATGCTTTATTAAAAGAAATTTTTGGCCTTAAATTTTGGGTCGTTACATACATAAATAAACAAAAAACCAAATTCATATTAGTATAATATTTAATAATAATTGAAAAATGTATATATAATTATACTTCTAGTTTATACCCAGAGGCCGTTTAAGGTATGATGTTAAAGTCGCATTATATCCAAACAACCCTCTCTTGTACTTAAACTCATCGAGCTGTGAATCAACCTTTTCATTAGTTTCTTGATCCAAGAGTCTTTCCATGCACCTATACATACCCATTTTTATCTCAGGATGTCGGGAAACATCGGGACTCCACCTATAGCGCGAGTTCAAGAAATAAGCCGCTGCATGCAAGTCACGGTGCATTTGATTCTCCCATTTTTCATCAATAATGTCCCATATTTCCTTATAAGAACCCACATCCCCATCAAAATTTTTGGCAATCTTTTCCTTGCATTCATCCATAGCACCATAAATATAAGCCATTTTTGGTTCTTTTTCACCATCAACAAGTCTCAAAACATGAACCAGAGGCTTTGTGGTTTTCATTGAATAAACCACACTTGGCCAAAAATAAACTTCATCCATGACAATCTTCTTGACAGCTATTCCATTCGACTTCTTAGCCCAAGCACAATTTGACCATTCAGTTGAAACAAACATCTGTTGTAATGGTTGTTTCAACTCGTACATGCTTTCTAGTGTCAAAAATGCAGTGGCAAATCGGGTAGCAGCAGGGCGAAGAAGATCTTTCTTTGCAAACTTTCTTGCTAAGCTCAAAACCCATTGATGGTTATGAATAAAATTGCTTACTTTTTTCGCCTTAAGTAAAGCATTTTTGTTTTGTGGCAACCCTCCAATCTTCTCAAGCATCAAATCTATGCAATGAGCAGCACACGGAGTCCAATATAAATGTTTTCGCTTCTCCATCAACAAAGTACCAGCAGCTTTGTACGCGCTTGCATTATCTGTGATCACTTGAATGACAATATCTTCACCGATTTCCTCAATAACACCATCAAGTAGCTTGAACAAATTTTGTGCATTTTTTATGCAATCTGACGCATCAACAGTTTTCAAAAAGACTGTCCTATATTGATTGTTCACAAGAAAGTTAATCAAGCTTCTGTTTCTAATATCGGACCAGCCATCTGATAACAATGAAACTCCTGTTTGCTTCCATGTAGCTTTTATGTCATCAACAAATGTAGTGGTTGTCTTGACTTCTTCTTTTAAAATCCAAGTGCCCAACTCGTGTGCTGAAGGAGGTTTTAAGTCACGATCATAATTACCAATTGAACGCACCATATTTACAAAAGCCGAACTCGAGGCAATATTAAATGGCATCCCATTCTCATAAAAGCATCGCCCAATATCCAAGCAAACTCTATTGCGGTGTTCTTTAGCCTTCGCTGGTGTCATCTTCTCAACCGCTACTATCCCTTGGTCATCATCAAGTGGAATCTCCATATAATGGTCTATCGGGCCTCAAACCCCCTTGGTGCTAACACTAGGACTAGAATTTGCACCTATAACATTGTTATTGCTATTGCTCATATGGTATGATCCACAACCCACATTTTCCTCAAAATTATGTTGCTTAGTGAATTTCTGATCTTGATATGCTTTTAGATATTGTTTCATTTCTTCCTTTACTATGTCGGGCACGTTTAAACAAGGTGCAGCATCTTTTCGTGATCCAGCAAGATGTTCCTTCATTCGTTTTACCCCCCCCCCCCCTTTGATGACCTTGCTACAATAGTTACACTTGAGATATTTGTAACCTTTTTTGGCACCCTCTCCAGGTACTTGTACCTCTTCACTATGATCCCAAGATGGATCATTTCGTGCTCCTTTAGAAGCCATTTTAAGTCCAAAACTTAATAAATATTCTGCAATAAAGTAAGTGTACAAAAGCATTACAGGGAGAAACTACCAAACTGATAAACACTATGTTGCCTAATTCGAGTTGTGTAATTACCAAAAGGAGAGTGTAATTGCCAAAAGAAAAGAAGATACAAACTCATGAAAACACAGTAAAGTGGATAGAATTTCCAATTTTTTTCTAACCTTTGATTTGAAGCAGTCAAGAGTCAAGCTTCAAGAAGTCCAACTTCAATTACAACTCAATACCTTCGGATTTTGATGCAGAAGTGGGGAACAACTTCGATTTTAACTCACAAGTTGATGACCATGTTCGATTTGGCTAACAACGGGAGTAAGAAGAAACGAGAAGAGAAAAGAAAGAAGAAACGAGAAGAGAAACTCATAAAAGAAGAAACGAGAGAATAAGGAGTGACGGCTGGAGAAAAATTAGGTTATATCACGTGATTTCTAAGGTCAAAAAGTCAAAAAAAAAAAAAAAAAAAAAAAAAAAAAAAAAAACCTATAAGGCCTCTTACGCCTCGCCTCGGACCGCTTTTCACCGCCTCAAAAGACTAAGGCGTGCGCCTCATTCTCCCCCTAAGAAGTGTAGCCTCATAATCGGCTTTGGTCCGCCTTGCCTCGAGGCGTACGCCTCGACCGATTTTTCAAACCTTGCATAGAGGTTAATAAGTTATAGTATTATATGTTAATACTTGTTAGGCGTGTTGCTCGCCAGTTGGATTGCTCAAATAAATGTTAATCGCCAGAGTAACTATCCAGGTGAGTTACCTCACTATACTATGTATTACAATGTATGTTCATGTATGTTAGCATATAAGAGCTAGTAGAGTAGAGTCGAAAGTATAGTCTTTATATGCTTTATGTTTGTGTACTTGAAGCTAGTATAGTAGTATAGTATAAAGTATAGTCTCTATGTTCCTGCACTAGTAGAGCCGAAAGTGTAGTTTCTATGTGTGCAAATGTTGTTATTCATTACAGTTAGAATAAGGGTTGACAGCAGAACGACGACAGGTCGAGAGCCTATACACCCGCACGTTGATAACGAAATGTCAGGTAGGTTGTAAGTCTAAAATACACATATTATTGGTGGATCGATGAAAGGTCGTGAGCCAATTGGTGGATCTGTGAAAGGTTGTGAGTCGTTGTATGTATGCATGTGTATGTATTCTGATATAGGATATTTTGGGGAACTCACTAAGCTTTGTGTTTACTCAGTTGATTATAAATGTTTTCGAGTATTTCTTCGGATCGTGAGAAGGGTAAGACTTGAGTGTACACGCGTGCATTGACATCATGTTTTCTGCATAATTTAAGTAAACTCCGATTTAACTGAATAAATAAAAATAAAAATTTTGCTATGGAAATCGGGACGTTACATTTGTACTAAGGTGTTCAACATATAATTTGAATATTTTATAATACTTATAACATAAATTTGTATGGAAAATGAATTATATGAACGATGATGAGTTCAAAATAATGATAACATCATTGTTTTATGGCAAATAATTTGTTATAAAAAACTTTACTCAATAGTTTTATGGAGTTTAATGACATTTATTCATATTCATAAATTCAAACAACAAAATTCCAGATTTATAAAAAACTTTACTCAATAGTTTTATGGAGTTTAGTGACTTTTCTGGAGATAACCGGGTAAAAAATAATTTATTGTAAAAAATGACTACGGGTAAAAAATAATTTATTGTAAAAAATGACTATTTGAATTTTTTTTATCCGGTAATTGGAACTTTTTTGTTAACAAAATAAAATTTGGGACTTTTTTTTAAACTCAACAAAAATATTATGATTTTTTTGAAGATTTCACTTCTATAATTTGAAATATGGCTTGGCTACTCTCATATCACTATAGCTTTATGTTTTCTCTACAAAATAATTTTTTCTTTTCCTTTTAAATTATCAAAATTTATTAAATACTCGAAGAATAAATATTACAATTTCAAACAACTAAAACACTGTAAAAAATAATTTATATAGCTTATTTTATTACAGTTGGTTATTATGTTATATAATCACTTTCATAAACATTTCTACACACATGTACAAGTGCTTGACTTATATCGTTGTAAGAGATAATTACTTAGAAGTGTAACTTATTTTTTGATTTGTACACATTTAATCACGAGTTTTTTTTGTCCATATTTTTCAATTGAACTTGTTTGAACTATTCAAAAAACATCCTTATAACCTGCAATCATAGGTTTAGCTAGTTTCCAACGTATTTGACAGGTCATGCAAGGTTTCAGATCAAAAAATAAGTTACACTTCTAAGTAATTATCTCTTACAACGATATAAGTCAAGCACTTGTACATGTGTGTAGAAATGTTTATGAAAGTGATTATATAACATAATAACCAACTATAATCACGAGTTTTTTTTGTCCATATTTTTCAATTGAACTTGTTTGAACTATTCAAAAAACATCCTTATAACCTGCAATCATAGGTTTAGCTAGTTTCCAACGTATTTGACAGGTTATGCGAGGTTTCAGTTATCTTCTCCGGCGAGGCTCCAACGTTCAAGGTTTCTGTTCTCTCATTCTTTCTCTTTCTTCTCTTTTTCTCATTAACTCAAGAACTCCAATGCATATATCAGATTTGTGATGAACACACACATACATATACATCATATCATTGTTCATCGTCTTCAACCTCCAAACCACCATTATAATTGAGTTATAGGGTTTATGATTTTCAGTTGATGGTGTTTGATAGGGATTGAAAGGTGATATGATGTTCATTGTCTTCAACCTCCAACCTAGAACAAATGTTCGAGCATGAACATATACACACGAACACTTTTGGAAATCGTTTGATTTCTGGAAAGAAGAGGAACACGATGAAGATCTACAAACCTTGAAGATCATTTGATTTCTGGAAAGAAGATGAACACACACACACATCGATTTTTGTTCAAGAACACACACATGATTTATGTTCAAGAACTCACACATGCTTTCAAAATTCAAACAAGAACAAGATGCTCGATCAATTTCAAATACCTAGATTTGATGTGTCTATATGTGTGTGTTCTTGTGTTTTTATTTGAAAATCAAACTCTAGTGTGATATGTGTGTTTTTGAGTTTTTCATCTGAAAATCGAAACTTTAGCTGTGTGTATGTTACGATATTTTCGAAGACTCGCCAGAGATGCCCGAAGTCTCGCCAAAGATGCAAAGACCGTCGGAAACCGACTAAACTCACACCAATCAGTCATAAAGGTAAAATACGGACAAAAAAACAAGTTAAATGGTAAATATAAAAAAAAAATATATAGTGATTAAATGTGTACAAATCAAAAAAAAATACATTATCATTTTAGGTTATTATCCCTTGTAAATAAAAATAAAATTTTGTTTGAATTATATATGAAAAATTCATAATACCCTATGATAATCATGTCCTTGCAAAAAATGGTATGCATTTAATTTTCTTTTAGTTTTTATATTAAACTTGAGAATCTAATTATAAAACTACATTTACTATTTTAAAAATCTACATTATTTTTTCTTAAATTTCAGCACTCATGACATTTTTCTCTGTGAAGATGTCTATTTACAACAAAACAAATTTGAGAAGCAACTTTTTGTAAAAAAGAAAAGTTGGACAAATGTTCCAAAACATAAACACAAATCATGTTTTACAGGATTAAGATTTTTCCTTAATTTTCTTAATGCTAGATAAACATAGACTTTTAGACTACTATCATTGTAATCATTAAAAAGCTTAAAACAAACTTAACATTTTCCAACTTTTGTTAAAGAAAACTAAGTTATTTGTTTGTTGCCTTTTAAAAATAAATGATAAATTAGGTTGATCCAAACCTATTGAACCATAAATTGTAGTAGTATTAAACCTCAAAACACCATAAAACAAACAAAAGAATAAGATTTCTCAAAACTTTGGATTGAATAAAACACCACCACATACAAAAGTACAAACAACCTCTACAATAAAGATTCATTACATAAAAAACAAATGTACAAATTTTGCATCAACACAACCTAAAACAAACAAACAAACAAACATCCATCCATAATATAGAAAGAAGAAGAAGAAGAAAACAAGCCATTTCATTACAAAATTCTAAAACTTTGTACGAATATATAAATGGAATTTTACTTACAGGGTCCTGAGTGTGGAGTTGATAAGCTTGACAACAATACGTATGCTTGAAAGCTCTGAAACTGAAGTTGTGGGGAGACTTAGTTGATGGTTTAAAATGGAGTAAACTTGTTCAAATATTGGTCTAACATGCATTGCTATCATCCCATCTGATGGCTTTATGGCTACAACCACATCCATCATCCATGCAAGTTTCTTTGATGTCTCGTTCCCAATATCACATGCCAGCTGTTGTACCAATGACAAAAGTACCCCTTGACTCAATGGCAAAGGATTCCTTGCTAATAACCCCTGTAAGTCAACCTAGTAGTAATTCCCAACAATCAAACATTAAAAAAAAATCATTTTTCAGATATAATTAAACATATATGATATACCTGAGTGCATAACCATGACACAATCCAAACATCACTTCTTTGAAGAGCAGAAGTGAAAGCCTCCTCGTATTTGTGTTCATATACCAATCTTGAAAGCTCTTTTGTTGGATCCAATGGTGCTTCCATCTTTTTTTTTGTATTATAGAATGATTCAGATATCGAATAAAAAGTATTGTTTTAAAAAGATAAGGTAAACTAAAACTAACCTTATCATGGAAACTGCCTAAAGGTCCATTGCTGATTTGGGAGATCAAAGGATTCACTGATTCCGAATTTGCCCCTGCAAGTGCAAGAGCTACCAACTTCCTTTGACCATCAGCCAGTTCACCGCTTAATGTTTGAGTCATGGAGGATGCTGAATTTATCGCGTCCTGTCAACAATCAAAAGGGTAAAACAGTAAATAACGATTACAGAAAAAAACAAAAAAAGAAAGTTGATGACTTTTTAGTATTTACCCTCAAAGCAAGTGCTAAAGGAGAATGAGTTGACTCAGTTTGCTGAAGAGCTGCAGCTGTGTGTTCCAGCATTCCCTTTTGAAATGATGCATCAACTTGATCAAACATCGCCTTACAAGACATCTCAAAAGCAGGGACTACAGAACCCTCCATACTTGACTTAAGTGCTTCCTATTGTAATATAAGAAAAAAAAAAAGATCTAAATACTAAACTAACTTTAATATATTTATAATTATGTTTTCAAAACAACAAATTAGCTCTCATTAGTCATACCTGTAATGCTTGTTTGCCAGAAGTTTGAAACTGAGTTTGGATTTGTCTTGCAACAGTAGCTTCAAGTTTAGAATTAACAGATTTCTCAAGTTGGTTTACAGATTTATCAGCAACACCTCTCTGAAAGTTGAAATTTTTTTAATCAGATTTCAATAATTTGAAATGCTTTAAGAAAGAAAAACCTTTAATGTCTGTCACCTGAAAAGCCTCTGTGATGGCTGAAGCGACTGTTTTCTCAATAACTGGAGAAACAGCACGAACAACAGCTGTCACAAGTGCAGATGTTTCTTTCTTCAACATTTTCTCCCATGTTACAAGTAACTCCTTGTAGCCATTTGTAACCAAAGCTGAGATTTGTTGACTTCGATCTCGGTTTGACTTTTCCTGTTTTGCAAATTCTTCTTGTGTTTTAACCCAAAGAGCATCATAATTAGTTTTATAAGTTTTCTCCAGGCTTTTTCCAATGGATGCCTCGATTTTTCGTCCTTCTTTTGTGATTGATGATGTCACCATTCCTGGAGTCTGTTTTTGGATTTCCTTTTGGTTGAGTAACACCTGAGTGATGGTTTCTTGCATGGAATTAAGTTGTGAAAGTATGGCTTCAACAGAGGGAACACTTGAAGAACTGATTCCTGGATCATTATTAGAAGAATCTGTTGAATTATAAACATTTAATGGACTTGAGTTTGATGATCCTTGAACATTCTTTCCCTTTTGTTTTTTCCCTTTTCCAGAAGATGAAGTCACTTGGGGAGGTGTCACTATCACTGTCTCACTTTGTCCTGAAAGATCGATTTTTGCATCTTGAACAACTTCTTCAAGTCCACCTGAAGTTTGACCTTGACCAGCTGTTTGACTTTCTCCAGGATTATCAAAGTATGTTTCCACACGCCGAAAATCTGATGCCTGTGATGAAAAAGATTTCTCCATTTGCTCTGAAGCAAAAGCATGAAGCTCAGGTTCAAGGTTTTGACTTTTTCCACTTTCACCAACAACTTGGACTTCCACCTCAGCATTTTGTGAATCAGGGTTTAGAATCACATCCTGTATGTTTGCATCCACATCATTCTTTTGCTCAGAAACATGACTTATTTCAGAGGACAATGTCGCCATTAATTCAGCAGGAGTTACCAAATGAGTTGGATGCTTAAACTTCCCACCATCTTTACTTTCATCAATTATCGAGTCATTAGACATGTTTGAATGAGCAGCATCCACCGAGTATTCAATAACTTTTGGCTCATCATGGATGCTGACTGGACTTTTCAAATCCGAAAGTTTTCTTGACAAAGTAGGACTTGATGCAACAGGAGGTGTTTCAACTGAAAGAGGAGCTTCAGGTAAAGAAGAAGTTGAGGGTTGTCTCAAAATAGAACTCCCATCAGAGTTTGATACAGAAACAGGGAGGGGTATTTCAGTCTTATTTCCAGAAGCTGAAGCTTCCAAACCAGTTAACACTTCAGCATTTGGTGCAATTGCATCACGTGAAACAGTTGAATCTGATCTCTCATATGCAACAGAAGCAGCAACACTTTCGATTGGAGGGGGTAAGCATTGAGACATGTCCAAAGCATATTGTTGAATAGCTTGTGTTTGGACACAGTAAACCTGAACAATTTGTTCTCCATGAGGTAACAAATCACTAGTACCTGTGAAGCTTAATATTGGCATTGTTACTGTAAACTCTGCAATGTAATCCATGTGAGTAGCTTCTGGATTCAGACCATATTCCAAGTGGACAACATAAATAGCATTTTTCTTTGCATTTGCTAGTAAGAGAAGTCCTGCTTGAGATAATGCAACCACTTGATTAAAGAATGCATTTTCAACTCTAGCCTCGGATGAACTCTTCAATTCCAATGTCTGTGAACAATGCCATGAGTCAGCATCACTTGGAAGCAACCATCCTTCTTCACTATCAGAAGCCCATATTTTTATTTCTCGATTCAATGGACCCTGTGATTGTATCCAGATATCAGAATGAATAAAACATGTCAAAGAAAAGGAAAAAGTTTGAAACTTTGGTCAGATATTATTACCCCTGTGATAAGTATGATGTGATCTGGGCGTTGAGGAGCAGTTAAGAATGTGACAGAGTTGACAGGTAGACCATCATGAGGCCTCAAAACTGCAATCGGAGAGGACTTGCGATCATCCCAAATCTTTATCTGTTTAACAAAATTTTGAAGAAAAATGACTTGTTTGGTTGTGATTATGTAATATGTATATGTCAAGGGAATGAAATTATGAAAATGAATGTTGAGATGTTAACTAACAGTTCCATCTACTGAAGCAGAAACCAAACGGGTAGTCATCCATTGACACATTGATAAATCAGTCACTTCTCCATCATGACTACCAACAAACTGAACTCCATTAATCAATTTATCAACAGGGCATTTGAGAGGTTCTTCTGCAGAGTACACTTCACCTCTCCCGACCTTTGTAGTATCAATTCGCAACACACGTTTTCCAATTCCTACAACAAGAACTTCCTGCAACACATGAAATCATGCATCAAGTTAAGTTTTTTGTAATCTGTGAAAGCACATAAGCAAGATGGGAAAAGGATTTACTTGTTTGTGACAGTGCCAACAAACTCTGGGATGAACAGATTCACCTTCTCCTACAATCTGAATGGCAACAACTATCTTCCCGGTGATCTGTGGCTTATCCTCTTCATCTGTGCCTTCTGTAATCTTCCACACATAAACACGTCCATCTATACTAGCACTGGATAAGATAGTCTTGTTATAACCCAAACATGGAACAAAAGAAGTTAAGCGCATTAAGAAAGTTCTTACCTAGCTAGAAGATGAACATCCTCGGCGAAGAAAACCATATCTGTAACCCTCTGAGAAGGACAGATTGTTTAATTGGATCAATGAACATATTGGAAGTAGGATTATACTAAACTAGAAAAGAGAGTAACAAACCTGAGCAAGACCTTTAAGCAGTGATCTTAAAGCGGTGTTTATATTAAGAACCCTGATTGCTCCCAGTTTCAAACCATAACATATATAGGTTTTGTTAACAGCAATCTGACGACCCACGACGAGACCAGGATCAGACCCATACTTAGTAATGGGAGTGACCTCAAGTTGAGGTTGAACCTCTCCCGGCAACCTAACATCTATATCATATAAAACACGATCACCGCTCAAATGACGACCCTTTGGGAGTTTACTGCTAGGCATCCGCAATGGACCGGAACCAGAATGCAATGTAGGAACCAACGATGACGGAAGCATAGGATTAGTAGGTTGAGGCATAGGCATGGGTGATTGTGACGAGGTATCGATGGTGGTTGGTGGCGGAGCGCTTAAAAGAGCCATCAATCGGGCACCATGGTTAGGGTTAGGGTTGTTATTAGGGCTAGGGGGTTGGAGAGGGGGTGTAGGATAAGGAACGGATCGCTGGTGTTGTAAGTTAGAGGAAGGCATGGGGTTGTCCGGTTGAAAAGGGGGTGATGGGATATGGAATTGAGGGTGGTAAAGAGGGTTGGTTTGAGGAGAGTATGAGTAAAGCGCGCCGCTGACGGTGGGTGGAGGATACGAGGCGGCTGAGGACGGTGGAGGATAAGGGATGTTAGGGTTTTGGAAGGTGGTATTAGGGTTTGTTGTGATTGGTGGTGGGGAAGAAGAAGGGTTGAAGAATCTTTGAACATCGAATGGTCCTCCGCCTGGTTGTTGGTTCTGGTTTCCAGGGGAAGCCATGAATCACCACACCCAGTAAAAGTTTGTTCTTAAATCGATTGAAAATGTGCAGATTCAGATCTGAATACGAAATTGGAAGAGGGGTTTAGGGATTTTGATGTCAATCGAAAGGGGAAATGGATTGGATTTGGTTGAACACTCTCTTCTATGTGTGCGCTGTTGTTGAGTGAGATTATGGGAGGTTGACGGTACGACTTTTGGGAGACCAGGCCCATGAAGAAGAAGAGGAAGAAGAAGGTTTATTTCTTAATAATTTTCTCTTGATCGGAACTATTGACAAATACACTTTTAGTCCTTTAGTTAATAGTCCTAAGTCCTAACAATTATCAACTCGTTGTAATTTACAAACCAAGTCACTTTAACCATTAAAGTTTTGGGATATTGAAATATTTGTAAGGGTAAATTACACGGATGGTCCCTGTGGTTTAGGGTAATCTGTGTGTTTGGTCCCTAACAACTTTTTTTAACTCGGACGGTTCCTACTTTATATTTTTGTTGCACGCTTAGTCCTTGTCCGTTCTAAAAAGACTAATTTACCCTTACTGATTTCTTTTACCATTTTTTAAAATATTAGTTATTAAAAACAAATATTAATATATATGAAAAAAAATATTAATTAGATATGTGGGCCCACCTCCTCAGCCCCTCCCATAAAACCCCACCCTCCACCTCCATCGTTTTCGTGTCCTTCTCAAACAAACCAGCAACACCACCACTTATATATTCTCCGGCGAGCCACCGCCACCAATCAGATGCAATATTAAATAAAAAAGAACCAACGTCGAAAGTCGGTGTTTCTTTGGCAAACATAAACTACAAATCGCACAACCTGGTAAGGGATCTAGGGTTTTCACACCTTGTTCTCTTGTTATTATATGTCGGAAATTGTAGAAAGCTCAACCATGGCAGCCGGCGATGGGAACTAGGGTTTCTGAAGCACCAATTTTTGTTCTTGTTCGTGGGAAAAATACTTTGGCAATGGTGAAGATGGATTCTAGGGTTTCTGAAGATCGGTAGGGTCTTTATTTGTTCCCCCCTTTATTCAGTTTCGAACCCACTGAATTACCCCTTCTCTCACATGGAACAAAAAACGATTTGGTTTATCATTGATATTATCGGTCTCTAGACTGGATTTTTGGGTTTCAAATGTCGATTTCCCATCATCGATCTTCTTTATTTTCATTGATTTTCAAGACCACAATTATTTCTAGGATACCTCATCGATTGGATAGGCGTTAAGCGGTGAAGGCATCAAAAGGTCTTCTTCTACTTTCGACAAAAGGGTAGGGGGATTCACCTGAATCTGGTTTTCTTCTAGGATTCAACATCATATTCTGGTTTTATTTTGGTGTTGAATTTGAGTTACAAGTTTGGTTTTAGATGTATATTCAGATTTAGTGTTGAACGTTAGATGGCTTTATTTTGATTTTTGGATAATTTATGTGGTATGGATCTTTGGCCGGAGATGATGACCGGATTTGGTGCCGGTGACTGGAGGTTGTGGTAAGAACCGTAGAGGATTAAGCTGGAATCAATCATTTTTCCAGCAATATATTAATAATTTAATTTATTAATAATAACTGGAATAATATAAAAAGAACTAACAAAATAAAAATAGTCATTAAGGGCAAAATAGTCTTTTTAGGTTAGATAGGGACTAAGCGTGCAACAAAAATATAAAATAAGGACGGTCCGAGTTAAAAAAAGTTGTTAGGGACCAAACACGCAGATTACCCTAAACCACAGGGACTATCCGTGTAATTTACCCTATTTGTAATAAAATAATCACCTTTGTTTATAAGGGAATTGATAATTCCATCACTCTTTTTGACACATCTATAGATTTTAAAAGAAATTGGCAATTGTATCTATAGTCGATAGTGTAATTAATAATTCAACGGCAAGAATCTTCAATTTCTATTTTTGTTCATCCCAACATGAAATCATAGTTTTTTCTTCTTTTTCTACCACACACAAGGGAAACACAACCATAAATAGAATCATAACATATAATCAAACGATTAGTCTCATCACAAATCTTGTCATTTTGTTTTCCTTCATCGGATATGGTCTCATTACCGATAGCTGACCATATTTTTCAGGATCTTTAAATCGGAATCCCAAGATATCACCTCTAAAGTTTCTTGGATCTCAAATATTGTTTGTATCAAACTACACTACAACAAATGGATTACTAACGAGTATATCCATTTATCGGCAGCCCCATCAACGAGAACCATTTATTATCGTTGAATTATCCTTGAACAACAAGAACGTGAATCTATCACAAAAATCTTAAAACAATTTTGATCGATGGCAAAGGAGAAATCGTTGGTGAATCTTTGTTAACTCTTTGGAGCTCTTATCCTAAAGATGAAGTAGTTTGACGCATATCGCCCCTTTGAACTGGTTCAATCTGCATTAATCTCATTCGGGGTTATTTTGATTTAATCATCGGTTATATATGAAGAACTTCTGTTTATGTTTCAGGTTATGAGTACTGATTTTTGTCGTATTAAAGGAGATTGACACAAAAATCAACCTATGTATGAATAGTAAAGTTTTTTTCTTTTTAACTTTTGTAGTAGTAGTTTTGGTTTTTAGACTTCTTCCATAAAGCTACTTTCTTATTTCATATTTTGGTCATAAAAGTTTATTATGTTTGCAGATTTAGTCCCTATAATTTTGTACATTGGTAATTTTCTCACCCTTATTTTGTAAAACGACACTTTCTACCCCCTTACTTTGTAAAATGGCATTTTCCACATTTTACTTTGTAAAATATCACTTTTACCCCCCTCAAATTTGAACAACAATAATTTCCACCCTTTCAACTTTTAAATATTTTCATGTGTTTATGTTAGGTCCCTAGACTTTCGTATGTAGCAAGTTTGGTCCCCTTATAAAACATGCACACAAAACGATAAAATGATGACTAATATTATTTTCCTTTTGTATGACTATAACATAGTAAGCAAAAGCTCGCATGCGTCAATAACAACCCAAAAATCAAGAGTAAAAAATTCATTTTTAATTCAACCAAACACCATCAAGTATTAATATCAAGTTATCAAAAGTATGTTAATGTGAAAGTAATTATCAGAGTACAATCTCAAAATCATAAAAAAAATATTGAACACGGGTGAATGGTGGATGTGTTGCGATCAGGTCGAACTCTTCCCCTTCAAACCAGAAGTAACTGCAAATAAACTTAAAACATAAGCATAAAGCTTAGTGAGTTCCCCAAAATACCACATACCATAAATACAATAGGCCTCGTTTGACATTCATCGGTCCCCGCCCGGTACAAATCTGTCAGTAACTTGCGATGGGCCCCACCCAACACATTCATCAGGCCTTGCATGGCATCAGGCCCCTCTCGGTATACATAAAACACAAACAATACATGCAAGAGTCAGACAAACAATTAGCATCCTATAAACAGTAATCAATGGGCCGACATTGGTGCTTTCGACCCGCCAAACACTATGATAAGACTCACTAACAAACGATGATCAATTGCTATTACTCCTACCATCGTGAACACATGTGTTATAAACCACCTATACAGGCATACATAGTACACCCTTAGCTTTCCTTCTAAAACTAAGGGTTTGACCAAAAATCAACGCAAGTTAAAAGTCAAAGTTTATGTCACACCCCAAAACCAAGAACGGCGGAAACGTTCTGGGGCGGAGGACGTCATGTAAGTATCACAACACAGTAAATGTAAATAAGCAAACAACATCATCCATTGCATTAAATATATAATTTTAATACAAGTGTGTTCTGTACAGTATAGACACCAAAAATAACGTATATCAAAATAATAAGATGAGTCTTGAATGCGCTCCATCTTCTCAAAAGCTGGCCTCGGTACCTGTCTACTGATGACCTGAGAATACAAGTTATTTTGAAAGAGTTTATCAGCATTAAGCTGGTGAGTTCATAAGTATTTTAGTGTCGGTATTTGTCATCCAAAATGTTTGAACATGTATAAAGTATAAGTTTGTAAAATGTATGTAAAGGTTTACAATTGTTTGTAAAAGTTTGAATCTCTCAGAAAAACCTATATTTTCTATTAAAGTAGCCTTCTACCAAGGCTTAACTGTTTTGTATGCTCGTTTGATGTAAAAATGTGTAATTTCCCGAATGTAACTATCATTTAACAAAATATAGTTTGTACATAAACGTTTAAGTGAGGTTATCACTAAAAATATGTAATGGGTAAATTATTGTAGTATTGTAGCCTTGTATTATAAGAACTATTGTTGTACTAACTACCTTAAACCGGATTTATATTAAGGCATTACGTGATAAATTGCACCATACTATCGACTAGTAACAACGACAAATGAATGGTCGTAATAACGGAATGACGTTTGGCACCCGCAGACCTGCAGGTCCGGCTGTAGCTAGCAGCAAGGTGTAGGATTGTCAATCCAGTATAGATCTATACGCAAACTCACGCTCTCCCTTCAAGAGAATTCTGGCTACAACTCGAGCCATGACAGTTAAGTCATGCTCCGATTTAAATCACAATAATAAAGTATTCATGTATATGTACTGTTTCTCGTTCTAGTATAGTTGTATATGTATTGTTTCTAGCATCATTATATATGTATTGTTTCTAGCATCATTGTATATGTATTGTTTCTAGCATCATTGTATATGTATTGTTTCTAGCATCATTGTATATGTATTGTTTCTAGTATCATTGTATATGTATTGTTTCTAGTATATGTATATGTATTGTTTCTAGCATCATTGTATATGTATTGTTTCTAGTATATGTATATGTATTGTGTTACCCCGATGGTAACTAACTATTGATGTACTGATAAATATGAATATGGAAGTACTTTTATGTCTATACATGTATATATGATATATAACTAATGTTGAAACGACCTTCGGATGGTCACCCGAAATCCCACCAGACCACATCTCAGTGCGCGAAAAGGAAATAGGGCGGATGGCCTTCCTAAGCCCTTTAAACATTACTTATATATATATATATATATATATATATATATATATATATATATATATATATATATATATATATATATATATATATATATATATATATATGGGCATGCAATTTATAAGAAATAAAACAAAGTTAAATAAAAGCATTTGATAAGTAAAAAGAGTTTGTAAAACATTTGAAGTGAAACAGTTTGATAAACAGTTGAACAGTGATAAAATCATTGGTTTTCTAGTTATTAATCACATGTGATTGATGTAATAACTATAAGTATTTGACTTGTATTCCCCCCCTATAAAGTATTTAAAACATTTAAAAGTATTTCAAAGGTTGATTAAAGGGGTACCGTGCTAAGTGTCAAACGGAGACTTGTTCACACGTTCGAGCCTAGTTATCATATAATAAGCATATATATAACTAATTAGCCACATAATAACTTAACAAAGTAAGTTAACACAATTAGGAACATGTATACACTTTGTATAAGTGTTATAGGTCCTAATGGTTGCATCTAAGTTGATACGGGACAAGGCAAAAGGGTTTGAAACATCAAATGGCCTTGCATAAGAGTTCACCACCCAACAAACCCCACCCTTTGGAGTTTATGGCCGTAAACTTATGGGTTTATGGCCGTGAACTCCTCACATGGTGTTTTTGGGTGTTTTAAAGTGTTATCTTGATCCAAGAACACTCTTAGCTTTGTTGGAATAATACATGAAGTAGTTTAAGGCCCTAGAATGCTCCATAGGGGAGTTTACGGCCTATAGTCCATATACCTTAGAGTTTACGGCCGTAAACTCCTATGGTTGATGGCTTTTAATTCATTTGAGGCCCTTGCATGTGTAGGATAGCTTCCATACTTTTATCTAAGGCTAATGGGGACAAGATGCACGCATTTAGGTCATCACTTGGAGTTTACGGCCCAAGATATGTTCCTTGGCCGTAAACTCTTTTTAAGGAGTGATTATGAAGTCTTTTGATCCCCATTCAAGTCCCATGTGTTCAAGCTAAATTGTCTTAAGGCCTTAGGGGTGTTTGTGGCATGTTTAACACAAGAAAAAGGGGTTTACGGCCCAAGATCCTTCCTTGGCTGTAAACTCCTAAAACCCTAAGATCTTGAAGTGTTTTGGTGTCCAAAATAGTCACAAGCATTAGTGGTTAAAGTCCTTAGGCTCAAGGAGGCAAGTTAGGGCATTTTTGACCCATAAAAAGGGGTTTACGGCCCAAGAAGTTCCTTGGCCGTAAACTCCTCTAACTTGTTGATTTTAGATGCTTTCTAGTCTCTAAAGATCATACACAAGGTCCTTTACACGTTGTTTATCGAGGGAACGGGACTAGGAAGCCTTAAAGTTCCATTTTGGAGTTTACTCCCCAAGAACGTTCTTGGGCGGTAAACTCACGGATCTTGTATTTTGGACATGTAATTGATGTTATAAAGCATATAACAAGTATTAAAACACGTTTAGGAAAGTAGACTCACAATCCGGGATGAAAACCCGAAGATCCGTCAGAGAGAATTGGCTTTTCTCTAGTTGGAATTGTAAATAATGAATTAATTAAATTCAGAAATCTATTTATAGTCCTGGAATATTTTGACAGAAAATATTTTTATTCCAGAAGTCAGACTATAACATTATGAAACTTAAAATGTTCTGTAACGCCCGCAGATCCGGGCTAGTCAATTTAGAGGCAATAGGGGTCAAAAATGAATTTTCGACAAAAGATTATTTAGAATGAATAGTCTTAACCAAGTTTTAGAATATTTCACAAGGTTTCCGTACATATAAAGAACGCCGAAATCCGAGTTATAACGAAGAAGTTATGGCCCGCCGAAGTTTTACGGCAAAACCGGCACAGCACCGGAAGACGTAAATAGTGAATTTACGATAGAAGACTTTTTAGCCTTAGCAATCTAAACAAAAGTCGTAGAATATGTTAAACTAAGAGCGTCGATAAAAAGAACGCCCAAATCTGACTTCGTATGAGGAAGTTATGACAAGTGTAGAAAGAAGCACATCGGGAAATGCTCTAAATATACGACATGCTTTAAATGCGGGAAGACTGGTCATTACGCCAGCGAATGCACAACCAAGAGAGAAGTCTGCTTTAAGTGTGGAGAAGAATGACACTTCAAACAAGACTGCCCAAAGAGAGAAAGGGCTACAAAGCCAAATGTACCACCAAAGCCAAAGGCGAGAGCATTTCAAATGATCCTTGACGAAGCAGATGACAATGCAAGGATTCAAGAGTGAAGGCTTGACATCCGAGGATCGAGTTATGGAGTAATCGTGTAGATAGTACCTCACGATGTAGCCCGTTAGAGGCATAGTCTAGGGTGAACTTGAACACCTATGTAACAGTTTCAAGAAATAATATAAAACCTTTGTTTTGTTATCTGATGTGTTAAGTTGTTGTATGGTTTTCTTGTATGGTGACTTGGAAAAACTGCGAGACAATACATGGGACAAGTATGAGTAGGTGTGAATGGTAGTAGAGGCCTATACTACCGGAAGCACAAGACTCACACTTGGATCAGGGAAAGTCACAAGGTTACCAAGAAGCCAGTAATTGATTTCGTTTTATTCAAGTATGCCGTTACCATTGTTTCGGTAATGACTAAGAAGATTGTTGTTATCCCGACCCTAGTGGTCATATCACCTTGAGTCCGACTACGATGAGTAGGTTACGTGGTTCAGAGAACCAAGTTTGATATAGCGTCCGACTTAAACCAAACGATTAAAAATTAAAGCGATCAATAGAAGTATCGCGCTCGTTGGTAGCTAGAAATGCTACATGTTAAAGTATGATTATATCACATTAGAACATGAAGGAAGGCTTAGTCTATTTTAGAATTTAAGAGACCTGAGTCTAAACGTACATCACATAATGATAGGTCATAAGTTGGAGTCTAATATGAGGTAGAGAGCAGGTGCACGATCAAGTACTGCTTACAGTCAATAAGTCTAAGAGATAGACTTGAAGGAATAAAGAAGTTATAATTATTACCTAGGATGAAGAGATGACGTATGGAGTCATTATACGATCCTTGTTTCGTTGATGATTCCGAGACGTAATCATCCTAAGGGGGAGATAATTGTAACGCCCGCAGATCCGGGCTAGTCAATTTAGAGGCAATAGGGGTCAAAAATGACTTTTCTACAAAAGATTATTTAGAATGAATAGTCTTAACCAAGTTTTAGAATATGTCACAAGGTTTCCGTACATATAAAGAACGCCGAAATCCGAGTTATAACGAAGAAGTTATGGCCCGCCGAAGTTTTACGGCAAAACCGGCACAGCACCGGAAGACGTAAATAGTGAATTTACGATAGAAGACTTTTTAGCCTTAGCAATCTAAACAAAAGTCGTAGAATATGTTAAACTAAGAGCGTCGATAAAAAGAACGCCCAAATCTGACTTCGTATGAGGAAGTTATGATTTTTCTAAGATTCGGCTTAGCAGTGTACAGCCCGAAACTCGAATTTTAGTTCGAGCGGTTTTTGGCTTACGTGAAATAAATGAGAGTTGAAGATCTCATTAATAGGAACTCAACGGTAAAAAGACAGACGAAAACGGAGTCCGTATGAAGGAGTTACGAATTCTTCGCGGTCATTTAACAGTCTAAACGCCTCGTACTGTTAAATTTAAGATCGGTCGAGAATTAGCCGACGGAGTCAAAATGAAAGTTGTAGATATTATTTTTACCTATGCGTGGATATAAAGAACGTCAAAAACGGAGGTCGTATGTGAAAGTTACGGATTTTAGAAGTCGGAAGTGTGTTGTGCGAAAATGGGTGATGTGGCACAATCTTGGCCATTGCTTTCTCCCCAAGTCTTGCCACTAGATGGTGACATGTGGCACCAAGTTCAGCCATTTTCACCTTATAAATACCACCTCTCCCACCCTCATTTTCTTCACACCTTTTCCATTCTTTCTTCTCTTTACTCTCTCTCTAGAACCTCTCTCTAGCCCCGAAATCCCCCGAAAAGCCTAGGGAACCTCCCTAGCACGAGGCGGAAGCCCCGGAGTGCTCGATGGCTCCGAGAAGAAGAGCTTTTCGGCTCGGAAACGCTGCTCCAAGCAAAGCCTGGTTTTCTATAAAACCCGCTGTAAGTG